>NW_024080643.1:1406862-1477823 GCF_003009895.1 Hyaena hyaena | reverse complement strand
ACTTATTTCGCTCAGCATAACACCCTCAAGGTCCATCCATGTTGCTACACATGGCCAGATTTCATTGTTTCTCATTGCCATGTAGTATTCCATGGTATAGATAAACCACATCTTCTTGATCCATTCATCTGTTGATGGACACTTAGGCTCTTTCCATGTTTTAGCTATTGTGGAGAGTGCTGCTATGAACATTGGGGTACATGTGCTCCTACGCCTCAGCATTTCTGTATCCCTTGGGTAAATTCCTAGCAGTGCTATTGCTGGGCCGCTTAAACTTTAACATGCTTGGGAATCACCTGGCAATATTATTAAAATGCAGGTTTTGATTTATTGAGTCTAAGAGTCTGCATTTCTAATAGACTCCAGGATCTAGTCTCGTACCAAGCACCCACCTCTCATACCCTGGGGCAGGTGTGGCTCACTTGATCCTTTTTGGCTGGGATGTTGGTAGAGCCAAAGGAGCAGACTTCTTTCAAGAGAGAATAGCATTTCTGTGAGTAGGTTGTGAGCAACTCTTTGGGGAAATAGAATTAATTGCAGGCTATAGGATGGTAAGTGGAAAAATATGCTGGGGCTTTTTTTTTTTTCTGTTTATGGAGAATTTTAATTGCCTTTGCCACGTATATACATCTCTGAATAAGCAATAATTAAAATACTTAACTAAATATGTTTCTTTATTGTGCTTGAGTTCACTCTCATTACCGCGGCTTACACACAGCTTAACATCACTTTATATGAGCATCCTAATGTGAGTCTTGAATTTGTTAATTAAAATTTCGTTGGAATTTAATGTTTTGGGTATTGAGCAATGGGGCTTGAAAGGACTGTCTGCCTTTTGAAAGGAGGGGGTGCTTTGAAGGCCTGGTGCTCTGCTTCTAGGTGCCCAATGCATTTAACCAGGGAAGAATTAAAGATCAGGGCTGGACTGTTGCTTCAGAATGCACGGGCCAGTGTTGATTTTATGGGCAGGTGGTGTTGAGAAAAAAACTTGGTGGATGTAAATTTGAGAATTTTATTTGGATGAAGTACCAAAAAAGTGCACATCCAACATGTTTGTGAGTGATTTATTCATTTAATAAAGGAGTCTCCAAAGCATCCACCAAAGTTACATGGGATCTTTTGGGTTTTGCCAAAAAAAATTATAAATTAATGGAAACAAATGATGAGTGAGCTGTTACTATGGCCCCAAAGCAGCCCTCTAGTAAAAAGCATTTTTTGAAGTGCATTCTTAGTGCATAAAGAATCTAGCCCATAGTGCCTGTATCACCAGCCCCTCCCGCCCCCCATTCCTGCCCCTACTCGTTAATGGACATTTCAAATGTTATATTTAAGGAAGTGCATTTTTTGTTTACTTTTACTTTTCATATCTTTCATCAGAAAGGAAAATAATAAATAATTGTATGCCACTCTTCCTTCAAGAAGGATTGGAGGGGACGCTTAGAACTCTAACCCATTAAGTCTTTTTTTAAAAAAAATGAGATAGAATTGGCTACATGGTTAAAGTTTTACATAGGATTTAAAGACACATTCCTAATTCTAATTGTTGGGGACAACGGGAGAAAGAAACAATTTATTATTCTTGGGAGTTGTACGTTTCAGTGAGTTGGTTGAAATGATAGGTTGCTTTGAGTATATTGTCTTATGCCTTAAGGGAATTTTTCTTTAGAAATTCAAACAGAATTTACAGGCCATCACTTTCTTGTTCAAAGATAATGACCGGTTCATTTTCACAGTTAGCCTATGGATGCGGTCAAAATTATTGAGCGTGCTGTTAACTTGCTTTCATTAGCAAAATACTTTCACTGTATTCTGACCTCATGTAAACTCCTTCAGAGCAGGAATTTTGCGCTAAAAGACTGTTTACTGACTTACGTGACTTACACACACCTCCACTCCAGTAGTGTTACCTCATGCTGGATAGGAATGTTTTCAGATGATTCTAAATAACCTAAATAAGTGTAAACAATCTCTCTATTTTAAGAAGAGAAGGCTCAGGTCAAAAGGTAGAAGTTACAGGGAGGCGAAGCAATTTTGGGTTCTATATAGGAGAGAGTTTTATAACTCGTCACGGCTGTTCAAAAATAGAAGGGGCTGTCTTGTTAGGTAGTGACAGTCCCTTCAATTAGAAGTGTTCAAGCAGATGGCAGGCACGTACCTGCCAGAGAGTCTGTGGGTGGGATTCACTATTAGGTAGGAAATTAGTCTTGTTGGCTTCTGAGACTCTCTTCCTCATTTCAATATTGTTTATTTCTCTACGTCTCATAAAATCGCTGCTTCCAATCTGTTTGAATGTCAGAGTAGGCTTTATAACTTCGTTGGCAACATATTTTAGAGCATGGTGGTGGACACGTAGCACATAGCTTTCATTACGGTAATGTCAGCCGTTGCTCGTTTCACAGGTGTTGGGGGAAGGAAAGGAACCAACTTTTTCTGGGCCCACGCACAGCTCTCTCGATTGTAACAGATGTCCACTCTCTACTGCCCTCGCTGGAGCTTTTCTCTCAGAAGCTCAGTGCCCAGGCCAAGGACAGATTGGGGCTCCTCCCCGCCCGCCACCATCCTGCTTGCTTCCAACTCTTAAATCCTAGAAGTCGCTTAACATCTCTGAGCTTCATTTTCCTTTTACCTTGCAGTGTGTGTGTGTGTGTGTGTGTGTGTGTGTGTGTGTGTGTTTTATAGGATACAGAAGAGCACAGATCTAGGTAATAGGATATATATGTTCAAATGGTTTTTAATTGTGAGAGCAACATGTACGTGTATTTATACATATTATCATATACACATTAGGTGTTCTTTTTCTGTTTGCCCTTACTGTCCCTCCATCACTGTAGGTAGCCCGAGTTAATTATCTGGTATGTACCTCTTGTGCTTTCCACCATGCCCGGATAACCATATATGAACATATAAACACATGAATATATGAGGATTTGGGAATAGTAGTTTCTTTTATTAATAACTTAGAATAATATTTCTATTATTGAAGGACTTAATTTTCTTATTTAACAGAACCTCATAGAAGTACCTCCAATTCAACTAGTATGGCTCTAATTTGTTCTTTTATAGCTGTATAATATTCCATGGTGTAGACCCCACATTATTTAACTATTACCCCATTAATAAACATTCCTTTTGTTTCCTTCTTTTGTGATAAACATTATTTATGTATCTATTCTTTTGCACTGGTTTTATTTTTAAGAAAATGTTACAGTAGTTGGAATCTCATCAAAGTATATTTTTAGCAATAGATGCTGCCAGATTGCTTCTAGGATTTCTGTAACAATTTGCACTGCCACCAGCAATTTAGGAGAGTGTCCTTTTCTTGACATTTCTGTTAGCAATAGGTGTTAATCTTCCTTGTAATTTTTGCTAGCCTGGTTTGCAAGAGTCTGAATAGTTTTCCCTGTATTTAGTCTTTTGGATCTTGGCTTCTCTGCACATTGCCTATTCATATCTTTTTGCACATTTTCCCATTGGATTATTTTCCCTTTTTGTATCAGTTTCTAAGAGGGTTTCCTATATAATTGATATTAGCATTTAAAATGTTTATTGCAACAGTTTTTTTCCAAATTTATTGTTTGTATCTAGACTTTCTTTATTATAGCTTTTGCTGTATGCGAGTTTTAAATTTTCATGTAGTAATATATATCTTTATTTATATTGCTTTATTTTTGACATCTAACCTTTAATTTATCTGTAATTTATTTTTATATATATATTTTTTATATATGGTGTAAGAAATTTATTTTTGTTCTAAGCAGACAGTTGAGGGGTGCCTAGGCAGCTCAATCTGTTAAGTATCTGGTTCTTAATTTCGGTTCAGGTCATGATCTCAGATTTGTTGAGATCAAGCCCTGCTTTGGGCCCAGTGCTGACACCTAGGAGCCTGCTTGGGATTATCTCTCTCTTCTTCTCTCCCTGCCCCTCCCCTGCTCTCAATCTCTCTCAAAATAAAGAAACATTATTTTAAAAAAAAAACCCCAACAGTTGGAAATGCCAGCACCAATTGTTAAAGTCTGAAAAGTATACTGAAGGGAAAGTTGTGACTTCTCTTACCAGACATTAAAACTATACTATAAAGGCTATATGTAGCCTTTCTAATAAAATCAGTGATAGGTACATATACCAGTAGGACAGAATGTAGACTCCAGAAATATTCCAGTGTAAGTAAAATTTTAATATATGACAAAGTGATATTTAAATTCGGTTGGTAAAGTGTTTAAGTTTTATCATTTTCTTAAAATTTCAGGGAAAAAAAGAGTTTTTAGAGTATGTTCATTTTTACTAATTATACAGATAAATTTTTATGTCATTTGCCAGTAAGCTCCACAGAAAAATATAGAGCCTTTTTTGCTCAAGAAATTCTCTGTGGCTTAAGTGTATTCCAGTGAATATGTTAGTGAAAATCCGCTTGTTTTCGGGCTTCACACCATGAGTGCTGACAAGTCTGAGTTAAGAGCCCAATATGTCATTTCTTAATTTCAAAGGATTGCAGATGATACAGACTGTTTAAGTTTTCTGTGCTAAAAGCAAAACAGAATTGTTGGCTTCCATTAGTTTCTCCACCTGTTGTTCTATACTCCTGGAGCCTTTGGAAGAATATTAAAAATGAACACAACTAGGCTGAATTAGAAAAGAGGATTTATCCATTTTTTTTTATTGTTGTATTCATTGTGACCACTGTGGGGGGTGTGGTCAGTTCTGAGAGTTTTTGGGTTGTGGGGTATCATGGTGGGTGTCTCCTTTAAGACTGATCTCATTTGAGTGGGGCCATGAAGCATAGGTATGGTTTTGAGCACGTGGATATTTGGGCTTGCGGGGAAATCACCCTTCCAGGAACATGAATGATGGAAGTAGATGTGTATGTGGGATCCATTAGTGTATCAGCTCTGTAAGGATCGGGAGGGAGTGGTCAGGTTCGGTGAAGCGATCAGAGTTGGGGACTCCTGCATGAGGCTGTTTGTTTCTGAAAGCTCACCTTGAGGGTTAGTTGAAGTGGAATATATCCAGAACTCTCTTCATAACCCTGACTTCATTTGTCATGTGATCTCTTGACCAGCCCTAAAACAGCCATCATTTCCCTGAGCAATGACGGGTGCCAGAATTCATTCAGCACTTTGTATACAAAAGCACTGCAAAGTCAGTCAATAGGTCCCAGTTTTACATGTGAGAAAATGGAGGTTTGAGAGACTGATTTTCCCAGTGTCACATTTATTTGCAGAGGGATGAGTCAGACTCTGGTCTGCTTGGGTCCAGTGACTGTGCCTTCTATGCCCTGCCACACTATCTGCTACATGTGTGTTATATCCTCAAGCAAGCCACCTCCCTGGCATTGAACAATTTTTGTGAACAATTATCTCATGGATAATGCATTCCATGAACAATTAAATTGAATTGAAATATAAATACAAACTTAAGGCAGATTCTTAAGTACCTAGAGTAGGCATTTGTGTGGCATGGCATTTAAGGAAAGCCTTTGTCTTGTTAACATTACACTCCGCCCACCAGAGCCAGCCAGATAGGAATGTGGTGGCCCACTTAGGCTATCTTTACTGCTCACTATAAATAGCTTAATGATGCTGCCAATAAGACTGATGTAACTGAGGAGCCAGAGTGACCCACTTCTATGATGATTTCTAGTTGCCCGGGAAAACTGATGCTCGTACGTGAGATGGTTTTCACTGCTGAAATGAAGGCTTCATTTCCAAGGCAATCATTTCGCACCTCTACCTCCCTTCAGATTCCATTCTCTCCCTCCTTCCTTTTGGCCCTCCTCTGTGGTGAGGTCGTAGTTGGCACACTGTCGCTCTCACATCTCAGCCATGATTCCAGTACACTTGACCTAACACTGGAAGAGAAGTGCCTGCCAGAGCTCAGTCTGATGCCCAGAAGACTCCCTATAATGTCTGGCAGTCATGGGAATCTAGGTGCCTTGATTTGTTCTAGACATTGATGATTTCTTTTTTAATCCAAGTATAATTAACATGCAGTGTTATATTAATTTCAGGCATACAATATAATGATTCAACAAGTCTATATACGTTTCTCAGTGCTCATCAAGATCTGTGTGCTCTTAATCACCTTTATTTCACCCATCTCTCCAGCTACCTTCTCTCTGGTAATCACCAGTTCTCTGTATTTAAGAGTCTGCCTTTTTGGTGTTTTTTTCCTTTGTTTGTTTTGTTTATTAAATTCCCCATATGAATGAAAGCTTATGATATTTGTCTTTCTCTAGCTAACTTATTTCACTTAGCATTCTACCCTCTAGGTCTATCTGTGTTGTTGCATATCATAGGATCTCATTCATTTTGATGGCTGAGTCATATTCCATTGCATAGCACACCTTCTTCACTCATTCATCTATCAGTGGATACTTGGGTTGCTTCCGTATCTTGGGTATTGCAAATAATGCTCCAGTAAACTTGGGGTGCATATGTCTCTTCAAATTAATGTTTTCTTTGGGTAAATACTCAATAGTAGAATTACTAGATCATATGGTAATTCCATTTTTAATTTTTTGAGGAACCTCCATGCCGTTTTCCACAGTGGCTGTACCAATTTACATTCCCACAAATAATGTACCAGGGTTCCTTTTTCTCCACATCCTCGCCAACACTTATTGCTTGTGTTTTTGATTTTAGCCAATCTGATAAATGTAAAGTGATACCTCACTGTGGTTTTAGTTTGCATTTCCCTGATGATAGTGATGTTGACCATCTTTTCATGTGTCTCTTGGCCATCTGAATGTCTTCTTTGGAAAAGTGCCTATTTAGGCCCTCTGCCTATTTTTTTATTGGATTATTTTTATTGTGTGTGTTGAGTTGTATGAGTTCTTTATATGTTTTGGATACTAACCCTTTATCAGATATATGATTTGCCAATATCTCTTCCCATTCAGTAAGTTGCCTTATTATTTTGTTGATGGTTTCCTTCAGTGGACCAAAGCTTTTTATTTTGATGTAGTCCTAATAGTTTAATTTTGCTTTTGTTTCCCTTGCCAGAGAAAACATATCTAGAAAAAAGGTTTCTGCAGTGATGTCAAAGAAATCACTGCCTATGTTTTCTTCTAGGAATATTCTGGTTTGTGGTCTCACATTTAGGTAGGTTTCTAATCTGTTTTGAGTTTATTTTTGTGTATAGTGTAGGGAAGTGGCCAAGTTTCATTCTTTGGCATATAGCTATTCAGTTTTCCCAGCACTATTTGTTGAAGAGACTGCTTTTTTCCCCATTATGTATTCTTGCCTTCTCTGTCATAGATTAATTGACAATAAAATCATGGATTTATTTCTGGACTCCCTATTCTATTCTATTGATCTCTGTGTCTATTTTGTGCTAGTACCATACTGTCTTGTTTACTATGGCTTTGTAGTATATTTTGAAATCTGGGATTGTGATACCTCCAGCTTTGTTCTTCTTTTTCAAGATTGCTGTGGCTATTTGGGGTCTTTTGTGGCTCCATACAATTTTTAGGATTTTTTGCTCTAGTTTTGTGAAAGAGGTTCTTGGTATTTTGTTGGGGATTGCATTAAATCTGTAGATTGCTTTGGGGGTATGGATATTTAGAAAATACTGGTTCTTTTAATCCACAGGCATGGAATATCCATTCGTTCATGTCGTCATCGGTTTCTTTCATTAATGTTTTATAGTTTTTGGAGCAGTGGTCTTTCTCCTCTTTGGTTAAGTTTATTCCTAGGTATTTTATTCTTTTTGGTGCAATTATAAATGAGATTTATTCATATCTTTTTCTGCTACTTTATTAGTGTATAGAAGTGCAACAGATTTCTGTACATTGATTTTGTATCTATGACTTTACTGAATTTATATATCAACTCTAGTAGTTTTTTTGGTGGAGTCTCTAAAGTATTCTATATTCAGTAAAACCTTGGTTTATAAGTGTAATTCATTCCAGAAACATGCCTGTAGTCCAAAGCACTTGCATATCAAAGTGAATTGCAAGAACCATTGGCTCAGTTGTGACCACGTGATGTTCAGTATCACGTGCCACTCACATTACAAGATCTCGCTCATTTATCAAGGTAAATTTTATTAGAAATATTTGCTTGTTTTGTGGAACTCTCACAGAACAAGTTACTCACAATCCAGGGTTCAACTGTATATAGTACCATGTATGTCATCTGTGAGCAGGGGAAGTTTTACATCTTAGCAGATTAGATGCCTCTTATTTCTTTTTCTCGTCTGATTGCTGCAACTAAGACTTCCAGTACCGTGTTGGATAAAAGTGGTGAGAGTAGACATCCTTGTTATGTTTCTGATCACTTTTTTTTCACAACTGAGTATGGTGTTAGCTGTGGGTTTTTCATATATGGCCTTTATTATGTTGAAGTATGTTCCCTCTAAATCTACTTTGTTGAGAATGTTTATCATGAGTGGATGCTGTTCTTTATCAGATATTTTCTTGACTCCATCACTAGATCATCTCTGCTGGAGTTCTTACCAGCCTTTGCCAACTCCAACCCCTGCCCCGAAGCAGTAATTTCCTTTGAGGTTCCTCTCCCTGCACAGGTTGTAGGTGTTTACACATGAGCTCAGAATGGTTGCAGCAGCACAGTGCTCCTTCTGGTTTTCTCCTTGACCCCCCCCCCATATGTTGGTTTTTCATCTTTGTGTAGAGCATCCCACCAAGACTTGGTAGGCTTTTTCCTCAAAGTCTCTCTTTTCAAAGAAAATGGAATCTTGTAGAATTGGAGATCAGAAAGGCCAGGATGATTACACTGAAAGGAAAGAGACTGGCAGTAGAAAACATATGGAATAAAGACCCAAACTCTAGAAAGAATATACATGATTATAAAAAAATACTACCAAGAAACTGGACCCCATAAATTAGAAGACTAAAGGGAGAGAGAGGGATTGGGGGGAGTGTAGGAGGCAGTCATGGGAAACTGGGTAGATGAGTTGGTGGGAAGAAGGCCACCTTGGAGAAGATGTGATGATTTCCATGATCTGGGGCTTTGCATCTGCCTTTTCATGTATGCCAAAAGATAGCACCACATGGCATAAAGAACTCTGGATTTGGAGACACTGAGCTTATTCTAACTAGATCGAAAATCAGTTCAGTACTTGGGTCCACAGATGCTGGGAACTTGGGCATAGCATCTGGTATCTTTTCCCTTCATAGATAGTCTTTTCCTTATACAGAAAAGTCATTATCAGTAGTGGTATTTACCATTCATTGAATATCTATGTTTCTTTTGCACAGTGGTTCATCAAATTCAATAAAACTGAGTTATTTACTTTATATTAGGTAACTTGCCAAGGCTACACAGATGAATGAATGTAGTCTTCTGACTTTAACCCTCACAGTCTTTCTTAGGAATCAAGTGGTCTCTCTCAGGAGTACAGGTGGGCATGGGGCCTGCAGTCTGATGCTGAGAACTGATTCTGTAGTTCATGGAATTCATGAACCTAGGGGTCAATCTATATTTTGTGATATGCATGTGGTAGAAAGCATGAGACTAAGCCCTAAGGTCAACCAGTAATTCACCTTGGCATCCTGAAACAACGTGCCTCTGGGGCATGTTTCCTGAGCATAGCACATTTCCAGATGCTAACAGGCCCTCTGATGTGTTGTGCTAGAATCATCAGCTTTGGTTATGCTCTACCAGTAATAAAGGAAGAAAAAAAAATGTCAACATGCTTATGAGATATCCACATACAACTTGTTCCTCCTGCTTAATGAGTGTAGTAGTTTAGAATCCTCATGTTCAGCTTGTCTGTGCTCTTAGGCTGCCCGCCCAAGGTGGTGGGTTTTAGAGGTACCTGGAGAGCCTTTCTTCGGCAGGCTCTAGTTGGCATGGGTCTCCTGTTTCCCTAACGCTTACTGCTTGCTTGGTCTGATCTTGATGAAGGTGACCTGAATCTAGACAGGCAGTTGCACCTTATGATATTCAAAATCCCATATTGTCCAACTCCAGCTACCTGGGCTAGAACAAGGCAGCGGTAGATGAGCCAAAAGAACATCAGAGCAGCCCAAATATGGATGTTGGGAAGTTTGTGGATGAGGTGGAGAGTCCATTATTCTTAGTCTGTTTACTATTGTTTAAAAACTGCTCTCAGAGCTTTGACTGCCTGCTTTCTCAGCCCACATACTGTTAGAAGTAGCAGATTAAAAGGTGTGGGGATTCTCTGGAAGCAGTCACACTGACCGGAGCGAGGAATAGGAAAAAAGAACAGGCAGTCACAGGAACTTCCCAAAGTGGGTGAACCGGTCCTATTTAATGCGACAGGTGAGTGCTTATTGCACAGTTAGCTCAAAGCGAGTCCCAGGGAATAAATACATGGCCCTGGGTGTTTGTGGTGTTGAGCTTTGTCAGGAAGGTTAAATTAATTTTAGTGCCTGTGCCGCCAAAGGATAAGCGAATGCATAGTTCAACTTAAAGCGATTTCTGTGTTTAAGGTTTTATAAAACAATTTTTTTCTTTTAAATGGGGGTTTAAAAAGACAGGCTGAAAGTTTACAAAGACGTCTGCCTCTGGGAAGAATTGAACAGGCATACTTTTCCACATCCTTCCCAAATACAACTAAAAACTCTGTGCTTGATATAAAGAACAAACAGGAGAAGGGCCTCAAAGATGGAGGGAAGGCAGCAGGTCAGCTACAGATCCTGAGGAATGAGGCAGTGGTGAGCTTCCTGGGTTTTCTGCATTTACTCCTATATCTCAGACTTGGAGCAGGAGAAACCACCACCCCAGGATGGTCAGTGGGCATGGATTAAAAAGCCGGGACAAATGCTGGGTTTCTGTAGCCAAAGGGCCAGGAGAGGAGCGGGTCAGCAAGACAGAAAACCGTCAGACAATGATCGCTCTGTTGTAGTCAGACACCACAGCCGGGAGTGTGGCCCCAGCCTCAGCAGACACCCAGTGGGGAGCCTAGACTTTGACCCTTGGGAGGCCCTACTGCTGTGTCCCAATGCCTCTGCCAGGGTGGTGTTGGAGACTCAGTGGGGAGCCTGGGCTTGGCCTGATGGTAACAAGCCCCCGCTCTGTTTCCCAACAGTGGTGGTGTCAGCAAAGGCCTGGTGGAGAGCCGGGGCTTTCGCCACCTCCCAGGGGCAGTGAGGTCACACATCCCTTCCGTAGGTCACTGGCGGTCCCACGGGAAACCCAGCTCGTAGCCCAGCCTGTCAGTAAAGTCAGGAGGAAGTGTCCCCACCCCCAGCCTCTTCTGCCAGAGCAAGGTCAGAAGGTTTAAATGAGAGGTTCTCATGACATAATACCCCGAATATCCAGGTTTCATCTAAAAGCTTTTGTCATATCAAGAACCAGGAAGACCTCAAACTGAGAGAAAAAAAGAATCAAAGATACCACTTTTGAGATGACAGAGATGTTAGAAGTACTTCAAAGTAGCCATCATAAAAATGCCTCATCAATACACAGAAAGGTGTTCAATACTATTAGGGAAAGGTAAATCAAAACTGCAGTGAGGTACCCCCTTCACTCTCACTAAGATGCTGTAATCTAAGAGACAGACAGTAAGGACTATTGGCAAGGATGTAAAGAAATTAGAACCCTCATGCGTTGCTGGTAGGAATGTAAAATGCAACCGCTTGGTTAAAAATTTTTTTTTAATGTTTATTCATTTTTGAGAGAGAGCACGAGTGAGGGAGGGGCAGAGAGAGAGAGGGAGACACAGAATCCGAAGCAGGCTCCAGGCTCTGAGATGTCAGCACAGAGCTTGACAGGGAGCTTGAACTCATGAGCCGTGAGATCTTGACCTGAGCCGAAGTCGGATGCTTAACTGACTGAGCCACCTAGGCACCCCAAAATGCAACCACTTTGGAAATCAGTTTGGCTTTTCTTCAAAAAGTGAGAAAGAATTACCATATGATTCAGTAGCTACACCCATAGGTATGTATCCAAGAGACTCTAATTGAAAACATAGTGTCCACACGTCAAATTGTATGTGGATATTCATAGCAGCTATTATATTCCTAATAGTCAAAAATTGGAAACAATATGAATGAATAAACAATGTCTCATGGCAGTATAATAGAGTATTATTCAGCCATAAAAAAGGATAAAATACTGACATACTACAACATGGACGAACTTTGAGAACATTAAGCTAAGGGAAAGAAACCATCACAAAAAGCCACATGGTGTTTGATTCCATTTATATGCACTGTAGGGAACAAGCAAATCTATAGAGACAGAAAGATTAATGGGCTCTGGAGACAAGAAAGGGGGATGAGGAATGCTTGCTAATCCATATGAGGTTTCATGTTGGAGTGATACAAATGTTTTGGAATTAGGTGGCAGTTGGTCACTGCAGAACTTTGAACATAGTAAGACTACTGATTTTCTACTTTAAAAGGGTGAATTTTATGGTATGTGAATTGTATTTCAATAAACACATGCAGTGTTTCAAAGAACAATGACACACTTAAGTGGAAAAGAAATAGGAAAAAAAAAAAACAAAGAAAAAGAAGATATAAAGAAGAACCAAATGGAGATTTTGGAACTTAAACATATAACTGAAGTAAAACTCAGTGGGTGGGCTCAACAGAAGAATGGAGGTGACAGAGGAAAAAAAAATCAATGAATTAGGAAGATAGAATAATTAGAATTATAGGGGCGCCTGGGTGGCTTAGTTGGTTAGGCATCCGACTTTGGCTCAGGTCATGATTTCATGGTCAGTGAGTTCAAGCCCTGCATCAGGCTCTGTGCTGACAGCTCAGAGCCTGGAGCCTGCTTCGGATTCTGTGTCTCCCTCTCTCTCTGTCCCTCCCCCACTCATACCCTGTCTCTCAAAAATGAATAATTTTTTTTTTAAAGAATAGGGGCTCCTGGGTGGCTCAGTTGGTTAAGTGTCTGACTTTGGATCAGATCACGATCTTGCAGTTTGTGGATTCGAGCCCTGCATCAGACTCTGTGCTGACAGCTCAGAGCCTGGAGCCTGCTTCAGATTCTGTGTCTCCCTCTCTCTCTGACCCTACCCTGCTCGTGCTATATCTCTCTCTCTTAAAAATAAACATTAAAAATTTTTAAAGTAAAATTAAATTAAAGAATAATAGGAATTATCTAAACAACAGAGAGAAAATAGATAAATGAGCAGGGGATCAGAGACTCTGTGTGACCCTTAACAAAAGATCTGACATTCATGTCAGAGTCCCAGGAAGAGGGGGAAAAAAGAGTGGGCTGGAAAAGTACTTAAAGAAATAATCACTGAAACCTTCCTAAATGTGTCAAAAGACATAAATTTACAGATTGAACAAGAAGCTGAGCGAACCCTAAAGAAGATTAACCCAAAGAAACCCAGCCAAACAGCCCAGTATTGTTCACCGTCGGTGCGATATCCTACGGCACATCTCTGAAATTTCTTCATCTTGCGCCAGTGAAACCTTTTCTCTTTGTTTTTCAGTGTTTGAACTTCCTGATTTAAATGTTAAGCTCCCAGATTCTTTCCTCAGCCGTGTCCAGTCTACTAATGAGCCCATCAAAGGCACTCTCCATTTCTGTTACAGAGTTTTTGATCTCTAGCATTTCTTATTTTTTTCCATCCTTCGGATTTCCATCCCTTGGCTTACATTGTCCATCTGTTCCTGCAGGCTGCAGCTTTATCCCTCAGAGCTCTTAGCATATTAATCATAGTCGTTTCAAATGCCTCGTGTGACAATCCCAACATCCCAGCCATGTCTGGCTCTGATGCTTGGTCTGTCTCTTCAAGTTGTGTTTTCTGCCTTTTGGTGTGCCCGGTGATTTTTTTTTCTTCTTGATAGCCAGACACGATGTACCTGGTAAAAAGAGCTGCTGGAAGTAGGCTTCTGGTGATGGAGTTTGAGGTGCGGGGGAGGGGAAGCATTCTGTCATCAGGCCTCAGTCCTTCAGTGAGCCTGTGCCTCTGAACTGTGAGCTTCACAAGTATTTGTCACTTTATTTTTACCCTCTTAGGCAGGACGCGTTGGCTAGAGAGGGTTGCACTTGGGTACTTCCCTTTCCCACAGGTTAATTTGCCACTCTTAATGCCCCAGCCCTTTGGGGACCCTGGTTAGCTAGTTTCCCCTGAGGGTGAGCCTTGCTAAGAGCAGTGCTCAGACTTACTTCAGAACCATTCCCTTCCCCCTCCCCTACCAGGAACCTGAGGGGATTTTTTTCTGTGGGAACCTGGTCGAGCTTCTAGAGGTAAAATCTCACAGAATTGTGGGGTGCCCCCCAAACTGGGTTCTCCTGTCGACTTTAACTCTGAGAGTAGTCCGCACTGAGCCTCCGGCAGCCGTCAACTACAGTTCAGGGTTTCCTTCCCAAGCCCTGGCTCCTGAGGTAGTTTCTGCTCTTGAGACCCTGCTCAAGGAGATGGCGTTTGCCTCGCTCTCTCTCCAGTCTTGGGGCTGAGGTTTTCCCTGAGTCCAAGAAGGATTGTGGATGTTTCTGTCTGTTCAGCTTGTCCTTGTAGTTAGGACCGAGTGGGGACTTCTAAGCTCTTTACGTGTGGAACCAGAAATTGAAGTCCCTAACTGAAGTTGTCTACCCACCCGTTAGAAACTCCCCTCTTCTCGTCCCCCCTGCCCCTGGCTACCACAGTTATACTTTCTGCTTCTGTGTGTTTGTCTATTTGCGCTAGCTGAAATCAACAGAAGGATGCGATATTTGTCTCTCTGTGACTCGCTTATTTCACTTCATAGTATGTCCTTAAGGGTCATCTGTGTTGTCACATAAAGCAGGATTTCCTTTCTTTTAAAGACTGCATAACACCCCATTGTATGTATATATCACACTTTCTTTATCCACTCCTCCTTTGATGGATTTCTAGATTGCTTCTGCTATTGTGAATAGTGCTGCATATTAACACAGGAGGGCGGATATCTCTGTGAGATCCTGCTTCCGGTTCTTTTGGATAAATACCAAGAAGTGGCCTCGTTGGATTCCATGGGAGTTCTATTTTTAATCTTTGGAGGAGACTTCCATACTGTTTTCCATAGAGGTCACACTATTTAACAGTCTTACCAGTAGTGTACAAGGTTCTAGTTTTGCCACCTCCTTGACAATACTTCTCTTTTTTTTTGTTTATGATCACATCCATTTTAACAGGTTTGAGGGGATATCTCACCATGGTTTTCATTTGCATTTCCCTGGTGACTAGTAATGTTGAGCATCTTTTCATGTATCCGTTGGGCTTTTGTTTGTCTTCTTTGGAGAAGTATCCTTGAACCCCAGCCTTGTCTTGGTCGCCGTTGAGGCCAGTACCTAAGCAGTTTTTGGCATCTAGGAGTTACTCGAATAGTTTTATAAATGAATTACAAAGGACAGTGACTGCAGGTACATCTACAGAGTTACAGTTGATGTCAAAGACTAACAATTCTGTTGCCACTTTCTGTGCATTGCTTTAGGGGACCCCAGGTGAGTGGGGTTTGTATCCCTAGTCTGTCTGAGCTTTAGTAATGTACAGGAAGGGTTTCTGTGTTTTTAACACCTTTTCCAGGGTTAGAAGAACCCAAAGGCCCAAAGCCCCATACCTCATAGTAATGGCTGGCCTTGTGTGATTGTACATTTCTGAACAGGATCACTGTATCCCCAAGCTCAAATCCACCTCATCCTGGCACGGTCTTGTACTGTGCATGTATATCTGAGACTCCCATATGTTCTCTCAGTTTTGATGTGGCTCCCATTTTAGAAACATGTGGTCTGTGTGTGATTGCTCCCTTTAGCTGATGAGCATCCTAGTAATTACAGTCACCCTATGGCATATGTGTGTCACTTTCCATTTTAGTAACAAAATAGGAAGAGTCTCTTGTTATAACCACATCATCGTAATGAGGTTCAAGTGGATGATTGTGATTTATTGTCTGTACCCTTCCAGCTCTTCCTGTCAATGTTATAGTTCCTAATAGTTCACGAAGTTCGTTTAGTAAACCTAATCTTATTTAGAGCCTCCAGAGAGATGTAGGCAGAAGTGGTAGCAGGTGCCCTGTTCAGTGCCCGGGGAAGCTACGATTGGCTGTGAAATCATTTGTTCAGGTTCTGTCATTAGGGATCAGTGGGCTTTGATCTTGAGTCTCCATGTTTGGACTCTAAAGTGAGTTTTTGGTCACTTTAGGTATGCAGTGATTCCCATCCATGGTGTGAAATGGCTCGTAACATTGGTTATGGAAAAGGACACTTGGAGGCCTCTTTGCATCGAATGTCCACAGTTCAGAACTGCATGCCTCTATGATTGATTGTATTAGTTGGAGTTTTCCAGAGAAATAGAATTAATAGGATGTGTGTATAAATGTATATGTGTGTATGTGTCTGTGTGGGTGTATATATATGGGGGTGCACAAAGGGAAGGAGAAAGGGGGAGAAATGTATTTAAGGAATTAGTTCACGGAACTATGGAAGTGAACAAGTCCGAAATCCACAGACAGGCAAGCAGGCTGGAGACACAAGGAAGAGTTAATGTTGGAGCTTGAATCTGATGGCAGACTGGGGGCCTAGTTCTGTCTTCCTCGGGGAACCTCAGTTTTTTCCCTTAAGACCTTCAACTGATTGGATGGGGCTCACACAGTATAGAGGATGATCTGTTTTACTCAACTGTCTACTGATTTCAGTATTAATCTCATCTAAAAATGTCTTTACAGTAACATTTAGTATTTGACTGGGTACCATAACCCAGCCTAGTTGACACATAAAATTAGCCATTACATTGGCTTGCCAGACAGTGCTCCAAGATGGTATCTTAACAAAGAGAATTCTAGTAGGTTTGGTAAAAACAATATGTTTATACTTTTCCTAGCATTGCCAACCAAACAATAAGGATGAAACAAAGTAATAATTAAAAGCAAGAGCCTTTAATCCTATAGTTATATTTATGATACCCTACAAATAGGACTAAAATTAAAGAGAAGACCTCACCCTTTTTGTATCAGCACCAAAATAGCCAAAAGTTATTAATTCCTAGAAAATTCTGTAGCTACTTAGAAGAGTGGATTCTAATGGTCCCGACCTCTTATTTTAGAAGCTTGCTTGGAGATGTTCAGTTTACTTGCACATCTTTGATTTGGAAATTACTAGATTAAAACAAACTTTTTAGATAGTTTGCCTTTGGTGTTTTAATTGATTCTTAACTCAAGAATTGATTACCCTCTTTTGAACATTTCTCAAGCTCAGAAGTTGGTCAGTGCTTGGCGTCATATACCCTGTGAAAATAAAATCCGTTCCCAAATATTTAGGAAGTTTACAAATTACATACTGTTCCTTGATGTGGGGGATAATCTTCCTCAGAGGAAACCAGTACAAGCTGAATTTTTTGAGAAGAGGAGCAAAATTCCCCTTGATGAGGTGTGGTAAATGTGAGTAAATCCTGAACACTTATTATTATGGGCTGGCAGGGCAATAGCATTGTAATAGCAGTTCCATATTCTAGAAAACATTAACAGCATCATGAAACTCCATATAAGAGGTATAAGGCACTCTATTTACACTGTGTGGATTACATAGGTAAGTAATTGCTACTGCATTAATCGTATTATGGGCAGGAATCTGTAGTGTGGGTCCTTAAGTTGATTATTATACAAATGAATTTAATTTCTTTTGCTTTTGACATGTAGCAAACCCAGAGCCTGATTGCTCTATTAATACCACATCTTCAACACATTCCTGTTTATAATGGGCCAGGGAAGGCATTTGCTGAAATTGTCTATTCATTATCAGGAACGTTCCAGGAACGTTAAAGTAACAACGTGTAACTATGGTTTATTTAATAAACCATTGTATATATTCTACTCCAGTTTTATCCTCATAGGATTCTTAAGTAACTCTTGATTTTTACCTAGAAGAAGAAAGAGTAGAGGAATTAAAGCATCGCTGTTTATGACATCCCTCTTACCTTCACCATCATTGTCATGAAAAAGCCTCTTTCATGTTTTGGGTGATATTCTAGCTGGCTCTTCACCAGATGCTCTGCCATGGCTGGTTGGCTCCATTGGAAATTGGTGAAGATGGAGGTGGGATCTTGAATTAGAGTCCCAAGGCCATTTTCATTTCCCTTTGCCCAAGCTATCCACATTTGCCCTTGACACCCAGAGCACATGGTCTGTGCAAGACTTTCATCATCACTGAAAAAAGTAGCTCAGCACACGTTCCAGGAATCGGGAGTCTGTTGTATGGAGAGAGCAGTTTGTTCCAAAGGAAGTACAGTTGACCCGTGAACAACATGGGTTTGAACTCCGCAGTTCTGCTTATATGTGGAATTTTTCCGACAAATGCAGCACAGTGCCATCAATGTTTTTTCTCTTTTTCTGATTTTCTTAGTAATATTTTCTTTTCTCAAGCTTACTTTATTGTAAGAATACGGTTAATAATACATGAAACATACAAAATATGTGTTAATTGACTTTTTGTTGGTAAGGCTTCTAGTCAACAGTAGGCAATGCCTCACTAGAGGTAGAGAAGTAGTTAGGTTTTGGGGAAGTCAAAAATTATGCTCGGATATTTGACTGTGTGAGTGACAGGTTCAAAGGTCAACTATATGGTCATGGTTCTTGTTATAAACATCATATAAAAACATGCATGAACATGATAATGTTGAAGACATAGGAAAAACTCAACCTTACTGTATTATTTATTTTAATAGCATTTAGTGCTTTTTTGGGGTTATCTAAAATAATGGCTTGTTATGTACACAACTGGAATATTCAGTGAGTAAAAATTAACCATGTTACCTCCACAAAAGATGATACCTGCTAACATCAAGGTGTAATACCTTCAAGTCTCTTCAGTTGTCTTCTTGTTGCATATATAAAGTATCTAGTAGTGGTTCTTAATATTTTAAGCTCGCATTTTGCATCTCAAATATCTTTCTCCATAAAAAATGGTATTTAAAAATTAGTTTTAATGTTTATATAGTTTTCATTATTTGGATGAACCAAAGCGTATTTTATACCATGAAGCTGGGGCAAAGCACAAATGGAAAATTTATACCATATACTTAGGTATTTAAAAAGTTGAGGTAACAACTTGTTAAATAAAATACATTTTATTCCCTTACTTTGACAAAATGTGTTGTTGCAATGGCAAAATAAAAATATGTACTGGATTGATTTTTTTATATGAATGAATGTCAAAAATATCAAATTTGACTGATAATAATAATTAAATGATTAAATTAAATTAAAGAATAAGTTAATTTATTATTTTGTACTGTTACTATTACATGCAGAATAATGGGCCAGTGATCTAATTAAATCTCGATGCAATAAATAGCATAAAGTTCCTGGGATTTCATCTTACCAGTTAAGAATTCAGACTTTAAATGTTCATTAAATAGGGCACCTGGGTGGCTCAGTTGATTAAGCTTCCAATGTGAGCTCAGGTCATGGTCTCACCTCTGTGGGTTTGAGCCCAGCGTCAGGCTCTGTGCTGACAGCTCAGAGCCTGGAGCCCGATTTTGATTCTGTGTCTCCCCCTCTCTCTGACCCTTCCCTGCTCACACATTCTCTCGCTCTCTCTCAAAAATAAACATTAAAAATTTTTTTCATTAAAAAAATTATCATCTCTTCTAAAAGATT
Source organism: Hyaena hyaena (assembly GCF_003009895.1). Classification (NCBI taxonomy): domain Eukaryota; kingdom Metazoa; phylum Chordata; class Mammalia; order Carnivora; family Hyaenidae; genus Hyaena; species Hyaena hyaena. Next base: position 1,458,325 of record NW_024080643.1, on the reverse strand, counting down.
CATATTATGCAGTGAAATAAAAAATTACAAGCATCGAGGCACCTGGGTGGCTCAGTAGGTTGAGCATCCAACTCTTGATTTTGGCTCAGGTCATGATTTCAGAGTTGGTGAATTCGAGCCCTGCATTGGGCTCTGTTCTGACAGCGCAGAGCCTGCTTGGGATTCTCTCTTCCTGTCTGTCTGCTCTTCCCCAACTTGTGCTGTCCCTTTTTCTCTCAAAATAAATAAATAAACATAAAAAACAGATCACAAGCAGCAGAGAGCAAAAAGAGACCAGTGGGACTGTATCTAACTAAAAACTTCTACACAGCAAAAGAAACAAAATGAAAAAGCAGCCTACAAGAATGGGAGAAAATATTTGCAAACCATGTATCTGAGAAGGGATTAATATCCAAAATGTATAAAGGACTCATACTACTCAATAGCAAAATAGTAATGACAATAGTAGTAGTAGTACTAGTAGTCATAGTTCAGTTAAACATGGGCAATCTAGGGGCACCTGGGTGGCTCATTCAGTGGTGTCTGACTCTTGAGTTCCGCTCAGGTCATGATCTCACAATTTGTGGGATTGGGTCCTGTATTGGGCCCTTTACTGACAGCCTGGAGCCTGCTTGGGATTCTCTGTCTCCCTCTCTCTCTCTGCCCCTTCCTTGCTGACCTGTGTGTGTACGCACGTGCCCTTTCTCTCTGTCAAAATAAATAAATAAACTGAAAAAAATCCAAACTTATAGAAACAGAGTTCAGTGATGGGGCTGGGGTTGGGCTGGCGGAAATGGGGAGATGTTGGTCAAAGTGTATACGCTTCATTTATAGGATGAACAAGTTTTGGGGATCTAATGTACAGCAGGGTGATTATAGTTAATAATAATATATTATATACTTGAAAATTGCTGAGAGAGTAGACCTTAAATGTTCTACACACACACACACACCCCAAAGGTAACTGTGAAGTGGTGTTGGTGTTAACTTTACTGGAATTGTTCCATAGTATATAGTTGTATCAAATCATCCTCTTGTACACCTTAAGCTTGTACAGTTATATTCAAATTATATTTCAGTAAAGCTGGGTTGGGAGAAACAAGCACTGGAGAGTGCCAAACAAAGAGAAAAAGGCAAAATACAGATTACAATTCATGATCTCAGATTTTCAACTAAAATTATTCTTCAATAAACAGAATAGTCATGAGAGACTATGTGTCCGGCAAAGCCTACAATATTGACTCTTAAGTCAATATGTTTACTATATATACTATAAAATATTACAATAACATACATACTTTGCCGGAGAAAACTGCCTGCCTCTCCTTCAGAACTATGAATTAGAACATTAAGAGAAGCAAGATAATGGAGGCTTGACCCTGCTGGGAACTCTTTATTCGTGGCATTATTGTATTTGTGTTATCTGAGAGAGAGGATTTGAAAACTTAGCCATTTTTCTATCTCGGTGTCCCTGCCCAGGAAATGTCTCTGCCCTCTGACATAGTACCCACCTCCCATGCTGGCAGCATGTACCACACACCTGCACTGTATTCTCACGCTTTTATTTGAGCAGGAACTGTGTGAGAACCCATTTCCCTGGGGCCTGACTGGCATTAATGACCACTGGCGACACTCACAGTTATAGGTCCCACTGTGCCCGTGCTGAGGGCAGGACCCAGAGTGACAGTGCCGATGTGGCATTTTATCATGGGGCTTCGTGGTTTGCAAGGACAGCTCATGCAGATGGGTGTAAGAACAGCACTCTGTGTTTGCTTTGTTAAATCCCTGGTGTTTTAATCCAGACTTTGCTCACAGATCAGTATTGCACATTCCTTACCACTCGCCCCTGCCCCAGTTCCAGAAAGTAGAGATTAGTGTTGCATTTGGAACTTAAAAATGCTTTGGGAGAGCTTGAGTTCCATCATTTGACAATATTTTAAAGAAATTTGGATTTAGAGTGTTTTTTTTTTAAAAAATTATATGAACATTATAGTGACTCAATATGGGTGAATCGAGTTCAGGAACATGGTCTGGGGCCACTGAAACACACCAAAATGAGCCTTTCCTTGAGGAAAACAAGCCTCTGATTTTGGCATGATACTGTATACATCATCTTTGATGAACCCAGGACTTAGAAACATGGGCATTGGAGGACACTTGTGGGGATGAGCACTGGGTGTCATGTGTGAGATGAATGAATCACTGGGTTCTACTCCTGAAGCCATGACAATACTGTATGTTAATTAAGTTTAATTTAATAATAAAAAAAGGAACATGCCAAGGAATCCTTAAGGTTTTGTTTTAAAAAATAAGCTGAGTGCACATTCTCTCAAGCTGAAAAAGAAATTTTAATAAATTCAAATTAATAGTTGAGAGAAATGTTAAACCCATTAGGAGTTATGCAGTAGGAGCTATAGAAATATTGAATGAGCCACAACATACGAATATAGAAATAGCAAACTCAAATATTTATTTCCATTATATAATGGGGTACGGACGTTACATTTATTGCTGTTACCACTAATAACAGCACCGCCTTATTATTTTTTTAATGTTTTATTTCTGGAGAGAGAGAGAGAGGCAGAGTGAGCAGGGGAGGATCAGAGGAAGAGGGAGACACAGAATCAGAAGCAGGCTTCAGGCTCTGAGCTGTCAGCACAGAGCCCGACACGGGGCTCGAACCCAGGAACCGTGAGATCATGACCTGAGCCGAAGTCGGACGCTTAACCAACTGAGCCACTCAGGTGCCCCAGCACCGCCTTATTTTTTTAATGTTCTTTTTTTAATTTAAAATTTATTTTTGAGGGAGAGAGAAATAGAGTATAAGCAGGGGAGGGGCAGAGAAAGAGGGAAACACAGAATCCAAAGCAGGCTCCAGGCTCTGAGCTGTCAGCAAAGAGCCAGACACGGGGCTCAAACTTGTGAGCCAGGAGATCATGACCTAAGCCGAAGTCAGAGACTTAACTGACTGATCCACCCAGGCGCCCCACCACCTTATGTTTTTATAATGTCCTCTTTTACACAGACCTTCCCACATACTTGGGCTCATTTACTTCTCATTAAGCATTCAAGAAAGTGTAGATAAGGAAACTGAGGTCCTAAACAGTGAAGGGACTGCCCAAGGTTGGAATGCCTCCATGTGACCAAAATGGGACATATATTTAGGTGTTCTTACCCCATTTGTCATGTTCTTAGTGTGATAGTACAGTAATGGTTGGAATTGGTGTGCTTCACGCAAGGAGCTATGCTTGGACAATTCATCGTAACACCGACACCAAGTGTTAATAGCCAAGGTGAAGTCCAACATATGAATTGTGACTTTAGTATTCATGAGAACTTCTGAATTTCACAAGACATAGACAGGGTTGAATCTGGGGAGTATTAAAACTGTACATACAGACTGTGGAGGAGAAAGGAATATTTGTTCAGATCCAGCTGATTCTGAATAATGTGCAGCATCTTAGATCTGCATGAACAAAGCTGTCTTTGGAGGGTGTGAGGATGTTGACCGCAGATGGGGACGTGTAGTGGATGCCAGCCCTTGGGAGCGCAGCAGTCACAGGTATGATAATGAATGGCTTCTCCGATGAAGTGACCCTCCAGTTCTTCCAGGACCCTCCGCCGCAGAAAATAGTCAGCATTATTAATCTGCAGAGTAATTGGTCCCCGCAAAGTCCTGCCATGTTATTTTAGCAGGTGGCCTTGCGAGGAGTCAGCTAAAATCATGCCTATTCAGCACCAGGCAGCATTTCAACCACCAAAACTTCAGAATAAGCAGCATGTGTTTGAGAGTAGAGCACTTTAATGTTCAAAAATCCCAAATGATCTTAGGTTTTTAGAGGGTCTAATTGTAAACAATTATACACAATTTTTTTAAATGTTTGTTTATTTTTGAGAGAGACAGAGTGTGAATGGGGGAGGGGCAGAGAGAGAGGGAGACACAGAATCCGAAGCAGGCTCCAGGCTCTGAGCTGTCAGCACAGAGCCCGATGTGGGGCTCGAACTCAGTAATGGTCAGATTCTGACCTGGGCTGAAGTCGGACTCTTAACTGACTGAGCCACCCAGTGCCCCATAATTGTAAATAATTCTAAAAGCACAAGTGCTTTGGTTAGTTGTACTTTCTAGTTCATAGGGTATGAAGACCTGATTGCTAGAGTCACACCTTTTGTCAATACCCCAAATTTCGTGAGCTGCAGTGTGTCAGGAAAAGATCTTCTCATCCTTTGAGGTTTGCTTCCTGTCTTATGGGAGAAATGTGTACCTTAAAAAGGTAATTCTTTAAAAATTATTGTAAAATTTATTTTACAGAAAATTTTAAACACGTAAAAATACAGAAAATCATTTCTCTTGTATGCACACCCACATTTAAGAGCCGCTGGCATTTCTTAAATGTTTTTGCATCTGCTGAAGGTTTTAAAAGAATTTTTTTCAGATACAGCTATAGCCTCAAATTCTTATCTTTATCCCTTCTCTACAACCCTCTCCACACAAAAACTGCTATTCAGAAGTAGGTATGAATCCTTTCCATGCATGGTTTTATCCTTTGGCTAATACGTATGTATTCCAAGAAATATGCAGTTCTGTCTTTTGTGTTAAAGTCAGCCTGCACTCTGTGTATGTAATTTGCTTTTTGGTTTTTTTCCAAAGAAAACCTAATACTAGTTTTGAGTTTTATCAAAATAGATAACTGGACTTGCTCGTTTCCATTGCTCTGTGATATGAACATGATATGAATATGGAATTTTATTTTTTCCATTTACTCTGATGAACATGGAGATTAATTTTTTCACTTTTAGCAAAAGTAATGCAGCAAGATCTCAATGCACACATTTTATGGACACATAGGTATCTTCTAGGCCGGTCTTTTTTCAAACTGTCACATATTAAGAGGTCATGAAATCAATGTAATGGATTATAACCAACATTAAATAGTAATAACAATAAAGGCCAGTTATAAATGATACATTATATAAAATAAAATTTCATCACACATGATAAGGGCAAATTTTCTTGTTAAACTTTTACTTAGGTGTGTATGTACTCAGGTGCACTGGGTTACGATGTCAATTGCATTTCTCACTCAGGATGACGATAAGAAAGGTGGGCACCTGGCAGGCTCAGTTGGTTAAGTGTCTGACTCTTGATTTTGGCTCAGGTCATGATCTCATGGTTCGTGGAATCTAGCCCGGGAGTCTGCTTGGGATCCTCTCTCTCCCTGTCTTTCTGCCTCACCCCCACTCGTGTGTGCATATGTATGCTGTCTCTCTTTTTCTCTCCCCGTCTCTTTCTCAAAATAAATAATAAACTTAAAAAATGGTAAGAAAAGGTTGAAACCCACCACTCTCGGGCATGTGTGACAAGTCCCACTGCTGGGTCATGGAGAACATGCATTTTCAATGTCACTGATTATTGCCAAATTACTCTTTTTTTTTTTTTTTTTTTTTTAATTTTTTTTTTAATGTTTTATTTCTGAGAAAGAGACAGCGTGAGCAGGGGAGGGTCAGAGAGAGAGGGAGTCACAGACTGAAACAGGCTCCAGGCTCTGAGCTGGCAGTCAGCACAGAGCCCGACGCGGGGCTCGAACCCACGAACCGCGAGATCATGACCTAAGCGAAAGTCGGACGCTCAACCGACTAAGCCACCCAGGCGCCCCTCCAAATTACTCTTGAAAGTGACTACCTCTTCAGTGCTCTTTCCTGTTTGACCACACTCTAGCCGTGGGCTGTTGGGACGAGTTTCGGACTGTGATTTTTGCTGGCTTTGCCTGATTACTGGTGAGGCTGAGAACAGGTCGTTTCTAAGTGTTAGAACTGAGCAGGGAACAGGTTTGTATATTTTATTTCAGTACTGGAGAGCCATGAGAAAAGTAACCAAGTATTTTAGTACTGGATAGCCATGAGAAAAGTAACCAAGTATTTTAGTACTGGATAGCCATGAGAAAAGTAACCAAGGTGAGTGAAAAGTGGAGGCTGAGGTTCTTACTAGTTTGATAGGGAAGAAGGCCCGTGAGAAATATCTAATATTTTATCTGATGGTAAGGACTTTGGTCCTGGAAAAGGACTCGAATTCCGGTATCTTCGGTTGTCTAGCACGTTATGGGAATGGTATTATAAGCACTCAGTACCCTTGGTGAAAACAGATGCCCTCAGTAGCCTCCAGTTTTGTATAACTGAGCCAAGTGTGCTGGGTGTATTTGTACACGTAACACATAGGACAATTCTTTACCGATGGAAAGTGACATGATCGGTGTTCTTGAGTCAGACTGCCCCCTCAGCCCGTCTTTATTTTCCACCCATGATGCCCGTGTGAATGGAGGGAATGAATGGGGGTGGTGAGTGGTGGCTGACAGTACGTTTCTGGGCAGAGCGGTGATGGGCAGTGGAGGGATCTGGTGAGGGGACAGCTGTGACCCCGCTGTAGGGGAGTTTTGTTTTGTGGGAATGTGAATCCTTTGTTGCTAGATCCTTTCCTGTGTTTTCCAAGAGCAAGTGGAAATATTTTTAAAAATTCATCTTGTGAAGTCTTTTGGTTTTGTTTTTAAAATCCGGACCCACATTTTTAAGAGACACAGATTAGGTGGAACAGACCGCATCTGAATTTAGCCTGGGGGCTACTGAGTGCCAATTTCTCTGCTAGGTGAACAGCGTTGTGAAATGGCTTAAATCTTACAAATCATGAAAAGTAAGGTTGATTAGTTCTGGCCTAATTTGTCATTTTCCTTGTTTCTAGGTAGATAAACAGGTGTTGAGGGATCTGTGAAATACCGAATACTGTTCGTCTTTGTTCTGTAGCAGCTAACACGGTTTCGTTAGAAAGTGGGCTCATAATAAATGTTGTTGAATGAATGAGTAAATGAATAATGAAGACATACAGCTCCTCTGTTCTTTTAGAACTGACACTCTTAAAGTTAAAAGAATATGTCGTTACCATTTGTCAGGTTTGTGTTGTTTTCTGAGGTCTAACAGCAAAAGCAACCAAAGGAAATTTCTGCTGCACAAGACCCTCTGCATGTCACACCCTGACAGTTTTACTGTTCGCCAAAATGCCACGTAGCTAATTCATGATTTATAAAGAGAGCTCAGCACATTAATAGATTAGATAGTCAGGAGAATGAATAATAAATGGCAAAGCTACGTATACAAAGAAAATATGCACAGCTCTTGGAAAATCATAGAATGGGGGGGTTGGCCCATCTGGAGCCCTTGGCTCCCTAGGGGAAATGAGAGGACTAAGTGATAATCCTTCCGTCATAAAAGAAGAAAATGAAGTTCCATATGGGGCATTTGATCAAGCCCAGGAAATTGCAGTGCGGAGGAAATTCTAGAACAATTAACGCTCTTCCGCACTTAACTCAGTAGGCAGCCCAACCGGATTGGTGGCAGCAGGATGTCACTGGAATTGTTTGTGTTGAGTTTGGAATTTTAGCCACAGCCCTCTGCAACCCTGGCAGTGAGCACCACCAAATTATGACATGGAAGTGTCCTGATTCTAAAATGGCTTTGGAACCATTTTTAGTTCTTTTTCTCCATTCCTCAGGCCTCCCCACCAAGACCCGACCCTCCTCCCGGGCAGCCTCCAGCCATTCCTCCTGTTAACTTGATTCCTTGATGGCCTGGGCCACACATGCGTCCCCATGGTGTGGCAGTGGGACCCTCGCCATCATTGGCCGTCCGTCCTGTGGGTCTCCTCCTGGCTTCTTCCCCGACACTCCTCCACCATGGCTTCTTTGGACTGTCCCTCAGCCGGAGTTTCCTGTCCTGTGCCCAGCACCATGGCCATCCCCTCCAGGCTTGCCTTTAGGCTGGGAAAATTCTTCAGCGGACCATGGTCACAGCTTGGCCAACCAGCCTGAAGGTCTTTTACCAATCATTCTTCTCCTTCTTGACATCATAACATCTATGAAGCGCTCTCCATAGACCAGGGACTGTTCCCTCCTTTAACTTTTATCACCTCATTTAACCTCTATCACAGCCCTATGGGAAAAATGTTATTATCCCCAGTCGTTGCAGTGAGAAAACTGAGGCTCAGTAACATCATGATCACCTTTGCCATTTTGAAACTCAGCTTCTTTTTTGTTTCCATACCAGTTCATTGCAGTGAACATTTCAGCACCGATTGCTGTTCAGTTATAAGGTGCAGGGTTCCTTCCTTCCTGCACCCGATGGTGGAAGGGCAGAGGGATTTCACTGTGATGTCACACAGCAGAAGACCGAGGAAGGGCAGGCAGCTCTGGAAGCTCCTCACCCATTTGATGTTTAGAGACGTTTTCCTGGGGAGGTGGAGGTACGCTGTCTCGAAGGTTCATGACGTAAGATGAGAGTGTGCTCCAGGATGAGGGCACAGCATAGGCAAAGGCAGAGAGGTGCAGAGTAACCTGATGTTGTATGTATCAGAGCAGTCTTATGTTACAAAGTTGATAGGGCCACGATAGGTGGGACGTGGAAGAGGCCTTGTATATAATGTGCTGTTAGCTTGGCCTTGAGGAGTACGTGTGATGGCTGTTGAAGAATCAAGCTTGGGACAGAAATGGACGGCATTGTAGTTCCGTAGATTGTAGTTCATTTTGGAGGATGAATGGTGGCTGGGAAAGGTAAGAATCATGGGGCATCAATTACATGGCTGTTGTGATATTGGGGATGGGATTGGTGAGGCACAGAATAAAGTCAGTGGGAGTGCACGTGGTAGGATGATACCAGAGAGAGTGGCTATGAGAAGCATTTAGAAGTTAAAATCTGCAGGGCATGTTAAGGGTAACTGATTGGAAAGAATCTGAGTGACTATTGGTGAAGGGGTGATTAGGTTGTGTTCTGTATCTACACTGGCTTACATCTGACTGTTATAAAGAGAAAAAGCAGCTCCGCATGGACTAGTACGGACCAGTTTCCAAGGTAGTGGAAGAAGGTGTGCGAAGAAAGGTGCAGAAACTATTTGCATACAGTGCTAATCCTGATCCTGTATAAAGAGTAAGCATAGACTAACTCTGGAAGGAAGTACCTGCCTCTTTGAGGACAAGTATGTGGTTGGGAGATAGGAGTGGGAAGGAGGCCGGTGTGGACTTCATCAATGCCCAGTGGACCCTTCCTGTTTTGAAGTGCATGCCATTGGCATAGATTTCTTATTCTTTTTTTATTAAATTTTTTAAATGTTTATTTTTGAGAGAGAGAGACAAAGTATGAGTAGGGAAGGAGTAGAGAGAGAGAAGGAGACACAGAATCAGAAACAGGCTCCAGGCTCTGAGCTGTCAGCACAGAGCCCGACACGGGGCTTGAACCCACAAACTGCAAGATCATGACCTGAGCCAAAGTTGGATGCTTAACTGACTGAGCCACCCAGGCGCCCCCATAGGTTTCTTATTCTTTGTTTGTTTGTTTTTTATTTATTTATTTTTTGAGACAGAGCACGAGTGGCAAAGGGGCAGAGAGGGAGACACAGAATCTGAAACAGGCTCCAGGCTCTGAGCTATCAGCACAGAACCCGATGTGGGGCTCGAACCCATGAACCATGAGATCATGACTTGAGCCGAAGTTGGATGCTTAACTGACTGAGCAACCCAGGCACCCCATAGATTTCTTATTCTTAACAAATCTCTGGTTATGAAGGGTCTGAGGCATGAGAAGAAGAAGAAATTGAATGGGAACCCAGGTTGGTGAATGCAGGTGAGGAAGTGGGTTTATCAGGTTGGTTTGTGGGTGGAGGAGAGGAGAAGAGATGGTGAGTTTAAGAAATTTTGACCAAAAAATCTCACTACTGTGTCTTTTTCATTTAAAATCACTGTGTAGGGGCGCCTGGGTGGCTCAGTCGGTTAAACATCTGACTCTTTTTTTCCCTCTTAATTTTATTTAAATCCAAGTTAGTTAACATATAGTGTAATAATGGTTTCAGGAGTAGAATTTTGTGATTCATCACATAAGTATAACACCCAAGTGCCCTCCTTAATGTCCATCACCCATTTAGCCCATCCCCATACCCAACACCCCTCCAACAGCCCTCTGTTTGTTCTCTGTATTTAAGAGTCTCTTACGGTTTTTAACCTTCTCTGTTTTTTTTTCTCTATTTGTTCTTCCCTTCCCCTGTGTTCATCTGTTTTGTTTCTTAAATTCCACATATGAATGAAATCATATGATATCTGTCTTTCTCTGACTTATTTCACTTAGCATAATATGCGCTAGTGCCATCCACATTGTTGCAAATGACAAGATGTCATTCTTTTTGATTGCTGAGTAATATTTCAGTGTGTGTGTGTGTGTGTGTGTGTGTGTGTGTGTACACCACGTCATCTTTATCCGTTCATCAGTTGATGGACATTTGGGCTCTTTCCATAATTTAGCTGTGGCTGATAGTGCTTCTGTAAACACTGGGGTACATGTACCCTTCAAATCAGCATTTTTGTATAAATACCCAGATTTAGATAAATACCCAGATTTCAGCTCAGGACGTGACCCTGGGGTTTGTAAGTCCAAGCCCTGCAATGGGCTCTGCACTGACAGTGCAGATTCTCTCTTTCTCCCTCTGCCCCTCTCCTGCTTGTGCTCTCTGTCTCTGTCTCTCTCTCTCAAAATAAAGTGTAAGAAAAAATAAAATCATCCAATGTATTATTTTCAGATATTTCAACACAACCAATTTACATTGATTCAGACCAGTGTTAGTGAGATTCCTTTTTTTTGGCAGGACAGAAGGCAGCTAGGAGGGCTGCTCTTTCAGCCGCAGTAACAGAACCAACATCTGCTCGTCTCCCACCCTGCCCTCTCCGTGAGCTCCAGAATTAAACTCCCCGTTTGCCACCTTCCCTCACTCGCCCCCTTCCAGCGGACCTGTGCCGCCATGTAGGCACCTATGAAACCCGTGGAAGTTCTTATGTGGCCTGTGAGTTCACAAGTGGAGGAGATAGAAGCTATGAGAAACAGTATTTCCTTGGAAGTCCTTCCCCTGAAGCTGGGGCATCCTAAGGCCATGGTGACCTGCTACTGGGGGGTCCTGGGTTCCAAACATCATATTGTGGATGGCTTAGATGTTTTTATTTTTTTATTGCTTCTACTTCCTGGAATTCTATAAATTACATAATCCTTTGGGTTAATAATCAACTTTCTAAGGATGCAATTTCTTTGGATAGATTCTGAGTCAATTAGGCATGCTTACACCACTGTGGATTTCTTTCAGGGGAGTAAGTTTGGGGGTAAAGATTGGATCAGGGGTTCCCAGGTCCAGGGTCCTGTGAAACAGGTTCCTGAGGATTGGGATCAAGAAATTTGAGAAATGGGCCATTTGGCACATGGACCAGTTTGGAGAAGGTGGTGTGTGGAGGGTGGTGGATGACAGTGCCAGGATTGGAGAGCTGGGAGGCACACTTAAGCGTGAGCTCAGAGGGAGGCGCCTGGGTGGCTCAGTTGCTTGAGCATCTGACTTCAGCTCAGGTCATGATCCCACGGTTCGTGAATTTGAGCCCCACATTGGGCTCTGTGCTGACAGCACAGAACCTGCTTCTTTGGATCCTCTGACTTCTTCTCTCTCTGATCCTCTCCTGCTCACACTCTCTCAAAAATAAAAAATAAAATTAAAAAAAAGGGAGCTAGGAGGAAAGCAAAGAAACTTGATGTGTTTCTAAAAATTTTGTCCAAGGCTAACACTCTTCTTAGGAGAAGGGAAGGGAAATCATCTTAATGACCAGAACTCACACAGTTATAATCAATAAGCTATTAATGTGTTATATGGACTCTGGGGAATTAACCTGGAAACTCACACCATCTATTCTGTTTTTTTAAAAAATGTATTTATTTTGAGAGAGCGTGAGTAGGGTGCAGGCTGGGAGAGGGGGAGAAAGAGAATCCCAAGCAGACTCTGTGCTGTCAGCGTGGAGCCCTACCTGGTGCTCAAACCCACAAATTGTGTGATTATGATCTGCCAAAGCCAAGAGCCAGATGCTTAACTGAGTCACCCGGGTGTCTCTCTATTCTGTTTGTTTTTTTTTAAATGGGAGAATGTTTTCTTAGTTCCTAACATCTATCTGAATTTTTAAAAAACTTTTTTTAATGTTTTATTTCTGAGAAAGAGACAGCATGAGCAGGGGAGGGTCAGAGAGAGAGGGAGACACAGAATCTGAAACAGGCTCCAGGCTCTGAGCTGTCAGCACAGAGCCCGACGCGGTGCTTGAACCCACGAACCATGAGATCATGACCTGAGCCGAAGTCGGACGCTCAAGCAACTGAGCCACCCGGGCGACCCACATATATCTGAATTTTTATTGGCAAAATGGTAACTATCTTTACTTGCTTTCTGTTAAGTGGTTACTTAATAGAACAGAATTTTGTGAGTGATAGACATTTATGGACTGTACATAGCTTCCCATGTACATTACTCACCATAATATTATTTTGCTGTATTATCAGGTAGAGATGAAAACCTTTACTGTAATCAAAATGAAAAATAAGTGCTTGTTTCCCTTCACTGGGATGCATGCAGAGAAAAAGATCAATCATTACAGTAGTACTTTCCTGATTCCATTTTCGAGCAGGTGAAGTTCAGGATTTATCTATTTTCTATTAATGGCAAATTCAAACATTACACATCCGGAAAGTTATCATCTTTGCCTGCTAACTGTTTTTAGTTTAAAAATACTAACTTACAGGGGCACCTGGGTGGCTCAGCTGGTTCAGCATCCAACTCTTGATCTCAGCTCAGGTTTTGATCTCAGGGTTGTGAGTTCAAGCCCCACACTGGGCTTCTTTCATGCCTATTTAAAAAAAAACCAAGAAACTAATTTACAAACTTAACCTCTCAGCAGCACACCAGTTATGATACATCTGCGACCTCTTTCCCAGACCACCACAGCCCCCTGCAGGAGGTACGATGGCCGAACAGTGGTCATGATGATAGAAAAATGACCGCTAAATCACAACACTGCTCAGAATGTGGTGATATCCCTCCATAACACAGAATTTCTTTGCTACATTTCTCTTGCCATCTGTGCTCGCTCTTTCTTTAAGCATTCCTACCGCACTTGACATTCATTAGAGTATATTAAGAAAGTTAATATAGAAAGTTTAGTGAAATAGGCAAATGTCTTAGCTAATGTACTAGTGGAAACTTGCTCCGTGGTTTAAAGATCTTACATCAGAAGGACTTTACTAGTTTCACCAAACAATTTGGAAAAAGATGCACTAGACTGAGCCCTGAGCCCTCACTTTGCCAACACAGTTTGGTTAATAACAAAATAGAATATCCAGGGGTTCCTGAGGGGCTCAGTCAGTTACATGCCCAGCTTCTACTCAGCTCATGATCTCATGGTTCATGAGTTTGAGCACCATTTGGGCTCTGTGGTGACAGCTCGGAGCCTGGAGCCTGTTTCAGATTCTGTGTCTCCCTGTCTCTCTCTCTGCCCCTCCCCCACTCATGCTCTGTCTCTCTCTCACTCTCTTAAAAATAAATAAACATTAAGAAATAAAAAAAAAACCAACAACACAAAATAGAATACCCAGGGAAGCAGACTTAGGAATGTATATTTTGACTGTTAGATTCAGCAACATAAAGCAAACAGCTTAGGGGCACTTGGGTGGCTCAGTTGGTTAAGCCTCTGACTCTTGATTTCGGCTCAGGTCATGATCTCATGGTTGGTGAGTTTGAGCCCCGCATCAGACTCTGCATTGATAGAATGGATCCTGCTTGGGATTCTCTCTCTCCCTCTCTCCCTGCCCCTCCCCTGCCCATGCTCTCACTCTCTCTCAAAATAAATACATAAATTAAAAAAAACAGCTTACCATTATTTGTGGGAAGAAATAGTGGGAAGGGGAGCATAATTTATACCTTTGTTTCCTCCTTAAAATGTAGAAATTGGATATCTGGGCTTATGTCAATGCTTATGGCATTCTTGTCTGCTTTCAGCAGGCATGGCTTTCTTACTTTGGAACTTGATGGAGAATTACCCCTCTTGTCTATTGGAAATTACTGTGATAGGAAGGCTGTGAATACAGTCAGTTTTAAAATGGAAACTCAGGAGCGCCTGGGTGGCTTAGTCGGTTGAGCGTCCGACTTTAGCTTAGGTCATGATCTCGCGGTTCGTGGGTTTGAGCCCCGCGTCGGGCTCTGTGCTGACTGCGAGCTCAGAGCCTGGAGCCTGTTTCAGAGTCTGTGACTCCCTCTCTCTGACCCTCCCCTGCTCACACTGTCTCTCTCTCTCTCTCTCCTAGAAATAAAAAAAATAAAATAAAATAAAATGGAAACTCAGGTGTGTGGTCTGAACGTATGTCCTGCCGAGTATCATTATTCATGATCGTATTCTTTTGTTGTAAGATGGCAGCACATCCTCTGGCCCCAGTGACCTAATGGGCTCTGTTCCGGGCTCTACAGCCTTGTTTACCACTCTCCCCGCCCCCCCCCCCCATGACGTGCACGTGAACTCTGCACCGTCTGCCAAGGTCTTTGCCAGGGACATGAGCAAAGGCTGTTAGGCTCTGACAGCTGAGACCCTGGAGGCTGGCCAGCCAGGGTGACACTGTTCCTGGGGTCTGCCACCTGACTCCAGTCAGTGTGACCTTTCCAGCGTGACCGCTTTTCCTCTGGGCTGTGGAAGGCAGCCTGCTCGTTAGTCCGTGAATCATTCGGAAAGGTGGCGAGTCCCTCCTTTCCCTGCCCCCCAGAGCCCCTCTAGGTGCCGGACCAGACCTTGCCAAGAGCACCAGGGGGCATGTAGGATGACTCCAGATCCCAGAAATTGAAGCTTAGAAGGAAACTTAATTGAGAGAGACTTTTTTTAGGGAGGTAGCATGACCAACCATTCTTGAGGACTTAAAACCTTTGTTAAGTACTCTAAATTGAGAGGTATGCTTTTTATGGCCAATGTGTTATTGGCTTAGACTTATTTTTATAAATTCAACCAGAATATTGCCTAATCCTTTCCCAAAAACCACTGTTATAAGCAAGAATTATCGTTGAAAATCAGCAGTACCTTTTTGTCCTGAAAATATTATCTGGCCCTTTCCATTTTAAAGAATAAACTATACTGGGGCGCCTGGGTGGCTTAGTCGGTTTAAGCATCCGACTTTTGCTTAGGTCATGATCTCGCGGTTCGTGGGTTCGAGCCCCGCATCGGGCTCTGTGCTGACTGCCAGCTCAGAGCCTGGAGCCTGTTTCAGTCTGTGACTCCCTCTCTTTCTGACCCTCCCCTGCTCACACTGTCTCTCTCTCTCTCCTAGAAATAAATAAAACATTAAAAAAAATTTTTAAAAATTAAAAAAAAATAAAGAATAAACTATGAAAAAGAGTATGCTAAGTTTGTTTAGGTGTACTGGTTTTTCCAAGAAAACAATCTTTTTTAAATTTTTTAAGGGAGATTTAGTTCTGTTACCTTGAGGACAAGATTTAGAAATAAAAAGTTGAAAGTTAAAAGTTTACATGCTAAAACATGTAGTCACCATGATTTGGGGTTTATTTTTTTGTTTTGTTTTGTTTTGTTTTTTTTGTGGTGATCTTGGTGTCAGTCCTGTTGGGTCCAAAGTGATTCCTGGATTTGAAATGGAAAAGGAATCTGAAAGAGTAGCAGGCTTGCATACAGCTCTGAGCTTAGTGCCTTAGAAAATGCTCAATTTCCCAAGATCCCCTGGATCATAACGGCCTAAGGGATGGAAGGCCCTCACACAAGAGTGTCGTCCAGCGGCCTTGTCAGCAGATGGCTTTTGAACTGGGGGCTTCGATTTTGGCTTCAGCTCTGCAATTCCTGCTTTGATTCCCTTGACCTTGTTTTATTGTAGACAGCTATGGTGACTTCTCTCTTGGGATTCATTTCCATCCCATAACTATTGTCTTGACCGGTTGACTTGGTTTATGAAGTCTCTTCCCTTCTTTACACTTTCTCCTCTGAGCTGGTGTCATCCGCAGAGTTGCCAGATGTTTTTCACAAAATACTAGACCCTTGAAAAAGTACCACCTACAGATAAGTGTATGTACACATGTATGTTTACAACCCATTTATGTACGGTGGACACATGCACATATACCACACACATATTTAGAATGCATTAGTGACAACCTATGTGCCACCTTGTATTATTCATTATATTTATAGGTTTTTATCACCGTTGCATTTAAAAAAATTCATTGAGGGAAGTGGAATGGCCCCTCAAAGAGGTACCTGTGAATTTGTTGTGTTATGTGGCAAAAGGGATTTTGCAGATGTGATTAACATTCTGTACCTTAAATTAGGGAGATTATTGAAGTGAGCCCAGGCCAATCACACAAGCCCTTAAAAGCAGAGAACTTGTTCTGGATGGAGTCAGAGATGCAGAGGGAGGAGAAATCAGAGATTTAATGCAGGCAAGGGCCTGACACGCCACATGGAAAGGATGAGGAGTATGGGCACTCTGCCGGAGTAGGAACCAGCCGTCTGTGGATGGCCAGTGAGGAAACAGGACTTGAGTCCTATAACTGCAGGGAATTTAATTTGTCCAGTAATCAAGCCAAGGAGCTTTGAAGCTGATTCTTCTCCAGGGTTTCTCATAAGGAACCCAGCCCTTGGTTTAGGCCCTGTGAGGTTCTAAGCAGAGGACCCCAATGGCCGGGCTGTGGTATATACCTGGGCTTTAACTAGTACACAGTCCTACAGAGCTGTGAGACCATCAACTGTGTGTGTGTGTGTGTGTGTGTGTGTGTGTGTGTGTGTGTTCTTAAGTTGCTAAGTTTGCGGGGTGGGGGTGGGGGTTGTTGTTTATCAAATATCAAAAACCTATCGTGTTCATCACTTCATAGAAGCTTCATGAAGTTAGGAATTGTTTTCATGGTAACATTCCATGTATAAACAGAAGCAAATTAAGGAAATGTTTTTTAGTTTGGAGCAACTTGTCAGAGGGCTTTAAACTGATTGTACGGATCAAGCAGCAGTTACCTCAGAAGAATTGAATGTGGCATCCAGAAGTAAGGTAGGGAGGCACACTTTTTCTTTTGTGGGGATGTGTTTAAATGCCACACATATGATCAGAAGGAACCTTCTCGTGCTTAGGTAAATTACTTGATGGATTTTGGAAAGAAAGAAATTTTTAGGTTTTTTGAGGCCTTTGGGGGGTATATTCAGTGTTTGACCAGTCAGGGTGTTGATTTTGTGAATATTGGAAATAAATTAATTCTAACAAACAGTTCAGGACATCACACTTAGTTCTTTTCCCAAGGGACATTTTACCTCTGTTGTTTTGTTATTTTCTTTATTTTCCCTTTAATCTAATTATTTGAACCACCAATGCATTTACACTGTTGAAACAGTTTAAAGAGATGTTAGGAGCACATGTACTCCAATGTTCATAGCAGCACTCTCCACAATAGCCAAAACATGGAAAGAGCCTAAGTGTCCATCAACAGACGAATGGATCAAGAAGATGTGGTTTATCTATACAGTGGAATACTACATGGCAATGAGAAAGAATGAACTCTGGCCACATGTAGCAACATGGATGGACCTTGAGGGTGTTATGCTGAGTGAAATAAGTCAGGCAGAGAAGGACAAATATCATATGTTTGCACGTATAGGAGGATTAGGAGGAACTTAACTGAGGACCATGGGGGAGAAGAAGGGGGGAAATGGTGGGGAAAAGGGAGAGAGGCAAACCATGAGAGACTCTTGAATGCTAAGAACAAACTGAGGACTGATGGGTGTGGGGGGGAGGGAGGAGATGGGCATGGAGGAGGGCACTTGTGGGGATGAGCATTGGGTGTTATATGGAAACCAATTCGACAATAAACTATTTGTAAAAAAAAAAAAAAAAAAAAAAAAGACATTAGGAAGCTTCCTGCCACCCCTGTGTCATCCTTCCCCTCCAGCCCAGGGACAGATGGGTCAGCGTCTCTGTGTACTCGCGGCATCTTTGGGGGAGTTCCTTGTGCATATGAAAACAAGCACAAATACATATTTCCCATTCTCCTCTGTAACTGAAGGTAACACGCCACATACTCTTCCCTTCCGTGTGCTCCTCACAGAAGGGTGTACCCCAGTGCCCTTCCCACATCAGAACACAGAGAGATTCTGCATTCTTCCTACAGCTGGGCGGGGGATAGACGCGTAGTTAACGTGGCCAGCTCTCCATGCATGGCTACTTGGATTGTTTCTGATGTTTCTCACTCACAAACACAGCTGTAATATTGCATGTGCATCTGTAGGGTAAAATCTCAGAAATGAGGATGTTGGGTTGAAGGTAAATGTATCTGTAATTTTGACAGTCGTAATTTGATAGATCATAGTGTCATTATTTAATTTGTTTCCCTTTTAGTCTCTCACCAGGAATGTCTGAGGGGAACTGTTTTCCTACGGCAAGGGTGGTTGTGTAGCTTATCTTCCAGACTTTGAAGAGGGAAAGTGGCTCTGTTAACAATCACACTAGTGCAGCAGGCACGAGCCTACCTGGAATTTACTCACAGTGTTAGAAACGGAATGCACGGTGTGACTCTCACAGTTTTCTCCAGGGACCTTGAATGGAATTAAAGTTCAAAAAAAATCGTTTAAGGAGACCAGCCTTTAAAAGCGAAGTTACCGATGATGGCTGGGCAACAAGGGGCATGTGCTTCATGCCACTGAACTGTGCACTTAAATGTGGTTGAAATGGTAAATTTTATGTCATGTGTTTTGCCACAGTAAAACAATCCTAAGTAAAAAGAACACACACTCCTGATGCCTGAGATCGCACGGATCTACCGTGAGCGCTTCTGCATAACAAAATGCAACTTCGAAAGGCTGCATGTTGTATGATTTGATTCATAAGACCTTCTGGAAAAGGTGAAACTATAGAAACAGAAAATGGACCAGTGGTTTCCAGGGTCAACTATAAAGGGGCAGGGTCAAATTCTGGGGGTGGTGGAGCTATTCTTTATCTTAAAAAATGTTTTTTTAATGTTTGTTTACTTTTGAGGGAGAGAGAGAGACAGCGTGAGCGAGGTAGGAGCAGCGAGAGGGAGACACAGAATCCAAAACAGGCTCCAGGCTCTGAGCTGTCGGCACAGAGCCTGATGTGGGGCTCAAAGTCATGAACCACGAGATCATGACCTTGAGCCAAAGTCGGATGCTCAACCGACTGAGCCACCCAGACAGCCCGCTATTCTCTATCTTGACTATAGTAGTCATTACATGTATGCTGTATGTGTTTGCTAAAACCGCTGAACTTTGTACTCAGAGGGGTACATTTTACTGTATGCAAAGTACACCTTAATAAAAACCGTAAAAAGAAATGAAACTTAAAAGGCAAGGCTGCTCAGTATTGTTTCCCCTGAGCTTTGGGAAACATGTCATGCCTCGTTTGGCATTCTGTTCTGGGCAAGTGTAGTGTGTCTTAGGGCCTCCTGCCCAGTGACCACTCATGCCACTTGAATTTTTCTAGTTGGTGGTGGTCCTGCGGCCCCAAGAAAGTCTGGCTTTGGGAGGGTTTGTCCGGCCTGTTGGGGGTCTATGGCTGGTCTGGCTAGTAGGTGTCATTGCAGGGTGCAAGTGGGTGCTAATAGATCCCGTTCTCTGTTCTGCCTGGAAGGAATGAGGAAGTCAGAGGACTGCTTCCCAGTGCTCTGCCTTTTTCTCCCCCCAGGATCTGAGGATTCTGTCTCATTTATTTTGGGGTAGGGAAAGGATTCTTGTACAGTAAATCAATCTAGGCTGTGACAGAGGTGACTGGTCGGGGTGTATCTGTTGCATCAGGATGAATGTCTGCCCTTTTAGATGGGTGAACAGAAGGTCCCACAGGTGAGTACAGTCAGAGGTCATGAAGACAGTGAAGGCAGGTGGAAAAAGGCAGGTTCTGGGGCCCAGGCTAAGGAGCAGATGCCAGAGTCAGAAGCAGTCAAGAGTAAAAGTCAGAGGAATGCCTAACATCCCTAATCATTAGGGGAATGTAAATCAAACCACAGAGAGATACTCCTTCACACTCATTAGGATAGTTATTACTTAAGAAAAGGAAGCAGCAAAAAACAGAAACTAAGTGCTGGTGAGCTTGTGGAGAGATGGGAATCCTTGTATGCTGTACGTGGGAATGGACAATGGTACAGCTGCGAAGGAAAACAGTATGTGGCTTCCTCATCAAGTAAACAAACTACTGTGTGACCCAGCCGTTCCACTTCTGGGTATATACCCAAGAGAATTGAAAGCAGGGACTCAAAGCCAGAACAGTCTCAAGAAAGAAGAACAAAGCTGGGAGTATCACAATCCCACATTTCATAAGCAGTAGTAATTAAAACTCTATGGTACTCCCAGAAACAGACACATATATCCATGGAACAGAATAGAGAGCCCAGAAAGAAACCCACGGTCATATGATCCATTAATCTATGACAAAGAAGACAAGACCATGCAACATGGAAATGACAACCTCTTCAATAAATAGTGTGGGAAAACTGATTAGCTATAGTCAAAAGAATGAAATTGGACCAGTTTCTTTTACCATACATAAAAATAAACTCAAAATGGATTAAAAGCCTAAATGGGAGACTTGAAACCAGAAAATTACTAGAAGAAAACATAGGCACTAATGTCTTTGACATCGGCTGAAACAACATTTTTCAAGATATATCCCCTCGGCCAAGGGAAACAAAAGCAAAAATAAACATTTGGGGCTATATCAAAATAGAAAGCTTTTGCATAGCGAAGGAAACCACCAACAAAACAAAAAGACAGGGGATCCTGGCTGGTTCTGTCTGTTAAGCATCTGCTCTTGATTTGGGCTCAGGTCATGATATTGTGGTTAATGAGACTGAGCCATAAGTCAGACTCTGCACTGACAGTGTGCAGCCTGCTTGGGATTCTCTCTTTCCTCACTCGCTGTCTCTTCTCTCTCACCTTTTCTTGCTTTCTCTCTCAATAAATAAACATTAAAAAAAAAAAAAACCAAAACCCTACTGAATGTAAGAAGCTATAGGCAAATGATACATCTCATAAGGGGTTAACGCCCAAAATATATAAAGAACTTATACCAATTCAATTTTCAGCTTTGGAAAGGAAGGAAATCCTTCCTTGAATAAACTTGAGGACATTGTGCTAAGTGAAGTAAAAGCCAGTCACGAAGATAAGCCAGTATGATTCTGCTTAAGTGAGGAACCTGTAGTCAAACTCATTGAGATCAAAAGGCTTGTGCTCATCGTGGGCTATTCCTGCTACTCAATGTACTTGAGTAGGTGACTGCTGAGGAATTCTGTGAATTTGCTAGATTCTGAATGGTGTTCTCATTCTGCTTAGACAGAAAGAAAGGAAAGGTGTTCAGAAGGAAAGGGTGGGTGTTTGCAGTGATTCTTGAAATCTTAGGTAGACTCTTGGGGGAAAATCAGATACCGCCTTCCATGTCCCTCCCTCCCTTTATTTCTTTTAAGTTTTTATTTATTTTGAGAGAGAAAGAGTGAGAGAGAGTGAGCACAAGTAGGGGAGGGGCAGAGAGAGAGGGAGAGAGAGAATCTGACGGCACAGAGCCTGACCCGAGGCTCGATCTCACAAACTGACATCATGACCTGAGCTGAAATCAAGAGTCAGATGCTTAACCAACTGAGCCACCCAGGCACCTCCCCTCTCTTTATTTCTAATGGGAAAAATTTGATTTCTTCCTAATGAAAAGGGTCTTTATGAGAGTTCTGCATCTGGTTTTGACAAGACCACATGTATTTGAGCAAATCTTTTGCCTTTTCAGTGCTTCTAACTCTAAGGCCACTAAACATACTTAACAGTGTCCAGTCCTATACATGGCTTTGCTGCTCACTTCCTGTATTGCATGTAGAAATGCATCCTGTGCGTGTGTGGTACGGTGGTGAGGAATTCCTGTGCTGCCTTTGACATCTAATGAAGCTGTACTTGTGTTCTTTTTGAACCTTGGTGACTTCATTTGTAAAACAGGGATAATATAGGTCCTTGACACTTTCTACAAAACCCTTGGGGCCAAAAATGTGCAGGAATTTGCACTTTTTCAGGTTTCTGGATTATGTTCTACCATACAGAACATGACATTCCAGTAGGGCCTCAGGCAACGCCATGCAATTAAATGCATTAATTCTTCCCAAATAAAGCATGTGGACTTCTGCACTAAGTGATTTTAAAAAGACTATATATAGCTTCATATCAGTTTAGGTAATGTTTTGCTGTCCAGTGATTTATAAAAACAACCGTTCAGTTTGCAGATCTTTTGGCACTCGGGATAGTGGATAAGGGGTTGTGGACTTTGGTAGTGACTGTGTTGTCTGAAATAACGGAATACGCTCAGATTAGCAAATGCACAGCTTTGGTTTATTTTGGACTGGTTGAGAAACGCCCTGGATTGAGGGGGGATTCCAAAGAGCTGAGGCACATGACAACCTTTAATAGCCGATACTGATGCCGGAAACCCAAGCATACTGTACTTCAGTGTGCAGAAGGAGATGTGGACATTCCCAGATATCGGTGACTAATAGAGTTTCCATTTTTAGGCAGGAAAAAAAATCACTTGAATGCATCCTTGAATCTGGCTGTACATACAAACTATGCAAAGTTTTACTTATTTCAGAACATAACCCAAGTTATTGCAAAAATATACAACAGTGTTATAGGTTTGCTGTGATGATTGAATATGGTACTGTGTACAGAGCACATAGCATAGCCTGTGGTCCTTAGTAACCCAGTAAATGTTAACTGCGTATTACTTTGTTACATAATAATAGATGTCATTAAGTCACACTGCTTATTTTTATGCCAAGTAAAATTATTTTTTATCAAGATTTGCTTGGGTTTAAAATGCTTTTAGCAATGGACGAAGTGATGTTTTTGTATTTCTTAAAGCTTATCTTAGATTTTTCCTTCGATTTTCACTTAGTGACCTTGGTAATGGGGTAATGAGGGTTAATTTTATGTGTTAACTTGGCTGGGCCTTGGTACCCACATACTTGATCAAACATTATTATGGGCATATCTGTGAGGATGCTTTTGGATGAGATTAACATTTAAATTGGTAGACTTTGAGAGAAGCAGATGCCTTCCCTGATGTGGGTGGGCCTTATCCAATCAGTTGAAGGCCCGGGTAGACCAAAAGACTGCCCTCTCTCATTTCCCTCCCTCCTTACCTCTTAAGCCCTGGCAAGAAGGAACTCTGTCAGCAGATGGTTTTGGTCTTATGTTGAACATTGGCTCTTCTCTGGGTCTCCGCCCTCCTGGCCTATCCTGTAGAATTTAGACTTAAGAGCCTCTGTAATTGCATGAGCCAATTCATTGAAATTAATTCACCAACCTCCCTTGCCCTCCCTCCTCACCCACCCCCATGCATGAGCACACACCACACACCTTATTGTCCTGCTGATTCTGTTTCTCCGGAGAATGCTGACGATTCAGAGACCAAATCTGAAGAGAACTAAGACCTTTTCTTAACTTCATTTGATTTGGAAGACAATTTCCAAGGTTTTGTTCGACACTGTGAGAAGACATCTGGATCTAAAGCAGCTGGATTTGGGGTTCGGAGGGTGTCCAAGTGGCTCAGGCCATCAGATGGGGGGAGGGGCAGGAAAGGGAGTGGACCTTGGCAGAGGGGACGGAGACACTGAGCTCAGTTTACAGCTGGCGATGGCCCGGGGAGAAGCCACCTGGAGATGTCCAGAGACCACTTGGATCATGGTATCCCAGGAGGATGGCGAGTCCCAGAGAGATGTTATCTGACACGGGCTGAGTCCCTGGTCCGTACTCTAGGCAGGAGGAGCCGGGTCGCTAGCCTCGGGCCCAAGGGGAGCCCAGCAGCTGGGGCCTCCACCCATGGGTCGTAGTGAGGATGCCGTCTAGCTGTCTTAGAGACCATGGCCACAGGCCTGCCTCCTTATCAGACGGGGTAACTGGGACGGCACACCCCCTGAATGTTTACTGAGTCTACCCTGATGAATGTCGGTCACTGTCCTGATCACAGGCTCCTCAAACAGGACTGGCCTCACGGGCCCTGAAGGCTTTTCTTATAGAGCCCGGCATGCAAATAGGAGGTCTGAGCTGGAGAGGCTTATTGTCACCTTGCCTTTGTCAGCAGTGGCCATAATAATCTGTACTCCCTGATGTTTGTTTAGTGTTTGTCTCCAGGAAACCACTGGCCCCGGATAACTACTAAATTTAAAATTAATTCACATTCTGTGAAATGAAGAATTTAATTCTTCAGTCACACTGTCCACATGTCAGGCGTCCAGTATCCATGTGCAGCAGGTGGCTTCCATGTGGACAACAGAGATGGAAACGTTTCCATCATCACAGAAAGTTCTATTGGACTGTGATGTTTTCTACTCTAGAGCTTGGCACACATTCTCTCACACGTTTTGGAGTGATAATTATTTGGAATGATATTATTTAAAGATGGGGCTTGAGCTGAATAACTGGCCCAAGAATACAGCTCAGAAGTGACAGAGCGGGGAACTCAAACCTGGTCTCTCAGCCGCCCCTAGGCCCTGAGTCCACTGCACCTGGACTTGTCAGCCTGCGGCTGGTGGGGAACCCCAGATGTGCAGGGGGTCTCCCCTTGCTGTGGGCCAAGGATGCAAGCCTGGATGGAAGGGTGGAGAAGACGGGAGAGTGAGGAGGACATAGAAGTTCCTGAAGGACACAGCGTCTGACTGTCCAGCGCAGCACAGGGAATTGTGTGTCCCTGGGATTTGGTGGTGTGAGGCCATTAATCTTTGCCAGGGAGGGCTCAGAGCAGTGGAGGGGAAACAAGCTGGATCTCAGGGCTCTGAGGAATGAATGGGGGACGCGGGAGAGAAGATGGGGGAGCTAGAGAGAGACATGGGATCAGAAGACACAGGTGGTTTGTAGGGCTGAGCAGGCGTGGCGTTGTTGGTGGGCTAAGGTGAGTCTGTGTGTAGGAGCCAGGCTAGGAGTAGCTTTGAGGGAAGCAGTGTGGGTGCTGGCGACCCCGAGACGCGTGCCCTGCCAAAGGGGCGGCCATCACACCGTCCCATGTGACCGTTGCTGGGAGGCCATATTAACTTTCTGATACCACGTTCCAGACACCTGGATTTTTATGTGAAGTGTCCCTGATCATAAGCACGGAAAGAATGTGATGACAGTTTTTTCCATAAAAAAGCATACATCCTACTGCTGAGAAATGTGAATGCACTGAATGACCCGGAACTGTACACTTCAAAATGGTTAAAATGATAAATTTTACATTCTGTGTATTTTACGCCCCCTGCTCCCCACCGCGCCCCTAGGCTATCTGGGCACTTAGGCTGCAGTTTGTAGCCTGTGGGCTGGCAGGATAGGGCGGTGAAGAGCGGTGGCTGTGTCTTGGCTGAGCACAGTTAAGTCAGAGCGCCAGGGGTGGGACTCAGACCATCAGCCACGAGCGGGCGGTTTCTGCGTACACGGGCGTTAAGGGGCTCTGGCACAGCGGATGAAATAATTGGAGGATAAAGACCCTGTAGACAGGAAGGGGTGTCCCCAGAACCCAGGCATAGGGAACCCGTCAGCTTCGGGGACAGCAGGGACAAGTGAGAACGTGTGCAGAGCACCTGTCAGATTTGCAGCCCGGCGCTCTTGCTGTAAGAGGACAGAGACTTCCATTGTGTCCGGATGGGAGCGGAGCCTGTGCTTGGCTTCCCCAGCTGTGAAGTGAGAGAGGCGACACCCCTGCCCGGCCCCTCACCCTGTGTCCTCGTGATGTGTCCGTCCGTCTGCACGTAGGATACCGGTTTTGGGCAAATGTGTTGTAAAGCAAAAGTGTCATAGCTCTCAGTGACAACCTTTTAGGAGTCTCATGTGTCATTCAGCGTCTCTCCCCGCTCCTCTGCTAAAGAAGCTACGGAGTCACTTTGGAGAAAACAGAAAATCCGAGAAGGGATTTGTGAGCAGAGCGATGAATCAGGAAAAAGATTAAAGTCTAAACACATAGAGCCACGCGCAGAGCTCTTAGTGGATGGGACACGTCCAAACTATTTCCTGCATTTGGACAGTTATTTCAAAAGAATATAATTATCACTTGAGGTATAAAAACATAAAATGCCCATTAGTCATCGAACATTCAAAGAGGTGCATTAGGAGTCGACAAAGACCTGAAGTGTTCCTGAGAGAGAGCATTTTTATTAAAGGGGTGTGTGTTGATGTATACTAAAAATTAGAGAAGGTTTTGGATAATTCGGTGGGGGGTGGAGTTGCATTTACCCCCTGGATGGAATGTCGTTCGATAGAAGCTCATGCCTAAAATACTAGTTTAATATGAGAAACAATTTGCAGCATGAGCTATGTTGCTCACTCAGCTTGCCTCGTAATCAAAAGCATTTGTTTGTGGAACAGCTTCGCAGTACTTTGATTCAATTGGTTTTGGACCAGATTCTAATCAAGGGATGCAAATGCTTTCTTGTCAATGGTTTCATCGGCTTGGTTTCATCGCAGATATAAATCTGCGAGGGAGATTTATATCGATTCCCTGTAATTTAAGATGCTCTGTCGGGCACGCATGATAAAATTCCTAAGGCCGGAGAGCACGGAGAGCTGGGATTCTGCTTGCTGGTTGCCTGCTGGTTGGAGGAGTCAGGGCATCTCAGCAGTGCAGGGACATCCTTGCTTGATCATTGGGGTCCCTGGGGATGAATTCTCATCTTGCCCCAGACCTAATGTGTACAAGAAGCTTAAGGAAATGAGGCCATGATAGTGACACCTATTCAAAAAAGGGATTAATGTAGGAGACAATTTCGGGGAAACATAGGCAGTTCAGATGTACAGCCAAGAAAAAAAAAATGTGGCCTCATTAAGGGAATCCATCCCAGCTTCCCACGCCCAGAAGAATCCCCCCCCCCCCCCCCAGCTAACTCTTAAGAGTGGATGAGGCTTAGGTTTGGCTGTTGGTGATGGGAATGGAGAAGTCAGTGAATCGGGGTCCTCACGTGATGAGGGTGGGCTCACCTGCTCCAGAGGCCCCTGTTGGGTGCCCTCAGGGGCCAGATGGGGGGTCCGCCTGTGGGAGTCCTTCTGGGAGGCCCAGCTGGGTGGTTGCCACCTCGTACCTTGTGCTGGGAGATGCTGGTAGGGTGAGGATGGGTGGGCTGAGGACTGACACGACCCCCGCAGAGGGCGGCCGTGCACAGTCGCTGGGCTGTCCATGCCAGGCTGCCTCAGTTCCAGTGGAAGTCAGGAATCTGATGATGTGTGGAGAATTCCCTGATTTATACTTGTTCATAATGAGTTTATATCATTCCATTGTGAGAATCAAATATAAATGCCTCTGTAGGACAGAATTGGCCAACCCCCTACATCTCTGCCCCCTCCACTCCTTCTTTACTAGGGGTTTGCGTGGAAGGAGGGCACCAGAACCTTCTCCTGCGCATGAGGCACTGAGAGCTCACTGGGAGACGTCTGGTGGTTTGGGGGCATCACTGAGTGATTCGTTCATTCGGCATTTGTTGAGCACCTGTTCTGTGCCAGGCACAAGGTGGGTTGGGGGCATGGGGTTCCAGGCAAGGGGATTTTGGGGTTCGTTCTGGGGCTTTGGAGAGAGTTGATATGTTCATGGCACAGTGTGTTTCTATGGGATTAGAGAAAGTCCGCGTGATAGAGTGGGGGTGGGGAAGATGGGCGTGGTATTGGCAAGTTAAATCGTCACTGGAGAGCGAAGGGCTTTATGGTTAGGGTTGTGCTGTGTGAGCACAAGGGAGCCCTTCGCAGAGAGGTGTCCGGGTCACATTCGCATATTCAGAAGAGGCCTCTGCCTAGCGCTGGGCAGAGGAGCAGGGCCGGACAGGTGGGCCAGCGCATACTCAGTTTAAGGGCCAGACTTAAACTTGAAAAAACCCAAAACTTAAACTTGAAAATGAAACTAGATTTTGGTTCATTTGCGACTGTGGCTACATGAGCACGTGTGGTGGGGTCCATGGGGCTGTGGGTGATGTGGGAGAGGATGTACCTGAACTCTACCAGCCACGCTTGCCGTGCTCGTCACCACAAGCACGCAGGCGTTTGACCTAACCTCTGTGTACGATTTCCCCGGTTTATGCCCTTCCAGGTGACATACCCGTTACAAAACTCAGCTCTGCCTCTTCATTTTCTGTCATTTCCTGTTGACTCTGAGCCTTTTCCCTGCTCCGCTGGCATGAGACTCATTCTGAGCTCAGGTTTTACATTTTGTAAACTTCCCTCCTTCCTCTTAGTGCACATGTCCTGGACTTGGAGGCAGCAGCTAGGGGGAGAGACGCCCCTCTGGTCATGGGTCTCGGGTCCAAGCAGTTACCTCCCACATGCTGCAGGGTCCCTTTGGCATAGCCAGTCTCCTCTCCATCGTCGGCACTGGGAACCAAGCATCCTGAGGACCCAGCCAGGGCCCCATTGAAGCTCTTCCTTCCCAGGCTCTGCTGGCTTCGAGTCAAGGCCGGCACAGAGCCCAGCCTCCTTGGGGAACCCAACTCTCTCTCCTTCTCGGGGCTGAGGAATTGACTTTGGGAGATTCCATCAGCCACCCGCTCCCCCTTGTCTGCACTGTAGTTCTCACTGGGGGTAAGGGGGGGCTCCTCTGCCTGAAGCCTCTTTCCCTCCGTGGGTCCGTGGGTTTAGGATTTGGAAACAAAAGTTCGGAAGGGAAGCGTCTTACAGGCAGCAGCTGCTCGCCTCCTTCCAAGTCCCAGACCTCTGCTGGGACAGGGAAGGTAGGGCCAGTGAGCGGCCCTGGGGGCACAGACAGAGAAAGGGGAAACAGAGGAAAGAAACGATTATTTCGACAGATGTGCTTTCAGTGGCACGTGGATGTAACTGTTTGGCTTCAGATCCTAAAAGGGAACAGATATGAGGACTGTGGGAGAGGAGGGTCCAGGACCTGCCTGGCCACACGGCCTGGGCCAGCAGGTGGGAGGGGAGGGGATCGGCAGAGGCGGGAGGAGATGGTTTCCACCTGCTGCTCCCACACAGCAATGGGGAGATTTGGCCTTGGGGACAGTTGCTCATTAGGAGCACTCGTGTGCTGGGCTGCTGCTCTAGTAAGAAGCTTTACCCCCATCACCCACCCAGGGCTTGTTGTGGGGGAGGGGTGCCCAGCTCAGAAAGACGGTGTTCATAGCTGTGTGTGCTGCCTGCCTCATTTCTTGAGGGCAAGGAGCACGGGTCGTGAGCTCCCCCCAACACGGGGAGTGATGAAAACTGGATGTTAGCGGCCTTGAAAGCCGTAAACAGATTTCACGCCTGTCACATTTCCAGGAAGGCGCTAAGGGATATTTCTTTCATACTTGTATTTTCCGTAGTTCATAGCCACCCCCATAGCTTGGCTTGTCCTGGAAGGTTCTAGGACTCCATCTGGCTGTCACCACCCCCATCCCCACCCCTGCCCTGTGCCCCTCCGGGCCTTTGGAAGACTGGTCCTGGCTGCTTTTATCACACCCATGTTGCCCCAGCAGAGCACTTACCACACTGTGTGTGAAGTGTCAGCGTGACTTGGTTAGTGGCCTCTGCTCCCCTTCATGGCTGGAAGCTCCTGGAGAATGTGGGGGGGGGGGATGGGGGCGCATCTAGTTTTCCATTTTATTCCCCGTGTCTTGCACAGAGGCGGGTGAGCTCTTTTACAGGGTCAGGGAGTGGTTTTCTGACAAGGTGGCACTTGAGTAGAGCCTGAAGGTGACTTTGTCCACCCGTGTTCTGGGTCCCGTCTTCTCTCCCCTCCTCAGAGACCTCACACAGTGATGATCTCCTGTCTTCTCCTTGACAGCCTGGCCCCATCAGAATCTAACCCTGTATATATAGCACTGAATATATACACTGAGGTATATATGCACTTCAGAAGTAAAGAAGGAAGCAAGGAAGGGAAGAGAGATGGAAAAAGTGAAAACCTCCTTGGACCCCCTCTGCCGTGTCCCCCCACTCCCACCCTACTCGGCCGTGCCTGGTGAAGAAGTTCTCCTCTCTTCTTTCTTTCTTCTCTTCTCCTTCCATCCCTTGCAGTCTGGCTTGAACTCTGCAGAAACTGCTTTTGTTAGGTCTCTAACGATATACTTGATGCTAAAGCCAGTGGAACATTTGTGGGTTTTTTAATTAAGCTCGTGGGCAGAATCTGATACTGGGGAGCACTCTTCTTACAAATTCTGATTTCCTTTACACACAGTCCACACCACCAGATGCTGCTGTTTCCCCCTCACCCTCCAGCTGTTCTCAGTCTCCCTTGTAGCCTTCTCTTCCCTACAAGAGTATAGTCCTGAGCCCTCTTTTCTTTTCCTTCTAAGGCTCATCCTAGGTGGTTTTATCTATTTCCATATTTAAGTAACCTTCTCCAAACTGAAGGCTTCCAAATACACATTTCCAGCTGGTATTTCTTATCACCAGATTCCATACAGCCAATCCCCTTGCAGCATTTTGGCTTGAACCTCTTCCACGCATAGTCTTCACACATCACACCCAGTCCGTCCTGCTGCTGAGTTTCCCATCGGGCTCATGAGCGCTGCCATCTTGGATACCCATCCAGTCATGTCAGGACCCTGACCTCACATCCAAGCATCACCAGTTCTTAACATTTGACCTCCTAAATGGTCGTGAACCTGCCCTCTCCCCCTTTTCTCTATCCCTCTGTCCTCTGCTGTGCTCCTCCAAAAGCCTCCGTCCTTCCTGCCTGCCTCCCTCCTGCCCCATCTCAGGCTGCAGCCAGAGCTGCCTTCCTGAAGTGCAGACCAGGTGTGCCATGGCTCTGCCGAACACCCACCACAGCTCCCCACGGCCCATATGGTACGGTCAGGCCACTTAATGTGGGGACCAGACCCTTGCCCATGTGCACATATTCATCTCGTTTCCTTTAATAATCTTTGCCCAGGACACTGAATGGGGTTCAATTCCTGGGAAACTCCACTTTCTCACCTCTGAGCGTTTGCCTCAGCTTTTCTTTCTTCCTGAGATACTTGTCATGAGGCTTTTATTCTGAGTGGGACAGAGACCCACTGGAGCGGTGTGAAGAGAGGGATGACATGACCTAATTTGTATTTTAATTTAGTGTACTATAGTTTTTTAATGTTTGTTTGTTTTGAGAGAGAGAGAGAGAGAGAGAGAGACTGAGACTGACACTCAAGCAAGCTCCATGCTCAGCACAAAGCCCGATGCAGAGCTTTAACGTGAGGCTTGATCTCACGACCCTGAGCTGAAATCAAGAGTCAGATGCTTAGCCAACTGAGTCACCATGGTGTCCCATGTAATTTGCACTTTAAAAGTCTCTCTCTGCCTGCAGGGTTGAGATTAGAATGTAGGGCAGGATATTGGAGACCTTGTAGGAGGCTGTTCTAGGGATCTCACTGAGAGAAGTTGGTGGTCTGGGCTGATAGTGACCTTGGAGGTGGGAAGAGGTGGTCAGATGCTGGGACTGTTTTTGAAAGGGTACCTGACAGAACTTGATGACACAGGTGTCTGCAAGTTACCTGTCCCAGGCCAACCAGATGGATGGACTCGCTGTCAGTCAAAATGCAGGCAGTGGCGCAGATGCGGACAGAGGTGGTGGGCTTGGATGGGAAGAGCAGCAGCTTAGTTTTGTGTGTGCTGAATTCGAGATGCATTCAACGCCTCTGTGGGTGTGGCAGGCAGAGTAACGGCCCCAACAATGCTTATGTCCAAAGGCACTTTGTCAATGTGCTTAAGTCAAGAGTGTCGAGGTGGGAGCCTATCCTGGGCTCTGCAGGGGACCCAGCATCATCATAAGGGCCCATACAGGAGGGGTGCAGGTGCACCAGGGTCAGGGAAGGAGCCATGATAACCAGAGCAGAGGTCAAGTGAAGTAATTTGAAGATGGAGAAAGGCGCCATGAGCCAACCGATGTTGGTGGCCTTTGTGCATTTTCCGAAATCCATTTTTTCAGCTTCTAGCTGGAGAAGGCACGGAAGTAGATTCTCTCTCATAGTCTCTAGGAAGAGCAAGCCTCTGCTGACATTTTAGATATTTTTAAATGTTTATTTATTTTTGAGAGTGAGAGAGTGAGTATGAGCAGAGGAAGGGCAGAGAGAGATGGAAACACAGAACTGGAAGCAGGTTTCAGGCTGTGAGCTGTGAGCACAGAGCCCGACGTGGGACTTGAACCCATGAACCGCGAAAGCTGAAGTCAGATGCTCAACCAACTGAGCCACCTGGGCGTCCCAACTTTGCTGACACTTTGACTTTAGCACGTAGGACTCTGACCTCTAGAACTGCAAGATAATAAATTTGTGTTTTAAGCCATTAAGTTGCACTACTTTGCTTCAGAAGCAGTATGAAACTAATAGAATGGGATGTGGAGTAGGTGGCCTTCTATATGAATCTGGGGCTTGGGAATTGCTTACCTTCCCTACATTCAGCCCTCACTCTTCACAAGCCAAACCAACATGCCCTTTAGGCATCCTCAGCTACCTTGAACAGTAACACCCAGGAAGAGTTTTTAGCAGTGCACTGAATAGATTCCACAAAGTATACAGTATAAATTTCCTGCCTATTATTGGAGTCTCATGCCCTCACCATAGTCAACAATGTACCCATATTTCTTCATACATAATTTTAATATCTATAGCAATGTGGTTTTAGATTATAGAAAAATAGGAAGATTTATATCCTGAAACAGAAATAGAGCTGCAAGACATAATATTTAAGTCATAGCAGGGAAAGATGCAGAAAAAATTAAAGTAAAAGGGAGACCACTGTAGTTGGGCTCATAGTTTAGGGGGAAAATCTTTATTTTTTAAGTAAAAAAAACATTTATTTTGAGAGCGAGAGAGAGCATGAGTATTGGAGAAGCAGAGAAAGAGAGGGAGAGAGAATCCCAAGCAGGGATTCTCCCGACATGGAGCTCAGTCTCAGGAACCGTGAGATCATGACCTGGGCTGAAATCAGGAGTTGGATGCTTAACCTACTGAGCCACCCAGGTGCCCCAAGGGATAAAAGGATCTTTAAACCATAGTGGTTAATCCTTAACACCATCACTGTAATACAGCATTAGCCCATTGACTGATGTTTATTTAAAACAATCAATCTAAGTCCACATGGAAATACTAAATTATTTTTGATGTACTACTTTAAGAAAATAGGAAACCATACAATATATTTTATAAGCTGTTAACATAATTCAAGCTTTGGTGTGTGTTGGCTCTTGGATTTGATTTAATTGCCATCAAATTAACTTCTGTGGGACACCTAGTTTCCCAGTGACACCAGGGAACAGGTGTCATTGTACTTTGGCTCTGGATAGATTCACAAACCATTGGTTGACACTTGGGTTCTAACTGCGCATAGACCCTGTTGTGAAAGCCTTTCCCTACAGAATTTCAAGTAACTAAAAGTAGGTTAGCAGTAGCCCAAGTAGAACAATATACTAGAGGTTCACTTCCCAAATTAGACCGAAAGCAGCAACTTTGCTATAGCAATGGATTGGAGAGAGGTTTTTTTTTTAAGTTTATTTATTTATTTTGAGAGAAAAAGAGATGGAGAAAATCCCAAGCAGAGGAGGGGCAGAGAGAGAAAATCTAAGCACATTCTGTGCTGTCAGCACAGCGCCCATCGCGGGAGTTGATCTCACCAATCCTGAGATCATGACTTGAGCTGAAATCAAGAGTTGGACATTTAAAAAAAAAAAAAGAAAAGGTTTTTTTGCTTTAAATCTCTTTAACAAACAATCATTGCTTACTGGGTACCTAATGTTTTTTTAAAAGTCCTTTGCACATGTTTGCTAATTTAATTCTCATGGCAACTCTGAGTCAGGCACTACCATCATTTCCATTTTACAACTGGCAGAACTGAGGTGCAGAAAGATGGAGTAACTCGGGTTCACCCAGCTGATCAGTCTAGATCCAAATCTAGAGGCCATGCTCTTAACCTTGCTCTGTGCTGGCCTTCTTCGATCTGTCCAACTGTGCTTTTGGATTGCCTGTCTCCTCCACTTCCACTCCTCTTTCATGAAGTTCAGGCAGAAGGTGTTAATGGGATTTGTCTTTAACGCCCTTTGCCCTGGTTATGGTCCCCGTCCTTAGCCCAGTCTAGGCCAGCTGTCTCTTCCCCCAGTGTTTCCAGACCCCAGTCCACTTTCTGTAGGACTGCCCCGCTTGATTCCATTCTTCTTGTTTAAAATTATGCCAGAGTTTCCTGTCTGCTACAGAACAAAGGGCTGAACTCCATAGCACAATATTTGTATCATTCTAGACCCTTGGTTGTAAGCAAGGGAAACCCACTGTGGTAACTGAGCAGCAAAGGAAGGGTGTGGATGAAGCCTGGGTGGGGCGGGCAGGGGCTGGTGAGCAGGGGGGAGTGGGTGCCCGAGGTGCCGCTCACAGGTCTGTCTCACATCTGAAGCTGCCCCCCCCCGTCTTCGTATATTCAAAGACACAAGTGAGAGTGTCCATTTGCCCAAGGCTGCGGGGAGTGGGGATAAGGAGCCCCCTATTTTTGCCTCTTGAGTGAGATGGAGATTCCCTACCTCTACCAAGATGGACAGCACTGAGAATTCCCCCAAAATAGGAACGTGGTTTGGTTCCCAGCAGCCAGAAACAATGACATATACCTCTTTGACAATATTGCTCACTTTTGTCGCAACACACAAAGGATATGCATGTGCGCGTGCGCGCGCACACACACACACACACACTCCTAACTGAAAAAGTATCTAGGAAACAATACTTACTCATGGCTATGATAAGCTCATCTTTTCCTTTCTCATATTTTTAAATGTGGGTCATGACTTACTAAATTAATTCCACTTTGAAAATCTTACCCTGCAGTGTTTTCTGTGCCGTATATTCAAAATACTCCCAATGAGTAGCTTTATGCATGGAATGCTTATTTATATACCAGACAGACCTTTCTGCAATCCTGGCTTTTAAATGACTGTTTGTAA
The DNA here is from genome assembly GCF_003009895.1 of Hyaena hyaena. Taxonomy (NCBI): domain Eukaryota; kingdom Metazoa; phylum Chordata; class Mammalia; order Carnivora; family Hyaenidae; genus Hyaena; species Hyaena hyaena. The sequence continues at coordinate 1,423,621 of NW_024080643.1, read as the reverse complement.
AGTAGATCCTGGGGAAGAACAGCCCTTAGTCCTTGGTGTCAAAATGGGCAAAAGACAAGAAAGTAGGAATCTATTTTGTAATGAAAAGGAACACTTTATAGTTTCCAAAAAGAATATACAATTGCATCATCAGACAGTAACGGATATAATAGTTCAGAATGTCTGTTCATATAGCTATCTAGTAAAATTTAAGTCCACGGCAGTTGTTAGAAAGTAACAGAGTTTTAATTTCTCATGCCTGTTAAGCAGGAACGTTCATTTCAGCAAATAGGCCTGGGAACTTGCCCTGGATGAGGTCCTTTTTGGGTGTTTGAAAGTGAACTAGTCTGGGATTCTGGTCTCAAGGAGATGAAACTCTGTAAGAAAAGACAAGGGTATGGAAAATAGTTGTACCAGGTAGAAAACGGTGTGGCTCGTGAGAAAGGAATGGAGGTACTGCGTAGGGTTTCAAAGGAATGGGGGCTCTCGGTTCCTGGTGGAGCTTTTGAGGAGCCAAGGAGGAGGGGTTTGGAGGGTGGGAAAGGGACTTCCCTGTTGCCTGGCGTGCACCCCAGTACAGCTGATGAGGCCTTGGGGACGGCATGGGCTTACAGACTGGAAGGGCCTTTCTGGCTTCTTCATACCTCTTTGTCCCTGGCGTTGCTGTCATCCCTGATGAGGATGCCCCTTGGAGGGCACTGGTTGCCCATCCCCCGCCCCCATCAGAAATCACAAGTTTTATCTGCGATTCAGCAAAGTTTGGTGGAGTGCCTGTTCTCGACAGGTCTGGTAAAGGGATCCACGGGTGCTGAGCGGCAAGGACCCTGCCCTGCCTGCACCCAGGTCTCGTGAACAGAGCAGGGCGGGGAGGTGCGGGAGGTGGGGCACGTACAGAAATGACGGTGCCCGCTAAGTGCCCTGAGCGAGGCACAGCCTCAGAATGTTGCCTGTGGCTTCTGGCCACAACCAAGCGGAGAACTTGGCTTTGGCAGGTGTGCCCAGGGCATATTACCGTCTGCATGTTACAGTTGCCACCCTGCTTCTTCTAACCAAAATTAACCTAGTACCTAGGACACAGTACTCATTAGGGTACTTCCGTGTGCTACTGAGACTCGGCTAAGCACAGAATCTGCTCTCTAGGAATGTGCACGTGGAGGTGATATGGAAGTTCGTTCAAAATGAAACTATTTCTGTGTCCTGGCAGATGCCCGTAGTACCAATTCTTGGCTTATCCGATTATAGCCAGATATTTTGTTTTATTATTTTATTTTTTAAAAATGTTTTCATTTATTTTTGAGAGAAAGAGGGAGGGACAAAGAGAGAGGGAGACACAGAATCCGAAGCAGGCTCCAGGCTCTTAGCTGTCAGCACAGAGCCCGATATGGGGCTCAAACCCATAAAACTATGAGATCCTGACCTGAGCCAAAGTTGGGCACTCAACTGACTGAGCCACCCAGGCGCCCCCTTATAGCCAATTAGTTTAAAGATGAGATTCTGCCTAAGGGACACTTTGACCAGTGCCTTTCCATACAGGAAGTGAGTCTCTGGAACGGAGACTGAATGTTCACTCTGTATTGATGGCTGTGCAAGTTCTAGAGCGGGGAGCAGTGACAACATAGCCAGAGGGTAGGTGCGGGGGAGAGCACGGCTCTAGCACTGGCTTCTAGAATGAGCAGAGAGAGAGGAGAGCAAGGGTAATGGGGAGGCCGCGCCGAGCTGCTGCAGAAGTTGGGTGTGAACCAGGGCACTCTGCCTGGTGCTGATGGGAACAAGCGGGAGAAACAGCAACAAAACTTGTTCTCGCCCCTTTTCTGTTGCCTCGTCAACCGTGTAGCAGTGAGGCTGGATGTATCTTTTTAATGCAGTGCAGCATTTCCATCATTTATTTAATACCCACCACACATGCCGCATACATGTCTTCTGGCCGCCCGAGAACCTGTTACTACAAGCTGCTATTTCAGGCAGCATTCACATGCAGCGGAGGAAACAGGCTGAGTGAGATTGAGGAGTGGTAACACACCCAGAGGATGGCAGAAGCCGACTCGAAGCACAGTGTTCCCCTCCACAGGGGACCCTATTCCTTATTCCAGAGGACCTGAGTTACGTCTGTGGTGCTCCCATGGCATTCTGATGCCAGGCAGATGTTTATCATCTAAGGAATGACACAGGGGGACCGTGTCTTCTAGGTAGCATGATGTATTCTGATAGAACATGCTGGTAATTCAGAGACATTCCAAGTTGCCATTCCACAGGCAGCTGGAAAATCTTGAAATTTGATTTAGACGTATCAAAATCTGTGGCTCTCTTCTGAAATTATCACTTCCTTAATCAAGCCGAGCATTGCCCCCAAATCCTCTTGTTGAACTCGGGCAGAAGGAGTGGCATCTCAGTTCACCTGCTCAGGTCGCTGGGGAAGCTGGGGGCTGCTCGTCTCTGAACAAACCAGAACTATGAGTGTTTTCCTCCTGCTGACTCAGCTTCAGCTTCAGCTGTCTTGTCGTTTCCGTGAGAACAGCCAATCTGTTGGTTTCTGGGCATCCACTAGACTGATCATCTTAGATCACTTAATTTTAAATTTAGATGAAAACTGAAAAGTCACTCTGGATTTTTTTGATGAGTGTATAACTTTAGTTCTTTATTAAAATGATCTAAATCTTCACACTCTGCTTCAGTTTTCTTTAGATATTCCATAAGGAGATGGTGGTTTTAATTTTTTTTAACCTTTATTATCGTGATAAAAAGCTTGTGGCAAGAAACTGTGGTTCTCTGCCCACCTTCTCAATTTCAAACCCTACTCCGCAGAGGCAACAGATTTCAGATCATTTTGGGATTTCTTCTGATCGCCAGCCCCCCGTTGTCCAAATATGCTCTACTTCTGTGTCTTTTTTTGGGTCTCATCCATTGGCTTCTCTTCAAAGCAGTGGAGAGTTCAGCTCTCCTACTGTGACTCTCATGGCTTCCTTTTCCCCAGCCTTCCAAAATTTGGGTAAATCGGCAGTAACTATTTCTGTGATTACATGTAGTTTACTGATGATCCCATTGGTGTACTATAATGATTCATTTATTTTCTCATGTACCTTTTTCCCCTCTAACATTAATACCTGTGACGTGGGGCCTTACGTATTGCTATCCAACAACCATTTCCTCTTCCTCCTTGCTGGCTGGAGCCTGATTTTGTTCTGATGTCCACCCCTTTGCACTTGACTCAGTCATTTCAATGCCAAGCCAGTCACCATGGCCCAGTTGCCTTCCTGCAAGGGGTAGCTCTCAGGGGTTGTTTCTGGGGAAGGTTTCTTTGTTCTTAGGCAAAGAAGAAACAGCCTTGCCTATCACTTGGAGAAAAGAGTTCCAAGAACCAGCAGAACACTTACTAAGCACAAATATCCAAACACAGCAGGGCTACCAGTTGCATTTTTCTTGACTGCTCTGCCTCCCACACTGACCTGGTTTATCTCTGGACCTGGGCACCATTGTCTTCCGAGGTTTTTTTTGGTCCCCTTGTCCTGGATCCCTTGTATTCTTCATTTATAGATTCATTTTTCTAAAACATATTCTTTAGGGTTTGGGAAATATATCCATTTGAATTATTGTATGTTTGAAAATGAGTTTATTCTGTACTCACACTTAATTTGATAGTTTAGCAGGATATAGAATTCTAAGTAAAATCATCATTGCTTGGAGCGTTAACATTGCTCCCCTGACTTAAGGTATTTATTACTACTGTTTAGAAATCTGTTGGCAGAATGATTCCTTTTATCTGTGATCTAGTTTCTCTCTCTGAAACTTCTCTTTATTCCTGGGGCACTAAAATTGCATGATGCTATCTATGCCTTGCAATATGCCAGTTTTTATTTTCCAGGCTGTTGGTGGGCCTTTCTAAACTTGTGTTCTTCACTGCTGAGAATTTTCTTGTTCTGTTCCTTTGGTTATTTTCTCCTTGTGTTTTCTGTATTCTTCATTTTTTCTATCTTTCTGCCTTTCTGTTAGGATTTAAAGCTTCTACATTGGTGCACTAATTATTCTATCTCTGTTAGTTTTTCCTTTTTGGGTTCTAATGTCAGAGAGTGCCTAGATTTTATCTTTAAAGGCTTCTATTGATTTTTACATTTTAATGATCATATGTTTAATTTCTCTGACCTCTTATTTATTCTCTAACTGTCCTTTTCTTGTTTTATGGACATTCATATCTCTGAGAGAATTAATTAGAATTTTGAGGTGTTTTCTTCTGTCCTCCACCTGGTGAATGGATAAACAAATTGTGTACAGCCATACAGCGGACTACCACTTGCGAATAAAAAGGAGCAAATTACTGATACATGTAATAATATGGATAGATCTAGAATGCAATATGTATTCTATATGAATATTAATAATGTTAACGTAATCACAACAAATTATATGAATAAAATAATATAGTAATGATGCCATTATCGATATTCATCTGTATTTAAAGTAAAAGAAGCAAGACTTCAAAGTCTACATGCTTTGTGACTGCATTTGTGTAATATTTTGGAAAAGGCAAAACTGTAAGGATGGAGACTAGACCAGTGTTGGTGGGGGAGGGGCTGAATACAAGGGGGTGACATGAGAGACTTTTGAGGTGATGCAACTGTTCTGTATTCTGATTGTGTTGGTGGTGGCTCTGTGCACTTGTCAGAGCTCATAACTGCGTGCCAAAAAGTTTATTTTATTTATGTAAATTAAAACAAATTTCTAGAAGGTTTTCTTCAATTTTTGGGATTTTTTAATTATCTTGTCTTTTTTATTGTGAGCTTTCTTACATATTTGGTACTTCCTTGCTGCCCATTCATATTTGGGAATGAGATTGTGTATTTTCTCTCCAGCTGGAGTGTTGAAAGCATGGAGATGAAAAGCTATAAAATGTTTACATACGTGGAGGCATGCACTCACACACCCATGTGTGCACACACACACACACACACACACACACACACACACAGAATTCTGAGCAAAGAAGCAGTAAATCACTGATTCCTAAATTTTCCTTTGTCTCCTTTGGGTTTCCTTTCCTTTTCTCCTGTCTTTTCTCATCTAGCGTCCTTGGACTCAAAATCTGGCACTTGGCAGGGAATGGAGAATCTGTATTAATTTTCCAGTATTACTTTATTCTTTTCTCATTAATCAGAGAACCTGTCATTCTGGGGTACCTCTGTCTTTCCCTCCTTCCCAACAGGTTCTCACGCTGCAGACCTTGACCTCCTTGGGCTAATGTGACTCTAACGTCCTTTCCTTGGGGTTGGGCAGGCCACCAGCACCAGCTCTCTGGAGCCCTGTGCCCAGCCCTCTATGTGGTCGGGAAGCTGCTGGGGTGAGGTTTTCTGCTGACTTGCTTCCTGCATTGCGACTCCTATTGAGGTCAGAGAGGCCTTCTGTGAAGAGCAGTGTCAAACAGATTTCTGGTTTTCTTCTTCCCCTCAGAGCTGTCTTCGCACTTTAACTGGGAAGGGCCCTCACCAGTAAATCTGGAACAAATGTCTCTGGTCAGGAGGAGGGGAGTTCGTGCTTAGATGTGCTAGTCCCAGAAACTGGACGGAAGGCAGTCTGGCTTGCTCCTGCATCCTTGGAGAGCTGCCCGGTCAGAGGAGAAGTACCCAGGGACATGGGGTCAGGAGCCTTATTGGAAGCTGTCAGGACCATACATCAGGGTGAGGAAAATGCACACACTGCTCTTTTTCCCATGCTGCACAGATCATACATAGAAGAGGATGTGATTGTGGATCAATAACCAACTTCTTGGCAGTTTTATTTGAAAGATGAGCATGAGACTCAACGGCCTTTCTTTGAGAGCCTTCAATTAAAATAGATTGTGGGGTGTCTCACGTTATTTAACAGTGAATTTCTAAACTGTGACTTTAGATTTTTAAAACATGCCCATTAAAATTCCTGCTTACTCAAGTTTGTGCTTTCTGGGAATGTTTGATTTTTTGTTGCTTACGAGATTTGTCTGTTTTGATAAACAAGATGCATGCAGCCTGTGCCCTAGCCCAGAAATGCTGGCAAGCCAGTTTTCCACCCTGGGATCATAGGCAGGGTGCTATTCAAATACATACTGACGAGATACTCTTTAAGAAAGGCATCTTGAATTTGGGGGTGAATATATGTTGGTGTTTCTTTGTTTTTGTTTTTGTTTTTTGCTATTTTTCTTCAAGTTCTGGTGAAGGCAAAGCTTCCCACACATTAACTAAAGCAATATTATTCCTTTATCTCAATTGTAGTAGAAAAATGACTCATTCTCCCATGCATAGATCATTTATTTCTCTAGCATGTTTCTCGGTCACATTGGTTCCAAACTAAGTGCTATATTCTTTCCTTTTCTGTTTATCGTCATTTCTTTATCTCTTCCTTAAAGATAAAGACATTCCAAGCATGGTGATCCAAAATGCTTCCTTCATTACATAGTATAATTAATGAAAATACAGACTTCTAACAAAAAGCCCTGGGACATGAACGTATGTCCCTTTTCGTTCAGTTGGTGGTTTTTGCAGTCACCGTGCAGTCAATTTATTTACTTTCTGGTTGTTTGCAAACATCCTTTGCTTGGGCTGCATCATGGTGTTAAATGTTCAGCTCCGTCATGCTAGCTGTCTCGTTCGTTTGACAGAAGATAAGTTATCTGTTTGTGGTGAAAGAAAAAAGAAATGCACTTTCCAGAAAGAAAATGATTTGAAAGAGCCCCATTTTTAGTGACCTGGTATAGGTGTTTGAGCTGGAGGTGACTCTCATTGTATCCCTGATGATGTTAGAAAGGTTTCCTGATTCCTGTCAGTTAGCAGACTCCCGAGGTTCACAGCCTGCTGTCCTGCAGATAAATGAAGGTCATGTGCCATCCCTGTCATGAATGCTGATGTCCATTCTCAGGGCCTAATGCACAGCAGAGAGTCAGAGATGCATAGATCAGGTGTGTCTGCTGCGTTGAAACACACCCACTTGGAGAAGCTGGGTTGAGTGGGACCTAGCACAGGAGTTTGAGGAAGTGTGTATACTGCCCTTTCAGCTTGCATGAAGTCACCCTCTGTAGCCTCCCAAGAATCAGCCTCTTGGCCCACCTGCTAGGGTAGATTTAAGGATTCTCCTATAATTGCTTGACCCAACATCCATCCACATGACAGAAGTGGTTTGGGCGCTTAGACTAGTTGTAGGAGAGAAAGAGGGAGTGGGTTTGTGGAGAAGACTCACATAAGGCATTTGTGGTTAGAAGCAAAGCCGGGAGTACATTAATGAATGTCACGGTGCTATCTCAATACGTGGGCAGGTAGATAAGAAGAGGTGTTCTAAGAGTGGGTCCTCAGTTGCCTCCAGGTGCCAGGCAGGTAGCATAGGGTGTGAATTAAAAGGCCAGATATCCACCGGAGAAGGGAAAAGTGCCTGTTTTGCAAACATACACTTGAACTCCGTCTTTAAGAGACACGGAGTTCTTTTCCTTTTCCTCCAACACGACTCTAACTAAAACCTCACCTGACTGAGCCCTTGCGATGCCAGTTGAAATGCCTAAATAGATTTCCTTCTTCGTAAATCAGAAAGTATTTGATTTCATCTAGATTTGAAGTCCTTCTCTCTCTCTCTTTAGTCTCTTATTAATAAATACAAGCACAGAAAAATGTTGTTGGAAGACTTTGGATCTTATCTAGTATTTTGTAGATGGAATATTCATTTTCAATATATCAGCCTTTCTCCGTGGTCTCAAAGAATGGCAGAGAATTTATCACCAGCTCTTGACAAATTCAGTTGTTCTCACTGCCTTTTGAAACTGCCAATCTTTCAAACTAGATGACAATGTTTTCTTCCTTTACCAGAACAGATAGCTCCCAGTTTCTTTGGTAAGCAGATATGAAATCCATAGATAGCCCCCATGCCTCAATTCAGCTATTATTTTGTCCCCTTTGATCATGAAATCCTTTTTGGAGCAAGCAGTGTTTGACAGGTTTGAGTTTCATAGAGGCTTCTTTTTCTTCTCTCTTCACCACTGGGGGAAATATAGGTAAAGAGATCATGAGGAAGGGGGTCACTGGGGGAGGAAAGGGAGACGTGTGACCCCAGAATCACTTACAGATCCAGTACCCAGGCATTGAATGCCACAACATTTCCAGTATACGTGTGTGTCTGGTACCCGGCTGCAGTCTTTATAAAGCTATCTACAAACACAGACACAAAGACACATACACCCATACACACAACTCATGCGCACTAATTCATAAATTTCAAGAAGGGGCAAAGATCTAATTTGCCCCAGCCCCTCGGATGTAATTTCTGCTTCCTTCTTGTCATTATGTGACAAGACTTCCTCTTTAACTGCATATTTTATTACACCCTGCCTTGCTTTTATTACTGCAGTTATTAGATGTATGTACATTATATCCCCTTTTCCTCAGGAGATTGCAGTTTCTCTGAGAATTAGGACCTTTCTTTTACTCATCTTTTATTTCCTATCATTCCCTATACTGTGTTTTTTTATCAGTTGATGCTCAGTCAGTTGGCTCTGTCTCAGAGCCCTTTGAGTCCTGTCTCCACGAAACCTTTTTTTCTCTCATCTTCCTAACGTGAGGCTGTTTGGGGGAGGCCACAGTCTGCGGAAGGGGCCAAGTGTTAGGCTTGGCATGGGAAGCCTGGCCCATGTGTGGCTGTGACAGGTCTCAGCCAGTGAACTGGGACTAAGTCTCCCTGAGCTTCATCTTCCTCCTTTAAAACAAGGGGCTTGGACTAAGTAACATCTCTCTTCCTTTCCATCTTGAATACTTAATTAGACTCTGTGATGGATATATGTTCAGCAAGGCATTACCCAGAGAGCTTAGTAAGTTAGGAAAGATCCCATTTGCTACCATATGAATTAATTCAGCGATATTTAGTGAGTGCCTGCAGTTCTCAGACACTGTTCTGCTCATCGGGGACCAATGGTGAGTGGGGTGGATGCGATCCTTACCCTCACAGAGCTCATGTCCTATTGGGAGAGAAAGACAGTGAACAAATAAACACATAGAATAACTGAGGAAGACTGAGGAAGAAGCAAGGACTGTGGCCAGGGGCAGAGGATGCTCCTCAAGGAAAGCTTGTGTGGGGAGGGCACGTTTAAGATGACCCCTGATACGTAAGATGGGTCCAGCCATGTGAAGAGCCAAGCATGCAGTGTGCAGTGTGCAAGCGGTGAATAATGCAGAGCCTGTGGGCAGGCTTCCAGGGCAGAAGAGGGTGAGGGGAGCTTTCGTGGGGCCACGCAAGTCCCAGCAAGGAGACCACATGAGGTTTGTGGCTGTGAAGTGACCGGTAATGTGCCAAGATACCACTCTGGATGGCTTGTGAAGGGGAAATGGCTCATTAGAGGTGAGATTGGAAGTTAGGAGATCTGGGAGGAGACTTATAAGTGGCTTATGTGGGAGATGACGTGGAGGCAGAGAGGGAGAAAAGTAGACAGGCTGGTGGACCTGGGAAGTGGACCTTGGGAAGTCCATCTCATAGCCCTCGCTGATGGGTGGGGTGTGAGTTAAAAGAAAGGGCTTAGTTTCAGCTTTGGTGATGGGGTAGATGACAGCACTAATAATCAAAAAACGGGAGTCCTGGGAGAGCTGGGGATGGGCGCTGTGCGGCAGGCAGTGGCCAAGAGGTCTCCTGTCTGGCCCTCATTCCCTGGAACAGGTCCTTAAACATGACCAGCTCATTCTCTCTCGATATCACCTGAATTCTGGAAATAGCTTGTCGCCCAGGTTTGCCATTAAACATAATTTCACTTCAGAGGTACACAGGCAGGAGAAGAAATGCACGTGGCCAAGCAACATATGAAATATAACTTTACTAGAGGTAAAGTAACAACATAAAATAACACGGCTTTTGAAACCCCCCCAACTTTAGAAGATGATGATTCTGCCGTGGCTTCAGAGCATGGGTGAGGGTGCAGAGTCCTGCTCTTGTGCTGACCCTCAAAAGTTATTTCACTTCTCTCTTCCTCAGCACCTTCATCGGTAAATCACAATGATCATATCTAGCCATAGGATTGTTATGGATTAAATGCAACAAAACACTGAAAACAGTGCCTGGTAACAGAAAGAGTTATTTAGGTGTTGAAAACAAATTCCTAGTGATGAGAGAACTGTACTCAACTAAAGAATGCTGTTGAGTTCCTACTGCATGCCAGCTACTGTTCTAGGCTTTAGAGTAGAGTGGCCAACAGAGGAAGAGGTGCCTGCTCTCCCAGAGCTTGTATGGGATGAGGGAAGGCAGATATTACATGGGCAGATAAGTACAAGGACCAGATAACCTTGAGTGGTGACAAGTGTGTTCTCAACAGAGTGACTATATGTCCAGTTCATACTTGGTGTCATGGCATTCTGTCTGGCTTAGCATTTTTGAACTCCACAGAGTGGCCCAGTTTCATGCAACTGCTTGTACATGAATGTTCTAGAATCTTTCTTTATAGTTGCCAAAACCTGGCTATAACCCAAATGTCCCTCAACTGGAGAATGGCTACATAAAATTTGGTATGTAGCATGGGACCTCATTTAGCCACAATAGGGGACACACTACTGAAGGCACAACACCATGATGAATCTCGGATACACAGTGTCGAAAGAAGCTAGATACATTTAATTGACATTCTAGAAAAGGCAACAATCGTAGGAACAGAGAACAGATCATTGGTTGACAGGGACTGGGGATCAGGAAATGGTTGATTTACAGAAGGGCTTGGGGCAATTTTTGGAACTCATGGAAGTGTTCTGTGCTTTGATTGTGCTGGTAGTGGTCATAGGGACAGCATACGTTTGCCAAATTTGCGGAACTGCACAGAGAAAAGAATGAATTTATTGGATATAAATTATACTTTGATAAAAAATTGCTAAGCAAGAAAGAAGTGTCTCTATTTGAATGGCAAATGATCTTCTCATTCTAGTTCCAGAGTTTCAAGAGAGAGGAGATGGAGCAAGAAATAGGGAGATAGCGAGATAGAATGAAGACTGATACTGTTTTCTTGAGAGCAATGTGTATTCATTTAATCAAAGGAGATCCGTTATGTGCCAGGCCCTGGCATACAGTCTAAGCACAGGAGATGCACCTGTAAACAAAACCAAACCCCTCACAGAGCTCTGAGTGGTGTATTAACATGCAAAGATGCATGCCTGTTTACACAGTGGCTCTACCTTTAGGAATAGATCCTAAGAAAATAAAGGGTTCAATAGAGAACTCAACTCTGTTCTTGGGGTGAGAATAAGGGACTTTGTTATATTTAACTTTTTTTAATGCAAGATCTGTTTTTTATAATTGGCTTTGTAAGTATTTCCATTTTGGAAAAAATCATTCAAGACAAAAACAAAGAAAGTGGGGTGCCTGGGTGGGTTAGTCAGCTAAGTGTCTGACTTTGGCTTAGGTCAGGATCTCACATTTTGTGAGTTTGAGCACCACTTCAGGCTTTATGCTGACAGCTCAGAGCCTGGAGCCTGCTTTAGAGTCTGTATCTCCCACTCTCTCTGCCCCACCCTGGCTCATGGTCTGTCTCTCTCTCAAAAATAAGTAAACATTAAAAAAGTAATTATTAAGCATAATACGCATGAAATGAATGCCCCATATTTTCTGGGTGAAATTCTGCCCTGGATGTGAAAGATACATTTTTTTTAAAAGGGGAAATGCTTTTTGTTGGCAGATGCAAATGAAGTTTATTGTCGAGAAATATGCAGCTTTTTGACCAGAGAAACTTTAGATATCAACTTAATGTTTTTCATAGGTTTAACCTGTGAGAAGTCAACTGGCCTGTTGGCTGTCTGTGAAGGGGCACATTGTGGCATTCCATTTATGTATATTTTGTTCTTCATTCTTTTTACTGAAGTAAAATAAAACTAAAATAGCTTCTACCACCTAAAACATATATATGTGTATATTCTTTCTGAGCACGGTCTTGTTTATATATTAGAATAAAATGTGATACAGCTCATGTCACGTACGTAGGTGAAGAGTGTAAAGCTGGCTCTGGAGAGCTGTTACGGATCTACAGGATTTTGCAGCTTTTGCAGAATTCAGCACCACAGACAGCTACAGCATCCAGGAACACATTTTTACTATTCCTCAACCAGTAATTCAACTTTTAACCATACAGTAGTGAAACAACTCGTAACATTCATTTGGTCTGCAGTGCCTCAACTTTTAGGATACCTATACTTGTACCTGTTGAAAATAAACCTAGCGCTATAAAATAGGACCAAGAACGTGGCTATTCAGTTGCAGAAAATATAGAGGAATGATGACCGTGTAGCTTTCTAAAGCAGATGGATACATTGACTTTTACATAAGTATTTGCAAGTAACTTCATATAAAATGATCTTATTAAATGTCGTGGAACATGATAGACCCCAAATATATGGTCCGTAAAAATGTCAACTAAAATGTGAAATTTGGGATTTTGACTTTTTTGCATTATTCTTATATCTATAGTATTTGCAGTATTATTATAGATTATATTTTAGGTTTGTATCTTATTTCCTCTGTTTGCTAAAGTTCCAAAGGATAATTTATTGCATGGTAGGAGTTGCAGCTGGAGTTTCTTCAGCAGATACATTTTATTAAGTTGGATGGAATTGCATTTATATTCAAAGGCACAGGGCTTGAGCATTTAAATGAAAATTCACATACTAGCAAAACATTCCACGGCAGACCTGACAGCTAAGGACAGCTGTGGAACATTGTTTTTTCAATCTTTTAAAACCTGGCCCTCTTTTTAATAACATGAAAATCCCCCAAACCTTGTTTATTTTTGAATTAAAAATTATAGCAAGTATAAATCAAATCATGATGATCAGAACGTATGATTTTTTTTAACATCATCTCTGTTGAATATTCTGGTACAACCCTCCTGGGGCGAGGCTGCCTAATCAGCTGGAAAGGGTGGCTTTAGAATCTCCATGTAAAAAGACAGAAAGAAAGAAAGGAAGGGAGGGAGGGAGGGAGGGAGGGAGAGAGAGAGAGAGAGAAAGAAAGAAAGGAAAGAAAGAAAGAAAAATGAAGAAAGAAAGAAAAATGAAGAGCCTGTGCTCCACTGAAAGTGATGTAAACATTTGTCGACACACACATGTCACTACAATAAAAATAAGACACAGATAACTGTAATCAAGTGGCACACTTAGCTATAATAAAGTAGGATGTACATAGCTATAATTTAAAAAGCATGGGGTGCTTGGGTGGCTCAGTCAGTTGTGTCTGACTCTTGATTTCAGCTCAGGTCATAATCTCATGGTTTGTGAGATCGAGCCCCATGTTGGGCTCTACTCTGACAGTGCAGGGCCTGCTTGGGTTCTCTCTCTCTCTCTCTCTCTCTCTCTTTCTGCCCCTTGCTTGCCTTGCTGTCTCTCTCTCTCTCAAAATGAAGAAATAAACTTACAAAATTAAAGTAAAAATAAAAGGCATGGTTTAATAGTGCTAAAAGGAAAGATCTGGGGATTCAGGGCATGGAGAGACAATATCTAGCCCCTTTTCCACCTTTTTGGCAGGGAAGAGGAGAGAAAATTTAGGAAAGTCTTCATGGAGGAGTTGGCCTTTGAGTTCAGAAGGTGAAGCTCTTGGGTATCAGGTGCAATTTTAAGCAGAAGAGTGAGGGGGATTAAGTCTGGAAGCATATATGGGCTCAGCATTAATCTGACCTTGAATGTCAGGCTGAGACATTTGGCTTTCACCTGTCATTCAGCCAGGTTAGCTCATGATTGTGTTAGTAGTGGATGGCACAGAGATGGTCGATTGACTGGGTTTCCCTTTATCTGAGAATACCTTTCATGCTGTACTGGACAGAACAAACATGGTACCAAGAAATTGAAGTGCAAGATGAAAGAAGAGATGGTATTTGAACATCTAGATGTTATCGGTCCACTTAATGATTCAGAAGTGTGTATGCATTCAGCTGAAGGGGTTCTAGAAGGGATGGTCCTGTCATGGGAGACTGAGCTGGGGAGAGCGGCAGCAGTGCTTGGTTGATGAAGACGGGCAGAGACATTTTGTTCGTCGGCACAGGGATAATGTGGTGCTCAGACTCCATGCTAGTGAACCTGATGCTGAGCCCATGTTGGATTTTAAAAAGCGGTGGTGTTTGTTGCATTATGAATACTGAGAAAAACAAGCAGTGGTCCGTAGGAGAGTGTTGGGTACTGTGTAGGACAGACCAAGGGAGATAGCTTCATTTTCTTTCTTTACTTTCATTTTCTCTCTGCCTCTGTTGGTAGAGAGGCAGTATTATAATTATCTTGCAACACATCTTACAAAAATTTCTCCTCTTATAACGTTCTCACGGACAATGTGGGGACGTGTGCAGTAGCTGCAGGGCCCAGAGCGGGGAGGTTGCCTATGTGAATGTGCCTGTGGAGTGTTGATCAGCAGATTAGGACCTGCTGCTTCGTCTCCTGCCCTGTTCTACTGACAAAAAATGAAATGAATGATAATAACAAAGGTACACTTACCTTTTCAAAGATAATATGAAAATATTTTGGATGAAATACCAAAATTAACCATACCATGGCACGGTAAATATTCTGGATGAAAAATTAAGGATGGGCCCAAAAAAGTTTTAATAGCACAAACCAATGCATGTAGACTAACGAGAAAACTCCAGAGGCACATTTTTTTAGTCCTACCCATGGATGCTAAAAGCCAGTTACAGATTTCTAGGCTTGAGTCCCTGTGGTTTAAAAGTGACTCATATATGCAAACATATGGTATCTGTCCTTCTCCACCTGACTTATTTCGCTCAGCATAACACCCTCAAGGTCCATCCATGTTGCTACACATGGCCAGATTTCATTGTTTCTCATTGCCATGTAGTATTCCATCGTATAGATAAACCACATCTTCTTGATCCATTCGTCCGTTGATGGACACTTAGGCTCTTTCCATGTTTTGGCTATTGTGGAGAGTGCTACTATGAACATTGGGGTACATGTGTCCCTATGCATCAGCACTCCTGTATCCCTTGGGTAAATTCCTAGCAGTGCTATTGCTGGGTCATAGGGGAGTTCTAGTGTTAGTTTCCTGAGGAACCTCCACACTGTTTTCCAGAGGGGCTGTACCAGTTTACATAAGAGGATTAGGAGGAACTTAACGGAGGACCGTGGGGGAGAAGAAGGGGAAAAATAGTGGGGGAGAGGGAGGGAGGCAAACCATGAGAGACTCTTGAATGCTGAGAACAAACTGAGGGCAGATGGGGTGGGGGGAGCCGGAGGGAGGAGATGGACATGGAGGAGGGCACTTGTGGGGATGAGCCCTGGGTGTTATATGGAAACCAACTTGACAATAAGCTATTTTAAAAATAATAATAAATAAATAAATTTAAAAAAGATCCTGTTTAAAACGCAAAATAGTAAAATAAAATAAAAGTGACTCATATAGGACTTTGGCATTTTAATTGATGACATGGAATCAACAGCGTGATTCATGTGTCCATGGAGAGGCCACCCTGTTAGATCGTGTGGTTAGAGGGCTAAGTGAATGGAAGTCTTGCTTTCACGGGACGCTGAAGATGCACCTAGAGCTGGAGTATTGTGTGCAGTTGTATGCTGTTCAGGAGGGACTGTGGGCTCCTGGGGGTTCGGGCTTAGATGGTGGGAATTTCTTAAACCTGCCCCCACTGTTGGGAGAATCTGCGTTCTTTCACAGAGGGAACAGGTTTGGATGAGGAAGGGGGCATAACAGATCTTTAGAGAGACCTGCAGGGTTGTTTCTGGCGGAAGAAGGACAGCACTGTGCTGCTGTAAAGAGGCAGGTCTCAAGAGAGGGCAAGATGGCGGAGAAGTAAGGAGCTCCGTACTTGCACTCGCGCCCATACATCACACAGAAAACATTTGAAGCCATTGGAAACCTTACAAAACCTGAGAGATTGGGAGAAAAAGGACGCAGAATCCACTGATTGAGCCTTCTAACGTGAGTGCGAACCGGGGAAGATAAAATCGGGCCGGGATCGGAGACTCTAGGGTGTGAGGCGATCCCCCTCTACCCTCTACGGGGAGTGAGAGGGGAAAAAGAGAGAGTCCGAAACAGAAAAACCTCCGCTTGGTGCATAGTAAGACCGTACTTGCCAAATACCTGCACACCAGGTCCCCTCGCGCCAACTGGTCCTGGGGGGGGCTGAGCACACAAACTGCTTCTTTGTGCTGGCTTCTGGTGGCTGGACTTCAGAGTGGTGGTGCGCCTGCCGCCATTGTAGCTCCCGGGTGGCTGGGGCCCCTGAAAGAGCCGCGCGGACACCGGGCGTCCGCGCTCCTGGCTGGCTGGAACTCGAGAGGGAAGGCAAAGAGCTAAAAACTGGGAAATTAGCCTGTGAGTTCGTGTTTTGGGTGATGAGCCATAGAGGGACCCGGTTTTCCTCACTCCAGCGGGCTCAGGCTCGGAGCGCCCGGCAGTCAAGCCCCCGCCCATGCTCACTAGCCTGACCCAGAGAAGGAAGCAGCGATTCTGACTCCACCCCCAGAGCCAGGCAGGGGGCCTGGAATTGCCCCGAGGGGATTGCCTGGGAAGCTGTGTCTAAGGCAATTTTAGTGGGGCGTGCGGACGGGGATTTGGAGATTGGAACTGGCCTGGGTTGAAGAGTGCAACCAACTTCGGCTGTGCCCCCGGTACGGGGAGTTTACACGCCCAAAAAAGCGAAGTGCAGCGCTTGGTTCAAGGGACTGGAGCACCATCACTCTCCTCCCACAACCGCCAAGGCAGAGCTCCTGCCTGAGGCATTGGATCACGCCACGCCCATCCCTGCCTGAGAGCTGCCCTCCTCCCTTTTTTTTTTCTTTTTTTTCCTTTTTTTCCTTTTTTT
>NW_024080643.1:1357996-1401186 GCF_003009895.1 Hyaena hyaena | reverse complement strand
AAAAAAAAACCTAAAAAAAAAAAAAAAAGAGGCAGGTCTCCACTCGGGGCTAGTTCGATGCTGGCCGTGCCCGGAGGGCTGACAGGCTGCCAAGAGCTGGTGATCTTCTGACACTGGGGTTTTCATCATAGCACGAGGGGTGATACCTGAAGACTATTAAGCATCAGATAGGCCAGGAACCTAGAAAAATCTTTAAATTCCTTTTGGACCCAGGAGTTAATTAATGGCTGTTTTTTCCAAGATAAAATATCATTGACCTCTGAGGTCATCACTTATGTGAAGTATATGTGAAGTATATGAAAATTGCATGCCTGACTCCGGGAAAATGGACCTCATGTGGGGGCGCTTAGCACAGTTGGCTGACATATTTGTGTTTCTTGTTTAATCATACAATCCTGTATTAAGAGTCTGAATTTGTATGATCGTGTTTCATGTTGGGGAAAAAATGTTTAATTTAGTTGGGTGCCCTGGACTGAATCCATATCCAGAAAACAAAAACAAAAAGAAAAACTTTTGCTCATATTGACCCTGTGATTGACTTCCGGCATGTGATGGAGCTCTGCAGGGGGAGGTGTAAAGCCTGGGCCAGAAGAGAAAGAGGAAACAGTACCTGCTGTACAACATTTTGCTTTCTATGATTTAAGGGTTTTTTTTTTCTTCTTTTTAAATGTTTATTTATTTTGAGAGAGAGAAAGGGCACAAGGGAGAGGCAGAGAGAGAGGGCGAGAAAGAATCCCAAGCAGGCTCCACAAAGCCTGACGTGAGCCTTAATCTTGAGAACCGTGAGATTATGACCTGAGCAGAAATCAAGAGTCAAATGCTTAACTGACTGAGCCACCCAGGTGCCCCCGAAGAAGGTTTTCAAATGCCTTTCTCTTCTTAGGTGAGCTTTCTCTCCTTGTTTGGTTTCTGGTTTTGCTTTTCTATTCTGGGTCTTTTGGTGGTATCTTTTCCTTTTATTCTTTCTTTGTGATCTATATAATTTCACCAATAGGCAGATCTTCCTTGTAAAGCTTCAACTTTCTGCATGGATTTTAACTTTCCTTCTGTTTTTTTCACTGCCACTGTCACACGTTCTTGGCTGTGTGACCTTGGGACTGTTACCTTCTCTGTGCTTTCATTTCCTTACCCGGAGGGCAAAGAAAAAGCAAGGGTATATTGAGATTTGTCTCTGGGGACCATTACAAATATTAAATAGCTTAATTTAAAGATTAAACAAAATTATATTTAAAAGTTAAATTAAATTTTACTAATATGTATTCATGCTGAGAATAATACTTGGCCCGTAGGAGGTCCTAGCTTTCCATTCCCGTACCAATGTGTGACATTAATCACTTACTGACAAAGAAAAAGGTATTTATTATGTAATTCTTTAAAAATTAAAATACAACCCTTTTTAGCCAAGCACTGACACTTGTTTGTCACGCTCTAACAATCACGTGTGGATTGCTGTATATGATACTACAGTTTTGTCTGTCCTTGTTGAAAAAATTTATTTCTTTCCTTCTCCCAGCCTTGAGAGTTCAAACCAGAGGACTTCTGGCTTCATGCTTATAATTCTGTCCACAGAAAATTAGAGGCACTCACGTTCTGTGGATGGCCCATACTTGTGGGATTTCTTGCTCTCCTTGGCTTTCTGAGACACCTGCTTTCTGACCCAGAGAGCACAGTGTTCTTTTAAACTGCTGTCTTATTGATTTGTCTACATGCTTTTTGTATCTGTGCCCAGAGGATATGCATGTCTTCAAGGAAAATACGTTTTAACTTGAATAAAGAAATAAAGATGGATTCACTGAGAATCCCCTCTCTGTCAGGGAACAGAGGCTAGGATTGGAGTGTGAGCATCTTGGTGAGTCCTGGGGGCTATATTGTGGTGAGGCTGGACCCAGGGCACCAGTAGCTTAATGAAGACAGGCCTGAAAGGCGGCCAAGAGGGAGAAGGGGAATTGGGAGCTAGGGATGAAGGCAGAGGTGGGGTGGGGTGGAGAGGGGAAGACAGTGAGCCCCACATGGGAAGAACAGATGAGCAGAATGCCAGGGAACGAGAGTGCCCGCACACATACGGGGGTGTGTGTTTGGACAGGATTAGACAGACATGGGGAAGGGAATGGCAAGACCCAGGTGAGGCTGTTAATGTGTCTTGGGGTGAGGGAGGGAGAAGGGGCAAATAAACCACACAAAAACCCCAGCTTCTAGGACATGATCTCATTTATGTAAAAAATACATGTGAATGTAATAGATGCAAAAGAAATGAGAGTTTTATTAGCTGAGGTTTTGGGGGGGTGCCAATGGGAGGTAGCCAAGGGAAAAGTTAGGAGGGGAGGGGGCTGGGCTGGAGAGGAGCATAGAGGTAGCTGCATATTACTGGAAATTGTCCTCAGGGGTTCATCATGTCATTCTGCTGAGTAACATCCATCCAAATGTACGTATGTGTGTTTATATACATGAATATATATGGATGTATTCACACATCATCTTTTAGATAGATGCAATTACATAGTCAGCAGTAATGGAGACAAGCGGGTTGCCATGTAACCTATTTCAACAGAAACATAAAGACAGTTTCCCAGGTGATGTGTACGTGCCTACGTGTATGGACCAGGAGGAAGAGGTGGAAGGCTATTAACTTTGAATCCCCGCTGGGGGATTGGGGATGGCGCAGAACTGTGTTCCTTAAGCTCTCCCATCCCCCGTGCCTAATAAAATGCACTCACAGTAGTGGACAAATGTTAGCCTTGAATTGCATGGTTCACTGATGATCTGTGATTCTGCCTAATAGAAATTTAAATACGGTATTAGATTTTAAGCTCTTTGAGGGCAGAAATAACATCATCACTATGATCTCCATCATTCATTCATTTCTTCTTTCATGTTGCAAATACATATTAAGTGCCTAATGCAGATGCTAGGCATCGAACAATAGTTTCTTCAAGTGTCCGGCACATTTGAAGATTTTTTTAAAAGTCAAAATATAGGATGTTGTGAAAGTTTATCATAGAAGGACCTAATCTATTTTAGTGGGTGAGGAAGGCTTCCTAGAGGAAGAGGTATTTATGGTGCAAACTGAAGACTATGAAGGAGTTAGGTAATGTTGGGAGAAGAATCCATATTCTGTGCAGATGGAAGAGTCTGTGCAAAGGCCCCGAGGCAGCGAAGGAGGTATCCCATAATGTGGAGGATCAGGACAGTGTGCCTGCAGCCTGGGACGATTAGCAGTGTAGGTGAGGCTGGAATGGTGTATAGGGACTGGACACTGCAGGCCCCAAAGGCTGGGATAGAATTTCCTCCAACTTCTTATTTTGGAAATTTTCAAACCTGTAGACCAGTTACAGGTTTGTAGAGTGGATCACCTAGATTTCCAAATTATTATCATTTGGCACAGTTCTGTTTACTTTCTCTTTTTCAGAGACACACACACACACACACACACACACACACTTTTGTCTTTGCTGAACCATTGGAGAGTAAGTTACCACATGTCATGTCAAAAAGCATATTATGTTTTAAAAGCATGTATCTTCCAAGAACAAAGACTGTCTCAGGTACACTCACCATAGTGTTATCCATCCAAGAACGTTAACATTGACAAAATACCTTGATGCAGTATACAACCCATTTTAAATGTCTCATTGTCCTAGTAATGTCATTTGCTAACTTTTTTGTAAAAATCCAAGATCTGGTCAAGGATCAGGCATTGCATGTAGATATCCATGGGCATTTTCGGGGCAGGTGTGGGCCAGTGATTTTGTAAATTCTTCATCAATTTAAATTTGCCTGATTACTTCCTTGTGATTAAGTTTAGGTTGAACATTGATAGCAAGAATACTGCCTTGGTGACGAGGCACTGAGAACTACCTGATGGCAGGAGCACACAATATCGATTTCTGTTATTGGTGTTAAACTTGATCACTTGGTTAGGGTGGTGTATCTCTGTTGTAAAGGTAAGATTTTCCTTGTGTAAGAAAGAGAGTAATCTGGAGAATGATCCCTTAAGATTCTGTGAACATCCTGTTCTCCACTAGTCTTTTTAGCAACCATTGATGCCCCTCACCCAAGATGATAATTACCTCGTGTGATTCCAACATAGTGGCTTTTCTAACTGTGATTTTTCTTATGTGTGTTGAGATTATTCTCTGAAGGTGAGCTTTCTCTTCTCTTCCAGCCTTTAAATCAGCCATCAGTAGGAACCTGTGGATTTTAAAATTTGAATTTAAGGTTTAATATGTTTTATAATCCATTTCTAGCATTAATCATTTTTATGTTTTAATCTCCCCGTATTTGGCCAGCAGGCACCCTATCAGAAAGGCTTTGGAGAAAACTGTGGGCTGAGCGAATGAATTAATAATATGAAAGTGATGAACAAAGCTGTGTTCTGCATGCCTTTGCCTCCTGAGATTCTGTTTGTCAATGCCGATAACTCGATTTTATTTTTATTTCTCTCTAGGTCTCATCGACTGACTGACTCTCCCACGCAGCAGGAACCTAAACAGAGAAGTCATCCTGCTGTATATCAAGACGATGCTTGGTTTTAAAAAAAAACGCTCTGAAAATGATTCAAATGCCATTGCAACGTGATACAGTTGGGACAACAAGCAGCTTGAGGATTTCCTACTAATCAGATAGCAGCTCGAAGGCAGCACCTTCCCATTAAGCAGGACTGCATGGCTGGCAGCCCCCACCAAAGGGTTGAAAATGAGTGTCCCTGTGGCTCCGAAGAAATCATGTTACGCTCAGTTGCGGGACAACAGAAATGGAGTGAAAAATAATAACGAGAGGATCCTGAGCCTGGGAGATACAAATGCCAATCAGATCATGTTGGAGGTCAGTTCCTCTCCTGATGAGTCTGAGACACGTGACCTGACAGCTGAAATTGGAAATGCAAATTCAAGGGAGCCGGACAATAGTACCCACTTTGGTAAGG
This sequence comes from Hyaena hyaena, assembly GCF_003009895.1. Lineage (NCBI taxonomy): Eukaryota > Metazoa > Chordata > Mammalia > Carnivora > Hyaenidae > Hyaena > Hyaena hyaena. The sequence goes on along the minus strand of NW_024080643.1, from coordinate 1,396,265 downwards.
AATTTCACCAACTTCAGGGCTTTGGGAAAGCACTGCAGGCTGTCCCCACCGGCCTGAAAGACTTTAAATTTCCTTCGACCATTCATGGAGGACTAAGTGAAGAGCACACGATGGAGAGAGGCACAGAGATCGTCCAGACTCCTTGGAGTATTCAGGGACCAAGCCTGTCAGGTTGGAGGAATGTCATGGCTGAGGCCAGTCCAGAGGTTTTGGCTAAAAGGGATGCTGAGCTTCCCCGGCAGGCTCCTAAGGATAAGCTGGCAAAGACCCTTGACAATGAGGAGTTGAGAAGGCATTCGCTGGAAAGGGCTGGCAGCTCTGCTCTTGTGGCAGACCTGTCCCTGAGGGAGCGTGGCGGGAGCCTCGGCCGGCAGTGTCCGCGGCCCACACCGCTGGATGGCCCTGAAGCCGTGCGGCGTGAGCCCGGTGGTGGGGAGCGGCCGCAGAAGACATCAACAGCCCCCGCTCTAGGGGCAGCTTTTCTTCCAGCTGACAGAACCTTAGAGGGAAAGAGTGTGCGTCATCCTAAACCATCTACCTCAGCCACCAAGGGGACCACCCCCTCAGAGACCCAGACCGAGGGGCCACGCGTGCCGAGAGTCAGCGGTGAGAGCACAGCACATCCTGCCCTTCCAGAGCCTGGTCCGGACCCAGCTCCGGCCCCGAAGGGACCCCCGAGTAAGCCAGAAGCACAACCAGGTCAGGGAACTGGAGAGCCCAGGCCGGAGCTGAAGGGTGGCCAACCCAAGGCTGTGCCGGAGTTCAAGTCCGCCCAGGCGGGCTGCGTGGGAGGCCCGAAGGAAGGCAGTGTGTCATCCCCGGAAGGAAGGGAGCCTGGTGGGGAAGCACAGCAGGAAGCCGCCACCGGGGCTCTTAGCCTGTCACATAGCAGCCTCCACCACGTTGGTGTGGGAAGGGGCGGGCGCGAGCAGGACCAGAGGGCAGTCAGCCTGGGTGAGGAGGGCTCTCTTCAGACCACCCTCCTGGGCCCTGCTCCCTTGGGAGCTGCCAATAAGCAGCCCACTGGTAAAATCCCATCGAGTGCGGCTCGGAAGCTTGGCGACATGGCATCCACTGGCGTGTCGTCAGGAGATGGCCAGGTTCCTTTTTTCCCTTCTTCTCCACTGGACAGCAGGCCCTCAGAGGTCAGTGAGGAGACAGCCCTGGACAGAGCAAACCTGGATGGTGCTGCAGCTTGCACTTCACATCCTTCTGTCGGAGAGGGCAACGCCGGGCTCCCTGAGCCCCTTGACCCTCGGAGCAGCAGCTCAGAAGTAGGGGACAGCAAAGAGATCACTGCATCTGTTGCAGAAAACAGGAACCTTCTACAAGGCGCAGCTAAGCCTGGAAGCCCCCCAGGGGGAGCGGATGCTCCTCTGGGTGTCCCGGCACCCCTCCACCTAGAGCCAACTGTGAATGTGACCCACCAGCCTACGCCACCTAGTAGCAGCAACGTTCAGGTCTCAGGCGCATCGGGTGCGGATGCGAGGCCCCCCCCGGCTGCTGTCCCCCCCACCGAGAGTGTGCGGTTGTCAAACACCCCCCCGAAAGTGCCTGACAGGAGCCCCTGCCCCATCGGGGTCCCCGAGCCTGCCCTCCCACGTTCTGAAGGCAACCTGGCCCGCCAGGACGGGACGGAGAAGCAGCAGGTGGCGACAGCGGAAGAAGGGACGGAAGCCAAGCCCGTCGTTCTGCCCAAGCCCAAGCACGTGAGGCCCAAGATCATCACCTACATCAGGAGGAGCCCTCAGGCCCTCGGCCAGGTGGACACCTCGCTGGTTCCAGTGGGGCTCCCTTACGCTCCGCCCGCGTGCACCATGCCCCTTCCCAAAGAGGAGAAGGCAGCAGGCGGTGACCTGAAGCCGCCTGCCAGCCTGTATGAGAAGTTCAAGCCAGACTTGCAGAAGCCGCGGGTCTTTGGTTCTGGGTTGATGGTGTCCGGGATCAAGCCCCCCGGCCACCATTTCAGTCAAATGAGTGAAAAGTTTTTGCAGGAGGTAAGAGACTGTCATTATGATATCGTCTGTAAGTCGAACATCATAAAGTTTATTATTTTCACTGTGAATTGTGAAAATAGAATATCCTCTCTTAGCAAATTGCAGATTTTGACGGATACATTTGCTCAGAAATGGATGTTTTTAACTAGAGGGGCTTGTCGACAAATGCGCATGTTTTAAAAGTTAATTTATTTTGAGAGATAGAAAGAGGCAGAGAGAGAAGGAGGGAGAGGGGATTCTAAGTAGACTCCACAGAGCCTGTCAGCACAGAGCCCCACACAGGGCTTGAACTCATGAGCTGTGAGATCATGACCTGAGCTGATACCAAGAGCCAGACACTTAACCGACAGCCACTCAGGTGCCCTGCAGACAAATGAGCATTTTTGACTAGAAGACTTTGATGATATGATGAGATATAGCTAACATCTAAGGAGACTCATTTAACTTCCACTCTGCATAATACACGTGAGATTAGATAAGTATCCATTTAAATTGGCTTCCGTGTTTAAGTGAGCCTACGTGTTTTATAAGCCAGATCAATGGGGGGGGGGGCGGAATCCAAAATAAATATATTGTTCAAATTGGTCCGACTTCATCCTCTCAGGGGGAGTATATTCCTTATGAGAGAATCTCATATTCGTACATGTGAGTAGCAAGTAATGTATTAGGCATGGGCTCTTTATTTTGAAATAAAATAATAATTACAACTAATGTTTAGTTGAGCACCTACTATGCCTTAAGCCCACATAACATAATATTGTATCCTTACCAATCTTCACTAATCCTTCTAATGATTTTCTGAAGGTTGGGATTACAGTTTTTATCACTGTGTAGATGAAGAAACAGATTTGGAGGGGTTGGAGTGACTCAGCTAAAGCCACAGAACAAAGACAGTGCTAAGATGTTCGCCTACTGCCCCTGTCCCCCCCGCCCCCCGCCAGGTTCTTCACTGTGCTGCCCTTTTTGTTTCTGGGTGCTATGGTGAGTTGTCCTCCCAGGGCTCAGAAAGTAGATTTGTCTCCTGAAATAATTTCCTCGTGGTAGCCAGAGTGATCAGCTAAAAGGAGAGGTCGACCAGATTGCTCTCCTCCCTGCCACGCTTCAGGCCTGCCCGGCTACTCAGAACACAGGATAAAGCATGTAGGATGGCTCAGCTTTTAGGATGTACTCAGTCTGGCTCCATAACCTCCCCCAATCTCCTCTCCTTCCTCTGCTCACTCCCTTTCCCTCTGCTGCCTCAGGGCCTTTGCACCTTCTCTTCTTGGAGTGTTCTTCTCCCTGCTCTCTGAATGGCTCTCTCCTTTCTGTCTCTGTTCAAGTGTCTCTTCATTGGAGAGATGCCTCACTTTCCCTGAGACCCCTGTCTCTAATTTATCTTTTCTTAGTGCTTATCTCCCTTTGGTATACATACTTTTTGTGTTTTTGGTTCATCAGCTAGAATGTAAAATCCACAAGAGCAGAGACTTTCTATTTCTGTTCCCTGCTGGGTTCCCAGACTTTAGAACAGTGTTGACATAGATATTTGATCAGGAAATGTTGAATGAGAGCTGAATTATGAACTCTGTGTATTGGATCCGGACAGAAGTCAGCCAAAGCTTCTTAGAGACGGAAAGGCTGAGTCCCACGTTGGACTTCAGGGTGATGGAATAGTTTGACATGTTTCTAGAATGGAGCAGTCGCAGCAGAAGTGGTCAGCGCTGGCACAGCAAATCAGGTGGATCGATTCTAAGCAGCAAGTCTTGACCCAGGTTAGCACTGAGCAGGTGCCCCAGCAGGCTGGCCGTTGCCGTGCCCCTGGGGCAGGCTGCTGGCTTCACATCACACAGCTTGCGCAGCGTCTCTGGACTCTGGGCCTGCCAGAGAGGCTTCCCACCTCCCTTCTCTACAGAGAGAGCACTGACCAGAGAGTTCAGGGGCCCCTTCTTTTTTGGCAGGGGTTTATTTCACCACGCAGGACTTCATGTGGTCCTGTTTTGAGCGGGCCTCTCAAATGGAGTCCTGCAGGGAGAGAATGTTCTGGCCAGAGGACGTTAAGAGCCTGGCCCTCGGCAGTGGCATCTCACAAACAGTTGATGCCTCTCCGGTCTTATATGTACATCAGTCTTCGAGCTGGTTAACGGGTCTTTCTCTGAGTTCTAAAATCTTATCCTCCTGGGCCTCCAGGGCTGAGATCGGGCTCTGACCTTAGGCCGCTTGCTGAGGCGTGCGTTCTTGCCAGGAGCTTAAAAAGCAGCCATCTGACCCTCCCCAGGGCTGCGGGTGCCAAAGCTGGTTAAATAACCGAAGACCCTTCTTCTCATTGAATCGCTGCAGAAGAAACCACCCGTGTGAGGTCCCGCCCTTAAATCTAGCTCTTTGACAGGCACGCCCTAAGGGACAGTGAGGAGAGCTAACCTCCGCGGCTTCTCGTAGCCGCTGAGATGACTCCCTGGTCAGCAAGCATTTCTATAAGTTGTATCCACGTGTCCACTTAAGTTCTTCATTTGTACTATTTCTTCAGTTAACTAATTTTTGGAGGAGGGGGGCTCCACCAAAAAAGATCCCCCCCCCCAGATTATTCTCTGTAAAAACCCTTCCATGGGAGAAATGTTATTGGTAAGCATAGGCAGACATCCTGTTACTGGCCGTAGTTCTTTCTCTGTGACCCTTATTAATTCTGGTTTTGTGTATTTCTTTTCTGTATTGTTTCTGTTCCTTCCATAAAATATAGATAATTCCTGGGGCGCCTGGGTGGCTCAGTCGGTTGGGCGTCCAACTTCGGATTAGCTCATGATCTCACGGTTTGTAGGCTTGAGCCCCGTGCCGGGCTCTGTGCTGACAGCTCGGAGCCTGGAGCCTGTTTCTGATTCTGTGTCTCCCTCTCTCTTTGCCCCTCCCCTGCTCACACTGTCTCTCTATCTCTCTCAGAAATAAACAAACATTGAAAAAATTAAAAATAAATACATAATAGATAATTTCTGAATTAGATGCACATTTTCCCCCCTCAAATATTTTTTCTATTCTTAATCCTCTGGAAGCCACCCTGAGTCTCGAGGAAACGGGATGTACAGGTGTTTGTGGGGTGTTGGTAGTGTGAGGGGATGGAGACACCCCCACCTGTAGGGATCGGCAGTGCCAGCGTGCACCACTCTGGGGCTGTGTCGTGCCGTAATCACTGTCTTCAGCCCTTCCTTCAGGCTGGAAGACAGAGCAGAGAAGCCTCAGACGTTGCACTGGGCTCATTTCTGCCGTAATCTTCTTTACACCAACAGGCTGGCCCTTGGCCTTTGCTCCTAGAGCTGTGGCTTGATGTCCATGTCGCCAGGGGAGGCAACCCAGCGGGCCCCCCTCCCGTTCCCCCACCCAGGCATGGCGCAGGGAGGCCCCACAGCCACCGTGCCACAGGATGGCTTCAGCATGCCTCCAGGGAAAGAACACATTCTGACCCATTGCAATGGAACTATTTTTCCGTTGTAGAAAGCATAGATCTTCCCCCCTTAAGATTTTATTTAAATTTAAGTTAACATATAGTGTGCTATTGGTTTCAAGAGTAGAATTTAGTGATTCATCGCTTACATGTAACACCCAGTACTCATCCCAGCAAGTGGCCTGCTTAGTGCCCGTTACCCATCTAGCCCACCCCTCACCCACCTTCCCGGCAGCAACCCTCAGTTTGTTCTCTTTATTTAAGAGTCTTTTATGGTTTCCCTCCTCTCTGTCTTTATCTTATTTTTCCTTCCCTTCCCCTATGTTCATCTGTTTTGTTTCTTAAATTCCACATATGAGTGAAGTCATATGGTATTGAAGTCATATGGTATTTGTCTTTTTCTGACTGACTTGTTTCACTTAGCATGATACACTCTAGTTTCATCCACATTGTTGCAAATGGCAGCATTTCATTCTTTTTGGTGGCTGAGTTATATTCCATCACACACACACGTACACACACACACACACACACACACCACATCTGCTTTATCCATTCATCAGTTGATGGACATTTGGGCTCCTTCCATAATTAACTATTGTTGATAGTGCTGCTATAAACATTGGCATGCATGTGCCCTTTTAAATCAGTATTTTTGTATCCTTGAATCAATACCTAGTAGTGCAGTTGCTGGGTCGTAGGGTAGTTCTATTTTTAATGTTTTGAGGAACCTCCACAAAGTTCTCCAGAGTGGCTGTACCAGGTTGCATTCCCACCAACAATGCAGGAGGGTGGCCCTTTCTTCATATCCTTGCCAACATCTGTTGTGTCCTGACTTGTTAATTTTAGCCACTCTGACAGATGTGAGGTGGTGTCTCATTGTGGTTTTGATTTGTATTTCCCTGATGGTGAGTGATGAGCATTTTTCATGTACCTGTTAGCCATCTGGATGCCTTCTTTGGAGAAATGTCTGTTCATGTTTTCTGCCATCTCTTACCGGGATTATTTGCTTTTTGGTTGTTGAGTTTGAGAAGTTCTTTGTAGATTTTGGATACTAACCCTTTATCAGATATGTCATTTGCAAATATCTTCTCCCATTTCATAGGCTGTCATTTAGTTTTGCTGATTGGTTCCTTCATTGTACAGAAGCTTTTTATCTTGATGAGCTCCCAATAGTTCCTGTTTACTTTTGTTCCCCTTGCCTCTGGAGACATGTCTAGTAAGAAGTTGCTATGGCCAAGGTCAAAGAGGTTGCTGCCTGTTTCCTCCTCTAGGATATTGATGGTTTCCTATCTTACATTTAGATCTTTCATCCATTTTGAATTTATTTTTGTGCATAGTGTAAGAAAGTGGTGCTGTTTCATTCTTCTGCATGTTGCTGTCCAGTCTTCCCAGCACCATTTGTTGAAGGTACTGTCTCTTTTCCATTGGTTATACTGTCCTGCTTTGTTGAGGGCGAGTTGACCATATAGTTGTGGGTCCATTTCTACATTCTCTGTTCTGTTCCATTGATCTATGTGTCTGTTTTTTTGCACCCGTACCAGGCTGCCCTGATGATTACAGCCTTGTAGTATGACGTGAAGTCCAGAATTATGATGCCTCCCCCTGTGCTTTACTTTTTCAACATTACTTTGGCTACTCAAGGTCTTTTCTGGTTCATACAAATTTTAGAATCATCTATCTTTTTAATAAAATGAAAAAATGTTAACAGGACAAACCCAAGGACTTCAGACTCTTTCATCACTATTGACAGATTCCTGCTGGTTAGGTGGCATTAGTGGACATGGAGAAGTCAACAGTAAGGACTCTTCTGAGAGAGGGCAGCTCTTCCTGGATGCCTGGACAATACAGACTTTTAGAGCTTCCAGAAGGAGCTTCGAAGACCATCTTGGATCTGGTTGTGCCAGGATGATAAAATATGCTTGCTGGTGTGGACGGTTGTCTCCTTTCACCTGTCCTAAGAACTCTGGGGCACTTCTTGCTACTGATGCCCTGGGGGACTCTTAATTTTTGTAAGGAGGTGGGAAGAAGGGAGGAAGGGCAAGAAGATGAGGCGAGATAGTGTGTTTGCAATATACAGATGTCTGATCAGGGCTGGTTCCCCTTCCTACTCCCATAACACACGTATGTATGTGTGTATCACATAAGTATCTATCCAGACTTGAAGGACTTTATGTATGCAGTTGTGGAGACTGGGAAGTCCAGAGTATGCAGGGTGAGCCAGCAGACTGGAGACCTAGGGAAGAGGTGATGCTCTAGTTCAATTCCAAAGGCCATCTGCTGATAGAGTTCCTTCTTCTTTAAGGGAGGTCAGTCTTTTTCCATTTAGGCCTTCAACTTATTTGGCAAGGCCCACCCACATGATGAAGACTAATCTGCTTTATTCAAGGTTTACTGATTTTAATGTTGATCTCACCTTTCAAATGCCTTCAGAGAAACATGTAGGATAATCTTTGACCAAATACCTGGGTACCGTGGCCTAGCCAAGTTGTCAAGATTAGCCATCACAAGTCTCCTCCCTGTAGCTGTCCCAAGGGCTTCTTGAAGCCTCCGCATTTGCCCAGTGTAGGCCCAGACCAGCCCAACTCACTGAACACAGGACAAGGCAAATATGCAAAGGGGCAACCTAGTCAGGACTTAACTTATTTGTGTACCTTGATTGCTTTTAGGAGTTTGAAATCACAAGGATTTTTTAGTTTGCTTTCCAAAGTATTTCTCTAAAAAATACTCAATTAGAGAAGAAGGAATAAAACCATGTGGGGTTAAGCGCTATGTGCTCACGACTGCAGAGACACATGTTTTATTCTGTCAATAAAGATGAAAGGAGGTGCCTGGGGGCTCAGTCGGTTAAGTGTCTGACTTCGGCTCAGGTCATGATCTCACGGTTCATGAGTTCGAGCCCTGCATCAGGCTCTGTGCTGACAGCTCAGAGCCTGGAGCCTGCTTTGGATTCTGTGTCTCCCTCTCTCTCTGCCCCTCCCCCACTCATTCTCTGTCTCTCTGTCTCAAAAATAAGTAAAGGAAACAAACAAACAAACAAAAAAAGCCAAAGGTTGATAGTTAGAGGGTATGTAGGGAATGGTCAAAATTTTATTGGCGAGCAGAAGTAGATGTCTTTCGTAACTTGCTGTGGCCTGAATTCAGTCTATCTGCTACAGCAATCATGTATATGTTACAGTGATTATGATACAACTTTCAAGGCCTAATCTTTTGTTTCAATAATGCCTATTTAAGGAGAACTTTGTATCTGTTTCAACATTAGAAGATTATCAAATTAAGAGTTTTTCTCTTCAACAGCTTGGATCAAAGCTTTAAAGAATTCCTGAATTAAAGAATTTAAAGTTAAAGAATTTTGCTAAATACTTGTGATTCTGGAATAGATCAGTGTTTGACACATAATATATTGTGATTTAAAGCAGAGTTAACTATGGGGCGCCTGGGTGGCTTAGTCGGTTAAGCGTCCGACTTTCGCTTAGGTCATGATCTCGCGGTTCGTGGGTTCGAGCCCCGCGTCGGGCTCTGTGCTGACTGCCAGCTCAGAGCCTGGAGCCTGTTTCAGAGTCTGTGTCTCCCTCTAGCTCTGACCCTCCCCTCTCACGCTGTCTCTCTCTCTCCTAGAAATAAATAAAAATTAAAAAATAAATAAATAAAATAAAGCAGAGTTAACTAACAGATGTATCTTTTCACACATAGCCTCTGGCACTATTTTTTTAAAACTTTAAATAATATCGTTTGTCTTATTTTTTCATATTTTAATATATATATATTTTTAAGTTAATTTAATTTTGAGAGAGAGCAAGGGGCAGAGAGAGAGGGGAAGAGAGAGAGAGAATCCCAAGCAGGCCGCATGCTGATGGAGCCCGATGCAGGACTCAATCTCACAAACTGTGGTGGAATCATAAACTGAGCTGAAATCCAGTGTCAGACACTTAACTAATGAGCCATCCAGGCGCCCCAGTTTTTAAAATTTTTAATATGAAGAAACACTAATAATTTGAATAGGCCATGTGGGTACAGACTTGCATATGTAGAAGGTATATAGTTTGTGTTTTAGCCCAAACTTTTAATTATAGGGAAAGTAATGGGATTATTATGTTATTAAATCCAGGTAAGGGGGCACCTGGGTGGCTAAGTCAGTTGAGTCCAACTTTGGCTCAGGTCATAATCTCACAGATTGTGAGAGTTTGAGCCCCACATCAGGCTCGCTGCTGTCAGCGCAGAGCCCGCTTCAGATCCTCTGTCCCCGTCTCTGCCAGCCCCCTCACTTGTGCTCTGCCCCCCTGCCCCCGCCAAAAACAAAAACAAAAACCTAGGTAAGAATGGAAACATGATTCCTTTAATGAATAAATATTTATTGACTTCAGCTACATACTGGACATCATTCTAGGCGCTATGCGTTCAGCAGTCAGCGAGACTGCCCTGGAACTTCCCCACTAGTGAAACTTGTCATTCCTTTCTGTACACCGCACCTTACCAGGGAAGGCAAAGGAGGTGATGCACAATGTCTCGTTTTTAATGAGGTAAACAGACCGTAGAGGCCTGAAAACACACTTTTCCATCAGCTGCTCTATTCTTCCAAACAGCCTTTCCTCCCACATTAAGAATGCATATTTTATTTCCTAAGCAACCCAGTAAAGCCTTCACATAAAGCGGTAGAGTTCACCTGCTTATGTTAAGAGTAGATTACCATAAACATTGTGCCTTTTCTCCTTAGGAATAAGAAAACATCCATAATTCCGTGAACATGTGCTAAACTCTTTCCCTGCTTCCTTGAGATTATGTATTTATAGATTGGCTACTCACACAGATGCCATTGATTTTGTAGCAATCAAATATAAAAATCTTATACAGTGAGGGTTTTTTTCCCCGCCAGTGAAATTTGAATTCACAGAGTGTTAGAACTGCAAGAGTCCTGAGAGGTCATCCAGTTGTGTTATTAACTTAGAGATGAAGAGCCTGGGGCCCTGAGAAGGTGAGTGGTCCGTGATGGGCAACTCAGTGGTACCAGAGTGGCCGTAGCTGGAGCATGAGCTCCTGCCCACGCTCACACTCATCCAGTGATGTTCTCTGATGAAGCTTCTGGTCATTTATTGTAGGTTACAGAACGCCCCGGAAAAGAAGAGTTTTGTACTCCATCCTACACTCATTATGAAGTTCCTCCAACTTTCTATCGATCGGCCATGCTCCTCAAGCCTCAGTTGGGATTGGGGGCAATGTCCCGTTTACCATCTGCAAAGAGCAGGATCCTGATTGCGAGTCAGAGGTCCTCGGCGAGCGCCATCCACCCACCGGGACCCGTTGCGGCAGCTGCCGGCCTCTACAGTGCCGACGCGGCAGGTGAGCCATCCAGCAGTCCTTGCTGTTCCCTGCTGCACGGTTACATAGAACGGAATAATGTGACAGTGATGTCCACACTGTGAACGCCTCTCACCCTTTGGGAGGCGCCCTCTCCTGTTCTTCCGTCTGACTGTCCATACAGGCATTTGTCAAGACTCCTCTATGTGCTACCCTCATTTTCCATGTTACCTTGGAAACGATGGCCTTTGCCACCTCCCCTTACTTCCTGTAATTTCTCCTTTCTCTAGTAGGTCCTGTAGACCAGGGGCCAGCGCAGGTTTTCTGTAAGGGCCCACACAGTGAGTGTTTTAGGCTTCCTGGGCCCCCGGTGGTCTGTGTTGTAACCACTCAGCAGGACGTACTTCAGTGAATGCATGTGACTGTGCTCCAGTACAGCTCAATTCACAGAAACAGACGGTAGGCGGTAGTTTGCCCGGGAGGGCTTCCTACAGTCCAGCGCTGACCACGCCCTCTTCACTGTCCGCCAGCCAGGTCCGCCCCGTAAGAGCTGCCTGTCCCAGCCCGGCTTCCTGCTCCACAGCAGCTGGCCCGCGTCACCCCCTGAAGTCACCGTGCTTCTGCTCATGTGGCTGCCTCTAGGTTTTTTAAAAAAATTTTTTAAATGTCTTCTTTATTTCTGAGAGAGAGAGCGTAAGCAGGGGAGGGTCAGAGAGAGGAAGACACAGAATCCGAAGCAGCTCCGGGCTCTGAGGTCTCAGCACAGAGCCCGATGCGGGGTTTGAACCCATGAACCATGAGATCATGACCTGAGCCGAAGTCGGACGCTTAACCGACTGAGCCACCCAGGCGCCCCTGGCTGCCTCTAGTTTTATATATTATTTTATTAACTGTGTAACCTTGTGAAGCATCAAATATAGAAAAGCATAGAAACAGAATGAATAACACTCACATATTTTTAGCACCCAGCCAGAGTTACTATTACAGAGTTTGTTTGTTTTTTCTTCTAGTGTGATTTTTTTTTTCTGTCTGTTTTCCACTGGTTGAAACGATACTGAATGTGACTTTTGTTTCTTTCTACTAATATCATATTATAGGCATTTCTTAGGCCATTGGTGTTTCAGAAATATTTCGATGGCAGTGTGATAGTCTGTTTTGTTCATTTATCCATTGATTCAACAAGTCTTGGATGCTTATTATGTGCAAGAAGTGGTAAATTTAAAATTGCCCCAGCGAACAAATCAGAGTTTCTGCCTTAATGCGTCCTACAGTCTAATGGATGAAATAGACCAAAAAAAAAAAAAAAAAAAAAAGCACCAAAAAAATACATAACTGTAAGTGTGAAAGCAAGGAACATAGTGTTTGGAGAAATCACCCCCAGAAGAATGATATGGGTGGGACAGAGGCACTTTAGGGACCGCATCTGTGAGGAAGCGGGAAGAATGGATGAAGGTGGGGAAGAATGTCAGAATGTATTTCTTCCTCTTCTAGTTCCTGGTAGTTGAGTTCTGCTTACTTAACAACTGTTTTCAATACTGTTGTGATTTGAGTCTTTGTATATAATGTGTCTTCTTTCCTATTGTTTTCTTAGGATAGGTCATTTGAAGTGTAATGATTGGATAAAAGCATATCCACACAGTTTTTTAAGGCCAAGGAAATTTCTAGAACACTTGTAATACTTGTAACAATTATTTTCATACTAGTGTTTCTTGGAAGTGCTTCTTTTTGACACTCTCTTGCCGGTATTGGGTATTACCACACGCATTATTATTGCATTTCTTTTATTAACAGTGGAAGGGAACATTTTTAAACCTATTTTCCATTATGTTACTTTACGAATCATCATTTACTCAGGTAATTACCAATGTATTATAATTTTAAGTAGCTTTTTTAATAGTTTTTTTTTTTTTTTTTTTTTTTTTACAAACACCTGTATAAAGGCCAAATTATGTTTGGCCCTCATGACGTATGTATGTTGTGATGGGGCTGTCTGTTATTGTCAGCGCTGCTGCAAGTTAATTACGTGATTCAGCCCCTCGCTCAGGAATTATGACTGAGGGACTGTCACGTGTCGGCAGTGTTCTAGGGTGGGGGGTGGAGCAGTGACACAGACAAAGTCCTTGCCCCTGTGGAAGTCGGGTTTTAGAGTGGGGACAGCAGTTTTTTTTTAAAGAAGCAGATAAGTTGCATGGTCTGTTGGGAGAATAGCTAGTATTGAAGGAAATGAAACTTTAGAGAAAGGGAGGAGGAGGTTTGTGCAAGAAGAAAGGGAGTCATAGTTTTTAGTAGGGTAGGTGGAAAAGGCCTCCCTGAGACGATCCCCAGAGCCATGCGGGCATCTGGGGTGGAGCGTCCAGGCAGAGAGGAGCCTGCGTGCCGGCCAGGGGGTTAGAGCAGAGTGAGTAGGAGAGGAGGGAAGCGAGGTGGTTGGCACTGTGTGTGTGTGTGTGTGTGTGTGTGTGTGTGTGCTGGCGGGCATTGGGTGGGGGGGGTGCACAAGGCCTAAGAGTCATTGTATGGATTTGACGCTTACTTCCCTGCGTGAGAAATCCCCTGTGGGCGTTGGGGCCAGGGTGCCGTGGACACAGGTCTCTCCGAGTCCCATATCGAAGGCACCCTGTACAAAGACAGGGGGGAGGCGGGGGGAGCAGACAGGAGGTGGTGCAGTGATCCCAGCAGTGATGGGACACAGTGAGGAGACAGAGCACAAATGGGGCCCTGCCTTCCTGCCCGCCCACAGGAGTGGAGAGAAGTGCCGTAGAAGGGCCCCGGAGCACGGAGTTGCCTTGTTCAGAGTGGGACTGACTCTGGTGCGGGAGGGGAGGGCGGGGGCTAATGTGGGGCCTGTCGTGGTTGGAACGCCTCGGCCGTCCCGCAGGGAAAGCACTGCGTGTAGGAGGCCTGAGTTGGGAGGACAGGACTGGCCCGGGACACGAGTGTTGGTTTGTCTGCAGATGGATGGCGCGCAAAGCTCCGGTGCCCCCTCCCCTGCACCGCCGTTCTCTCCTGCACCGTCTTCCCTTCCCCAGTATCTTAGACATTTTATGTGGGTTTGAATTATGCGCTTTGGAATAGCCTGATCTAACACATGTTAATAGTTTTACTTTGTGCGTAGAATTGGGAAAAACTTAAAAGTGCCGAAAGATAAACTGAGTTGAGATTTATCTCACAGTAGTCAAGTTGCAAGTAACGGAAGGCCTTTAAGAATATACCTCTTGCATAAAAATACGACTGCCCAGTTTGAACTCCTTCTGAGGATGACTTACGTGTGTTCACACATTTGTGATGAGGGCGACACTTCTTCAGACTTCAGCGCAGCCCCCAGAAGTACACGTACTTACCAGGGACTCCCCCACCCCTTCTCCTTCAAGACTCCGATCCTTTTTCATGGGCAGCTGCTGGTCTTAATTTAGATACATGAGTGTCCACATGTGTTATCATCTGGGACCCAGCAAAGCCTTGTGACAATGATGAGCATCACTCCTCTGGGACACTGGAGTGTGAAATCCTTTCTTGGCGCTGTTGGGAGGATCGCCCAGCATAGGCTCATGGACAGACAATGAGAAGTTCTTACTCCAGAGCTCTGGAGAGGTGGGTGTGTTCCTGTTGGCCCCTGGGCCCTGGAGCCCTTATGCTTGGCCTGCCTGGCTTATTCCAGGCAGCAGGCCCTCTCCCTTCTTGAGAAACTTGGCTAGAGTCCCCCCAAGTTACCAGGACCTGCTCTGGCAATATGCCTGATTCATTTCTTTCTTTTTTTCCTCTAATGTTTATTTATTTTTGAGAGAGACATACACAGATAGTGAGTAGGAGAGAAACAGAGAGAGAGAGAGAGACAGAATCTGAAGCAGGCTCTAGGCTCTGAGCTGTATTTACAGAGCCAGACATGGCATTTGAACTCATGAACCGCGAGATCATGACCTGAGCTGAAGTTGGATGCTTAACTGACTGAGCCACCCAGGATCCCCCATTTATTTCTTTTCTTTCTATAAAAATCCTTCCGTCTTTCTGGGAGGTATTTCCTTTCTCATCAAATACAACCATTTTTTTAAAAAATTTCATGAAGCTCTATTAAATGCAGAACCAAAGTCATTATCCAGTTTAAAAAAAACTATTAATAGTGTCTCTTAACTTGAGAGCTAGGAGGGCTTACCTTTCAGACTCTCCCAAGAAGTGAAGGAAAATATCTGCATACCATCCTTCTGGAGTAAAAAGGACAAAGAAAAGCCAGACAGCCAGGATTCCATATTAAAGTGGTCTGAATGCTCAGTCCTGGCATGCCTTCCTGCTGACCAGCTTGTAAGGAGTCTCTCGTTTGTTCCTTCACTGCAAGAAGTCCTCCAGCCAGGGAGAGGCGGTCCACCCAAGACTACAGCCCACAGAGCAGTGGAGAAGAAGAAAACTTATTCATTCGTTCAGTAATCCCCAATTGCACATTTACTACATGCTATCCCAAATCACAAAAGTAAACATGGACAGATGTGGCTACATTAAAATTGACTTTTGAGGTGCCTGGGTGGCCCAGTCGGTTGAGCGACCAACTCTTGATTTCGGCTCAGGTTATGATCTCACAGTTCGTGAATTCAAGCCCCACCTCAGCCTCTGCTGACAGTGCAGAGCCTGCTTGGGATTCTCTCTCTCTCTCTCTCTCTCTCTCTCCCCCTAAAAATAAATATATAAACTTAAAAAAAATGGACTTCTCTTTGTTTTGAAGCACTCAACTGAATTAGGAAGGAAAACATGAAGATTCCAACAGACTGGGGCGCCTGGGTGGCTTAGTCGGTTGAGCGTCTGACTCTGGCTCAGGTCATGATCTCGCAGTTTGTGGGTTGGAGCCCCATGTCAGGCTCTGTGCTGACAGCTCAGAGCCTGGAGCCCGTTTCCAATTCTGTGTCTCCCTCTCTCTCTGACCTTCCCCTTCTCATTCTCTCTCTCTCTCTCTCTCAGAAATAAATAAAAACATTAAAAAAAATTAAAAGATTCCAACAGATTGACCATGAAAGGGCATCAACAGTTAGTTTACAAACAAGAAAATATAACTGATAAATAAATAAGAGTCAAAAGATCCCAAACAGGTAATTCTAAAATTCAGAAACCTATGAAAACAAAAAGGTTTTCATCCATTTGATGGCACTGCCTGACTGTAATCATTGTGAATATTTGTATGTTCATTTATAATGTTCATGTGAATATGTCTGCTTCTTGCTGCAACGGAGTCACTGCAGGCAGTGTGCTGCCGGAGGGCTGTAGCTCACATGCTGTGCCCACCTTGACTTAGGCCGGTTGTTACGTTTGTATTAAAAGTGAAGGGAATAAAACTTGGGTGAAATAACTTCTCTCACTGCAGCTTATAAACCATAGTGCAGAGAGCTGACCTCAAGATGATCCCTGTGCTCATGGTCTTAGCCCCCATGCTGGACGACGTGCTTGAACTGCCTGTGTTAAATCACACTACACTGAAGTGTCTTTATTTTCTGAAACAAGGTTAAGACCAATGTGTGTGGGTTTTCTGGCAAACCATGGCCCATGGGCTGGACTACTGTTTTCATAAATAAATTTTATTGGAACACAGCCGCACTCATTTGCTCAGCCTTTTGCTTATGGCTGCTTTCAGAGCTGAGACAAGATAAGCCTAAAGTAGTTACTATCTGACTCTTTAAGTAGAACGTTTGTTGATATCTGACTTAGTATAATGCCAGTTACCATTTACAGTGGTACCACTTGGGCTGAAGACGTATGTGAAAAAGCATATAAGGTTTTGAAACTCTTTGGACATTGAAAGTCTAGGTCTGGGAGGCATGGCAAATTTAAAATTTATTAATGGAGTTTACCAAAATTAAACTAATTTCCAAGAACATCCATTGTTTTTTTGTTTTTGTTTTTGTGTTCTCCCTGGAGAAGTTAGCTGACCCTGCATGAGGCAGCAGGGATGAGGGTGGAGAGCTGGGGTCAGGGAGGCTCCAAAAAGGCCCCGTGGGTGTGGCAGGGACTATAAATTTAGGGAGTCTGAAGTTCATGCATATCTGCAGAGCCACAGGATCAAAACTGTGTCAATGTCAGTCTTTTTTTTAACATTAATTTTTAAGAGACAGAGACAGAGTACAAGTTAAGGAGGGGCAGGGACAGAGAGAGAGGGAGACACAGGATCCAAAGCAAGCTCCGAGCTCTGAGCTGTCAGCGCAGAGCCCGATGCAGGACTTGAACCCACAAACCGTGAGATCATGACCTGAGCCAAAGTTGGACACTCAACTGACTGAGCCACCAGGCGCCCCTCTGCTGTGTAGATGTCAGTCTTACACAGTTTTTGGCTGCGATGCTTGGCAGAGAATCTAATGATTCTAATGATCTAATTAGCAGAGTCCCTAGGGCTGTTCTCTCTCTTTTCAACACCCCTAGTTTTTTCGAGATGACTTTAAAATGGTGGAGTTGAGAAGTCTGGGCTTAGCTTAATTAAAGTGTTTGATTTGCAATCAGTTGATGTAAGATAGATTCTTGCAGCCCATTTTCTTTTCTCACGGGTTTCCCCTCAAACAACAGGAAGACAATGTAGTTCTATCTTAAGCAAATCTAGAAACGTCTGTGTTTCCAATCCATAATAATTGAGAAGGGGCTGTCAAGGACGGAAAACCTTTAAAGAGGATGCCTTTAGTGGCAGGTGGGGACAGGTCAGTGGAGCCCACAGAGCAGGGGGCTCACTTGGGGCATCTGTGCTTGGAGCAGTGGGGCGGGGGTTCCATAGGCAGCGCTCAAGAATGTCCACGGCTCTGTGGGTTTGTTTTGTTTTGTTTTGTTTTGTTTTGTTTACCACAAGACAACAGGGAAGCAGAGCTGAGGATGGACACAACACATCTTTGCAATAATCAGTCTGTAAGGTTGGGTAGGTCATGAGAGTCTAAAACACAGATAGCCCTACAACTGCCAACCCTCTTTGTCTGGAGAGAAACAAATTAAGACACAAGCCTGTTGGGGCTCCTGGGTGGTTCAGTCGGTTAAGCATCCATCTTCGGCTCAGGTCATGATCTCAAGGTTCGTGAGTACGAGCCCCGCATCAGGCTCTGTGCTGACAGCTCAGAGCCTGGAGCCTGCCTCAGGTTCTGTGTCTCCTCTCTCTGCCCCTCCTCTGCTCACGATCTGTCTCTCAAAAATAAATAAACATTAAAAAATTAAAACAAAAAAGACAGAAGCCTGTACTCACACACACAACCTCAGGTCCCGAGGCATGTTGCTGTGGACCAAAGAGAATTCTTGCCAGTTTTGAACCCAGCTCTCCAGCCTCTCCCTATATGAACCTCATGCAGAGAGCTAGACATATAGAAAGAACTTACCTTATAAGTTCACCTCTGCTTCTCACCACCACATACTTCCTGGGCCCTGGCTGTAGAGCCTGGATCCCTAGGAAACAGAGAAAGTATTTTCTTTTGCTGTTTATCTCCCTTCTTCATATTACCATTATTCCTCTTAGTCCTCTCATTACCATAATTAGTTGCCCAGTTCTACCCATTCTGGGTCAAGAGCACTGCAGAGTCTGGGTCTCTCCCTTAAGTAACCCCTGGGCCCCAGAAGGACCAATCTCGGTACAGTCATTTAAAGACGAATTCCTAATCACTTGAGCAATCTTGCTTCCTTTTTCTCTCCTAGTCTCTGTCGTTTTACAACTTTTCTCAATTTCCTCTCTTTCTCCTCTATTCTCAAATATCTCTCAGGAACACACCCAGTCTCCCTGATCTCCACCCCAGTCATTGGAACAGAGTATTTTCGACCCCCAGGCCCCCATACTCAGTCTCAACACCCCTAGACCCAGAGTACCTGCCAAGCCTTCCTTTCTGGTTCCACCCAGGCCCTGAGTCCCCTAGAGAAAGGATGGGGAAGCTCTGGGCTCTCAAACCTTATTTCTTGAGGATCTTTGAGTTTATGCCATGTGTTTCTTTCTGGATTCTCACTCATCCTCTCATGAGGTGATGTCTTCCTGTCTAGCTGCTTGCATCAGAAGTACGTCCCAAGCAGAAGAAGCCACACAAATGAAGGCACTGAGGTAGGAATGAGGTTGGTATGGTCAGAGAACAGGAGTAAAGTCAGCGTGAGCTCGAGTAAGTGGGAGGTGCCTTGAAGGAGAGAGGTAGGGAGGCGGGCGATGACCAGATCACACAGGACGTTGGAGGCCCTGGCAGGGAGTTTGGGTTCAACTCCAAGTGTGGTGAGTAGCCCCCAGAAGCTTTAAAGATGACCTGACTAGTGGCCTACAAAGATTGTCTTGGGGTCTGTGTAGAACAGAAGACTCAAGAATGGAGTGAGAGACCAGTGAAGAGCTGGTCCACTTATACCAATGTGAGATCCTGGCAGCTGTTGGCATAGAGGGAGAAAGGGATGTGCTTGTTGAGATACATGCTGGAGGTATAGCCCGTAGGCTTGGACATTGAGCATGGGTGATAGGGAAAGAGTGGAGCCAGTCAGGACTTCTGGAATTTTGGCTGGAGCAACAGGGTGGATGGTGATGCCACTATTTATTAAGAGACATTGAGTAGCCAGGGGACCATGGGAAGGACTGGGCCAGGGAGGCATTACAAAGAGTTCTGTTTTGGAACTTCTGGTGGAGCAGATGCAGAGACAATTAGATATATGAGTCAAAGCCTCCAGGAGAAGTCCAGGCTAAAAGTTAAAATTTGAGGTTCAGCATATGCTGCTAAAGTCAAGAGAGTCAAGTGACAATTGTTAATTGGACTTACTGTCGTGAGCATTTTGCAACGCATAGAAATATTGAGCCATTATATTATATACCTGAAACTACTATGTTATGTCAATTATACCTCAATTTTAAAAAATAAATAAAAGCCAAGGGAACATAGCCGGAGAACAGAAGAGGTCCCAGAATGGGCCCTTACATTCCAACATTGAGCCTGGGAAGCAGCAGCCAGGGCAGAAAGTGGAAGTCCGGGAGAATGTGGTGTCCTGAAAACCGAAAGAAGAAAGTACATCAGAGAAGCAAGGCATGGCCAGTAATTTTGTTCACCACTGAGGAGCCAGGCATTATGAATAAGGACAGAGAAGGGATCAGTGAATTTGACAACATGGAAGTCATTGATTATCTTTACAAGAGCAGCAGAAATGGAATCATGGGGACAGAAGACTGGTTAACCAGAGAGACAAAAGGAAGTTGACCCTCAGCGTAACTAACCCATGCTTATAGAATGTAAGAAGCAAGTAGCAGAAATGCTGGATGAAACTTGGAGTTATGTCATAATTTGAGGGAATAAGAGTGATTTTGTTTTGTTCAGAGTTTCTGAAAAATACTTGTGATAATCTGGAATGACTGCACTAATGTGCAGAATTTCCCAGAAAACTGCCTCTCTATTGAATATGGCCCAAACCAAAACAACACTGTCAGCTGACCTCAAATGCGTTCTGGGTCTCACAAAGAAAAATGTTTTAACTTTGCATATAATTGATACTTCTATCTTATTGCTGTCCATATGCAAAATGGTGTCTGGAGTCATTTTGTTGAGGTCTGTTTTCTCCAGTTTAAGAAAATCAAAACAGGGGCGCCTGGGTGGCTTAGTCGGTTAAGCGTCCGACTTTCGCTTAGGTCATGATCTCGCGGTTCGTGGGTTCGAGCCCCGCGTCGGGCTCTGTGCTGACTGCCAGCTCAGAGCCTGGAGCCTATTTCAGAGTCTGTGTCTCCCTCTCTCTCTGACCCTCCCCTGCTCACACTGTCTCTCTCTCTCTCTCTCTCCTAGAAATAAATAAAAAACATTTAAAAACATTTTTTTTAAATAAAAGAAAAAAAAAGAAAATCAAAACACCTGGAAAATGAAGGCCTAGATAAGAAAGTTAAATGAAAATGGTCCAGACAATTGAATAAAGCATCTGAATGCCTTACTTCTGTAAAACTTCAGAATATAAATAAAAGCTCAGAAAGCCATTGTCTGGACAGTGAAAGTGCAAAGTTGTGGGGAGAAAAGTTACTGGCTCGTACCTTAGTGAAAGTAGTGGCTTGTTTTAAGGCTGAGCTTATATACAGAATTGTTTTGACAGCCTAGGAATAATGATGACAAAGAGGATAATTATAACTGAGGAGTGATTATAATATAAAACAGTATTTAATGTGCAAATAAACTGATGAGGTAGTCTTTTTTTCCCCATTATCTTTTTGTGTTCTGCAGATAAGGCTCAGGGTGATAAAGTAGCATTCACAGGGTCAAAATCTAGTAATTCAGAGTAATACCGCCTGTGGCCAGATGGAGATCTGTGTTATGAGCAATTCACATTATTAATCGGCAGGATGACCGAGCCTTGCCAGTTAGCTGTAGCTGGTGGTCTCAAATCACTCCTTCCCCAGGGCAAATGCCAGGTTTGGGTTTTGGGAGGTTTGCATGTCAAGGTTAATGTACCTTTACAAATCTGCTATATACCTTTGTAACCACAGTGATGAAACAGAATCTTTCCTTTTCCCCCCAAACATCTCTTCTGCCCCTTACCAGACAGTCTCCTCTCCTACTGCCCCACCTGAGGCAAACAGTGATGTGCCTCCTGTCATTGTAGATTATGTTTTCTAGACTTTCATATAAGTGGAATCACACAGTATGTATTCTTTTTGTATCCGGCATCTGTCACTCAGCATGGTTTTGAGATCCACCCATGATGCTGCCTTCACCCATAGTTCATTACTTTTATTGCTGAGTATTGAACGGATGGATGTACCACAACTTGATTATCCATTCACCTGTTGATGGACTTTCTTGGTTTTTGGCTATATCAAATGAAAATACTATGAATGTTCATACGTAGATCTTTTTGTGGACGTATATAGTTTTCTTTCTCTTGAGCAAATAGCTAGAAGTGAAATTGCAGGTTTTTATAGTATGTTTAATTTAGATAAAAATGTCAACTATTTTGCAAAGTGGTTTTTTTACCCTACGTTGCCATGCAGAGTCTGGGAGAGTTCCAGTTGCTTCATATCTTCACCAATATTTGGCATTATTAGTCGTTTCAATATTTGTCATTCTAATGGGCATGCAGTTATAGAAAACTATAATTAGTTTTAATTTCCACTTCACTAATATCTAACCATGCTGGCCATCTTTTTATGTGTTTAATTGCATTTACATGTCTTTTTTTGGTGAAGTATTTGTTCAAATCCTTTGACCATTTAAAACATGATTGTTTTTCTTATTCGGTTGTAAAAGGTTTCTATATATTCTGAATACAAATTTTCTTTTACATGTGTCTTTCTAAAATATTTTCTTCTGCTGTTGCCTTGACATTCAATAAAGTTTATTTATTTAAATACAAGTTAGTTAACTTACAGTGTAGTATTGGGTTCAGGAAAAGAACCCAGTAATTCATTGCTTACATATAACACTCAGCGCTCATCGTGACAAGTCCTCCTTAATGCCCATCACTCACTTAGCCCATTCCACCACCCAACACCCCTCCAGCAACCCTCAGTTTGTTCTCTGTAGTTAAGAGTCTCTTATGGTTTGCCTCCCTCTCTGTTTTTATCTTATTTTTCCTTCCTGTCCCCTGTGTTCATCTGTTGTGTTTCTTAAATTCCACATATGAGTGAAGTCATATGATATTTGTCTTTTTCTGCCTGGTGTGTTTTGCTTATCAGCACAGTACACTTTCGTTCCATCCATGTTGTTGCAAATGGCAAGATTTCATTCTTTTTGATCACCAAGTAGTATTCCATTTTGTATGTATACCACGTCTTCTTTATCCATTCATCAGTTGATGGGCATTTGGGTCCATAATTTGGCTATTGTTGATAGTGCTGCTATAAACATTTGAGTACATGTGCCTCTTCAAATCAGCATCTTTGTATCCTTTAGATAAATATCTAGTAGTACAGTTGCTGGGTTGTAGGGTAATTCTATTTTTAATTTTTTGAGGAACCTCCACACTGTTTTCCAGAGCAGCTGCACCAGTTTGCATTCCCACCATCAGGGCAAGAGCGTTCCCTTTTCTCCATATCCTTGCCAACATCTGTTGTTTCCTGACATGTTAATTTTAGCCATTCTGATCAGGTGTGAGGTAGTATCTCATTGTGGTTTTGATTTGTATTTCTCTATTATGAGTGATGTTGAGCATCTTTTCATGTGTCTGTTAGCCATCTGGATGTCTTCTTTGGATAAGTGTATATTCATGTCTTCTTTCCATTCCTTAACTGGTTTATTTGTTTTTGAGTGTTGAATTTGATTAGTTCTTTATAGATTTTGGATACTAACCTTTATTCAACATGTCATTTGCAAATATCTTCTCCCATTCCATCAGTTGCCTTTTTAGTTTTGTTCATTGTTTCCTTCGCTATGCAGAAGATTTTTGTCTAGATGAGGTCCTAATAGTTCATTTTTGCTTTTATTTCCCCTACCTCTGGAGACATGTAGTAAGAAGTTGTCTTCACTTTTAATTTTCTTCACCCTTTTAAAACATTAGGCTTTTAATTTTGATAAATTCCAGTTTATAAGATTTTTCTTTTATGGTTTTTGCTTTTTGCTTCCTATCTAAGAAACTGCCTAACCTAAGGTCTCAAAGATTTTTTTTCTATATTTTATAGAAGTTCCATAGTTTTATTTCTTATTCTTAGGCCTATGATCCATTTTGAGTTAATTTTATAAGTGGTGTGAAGTCTGGACTAATGTTTGTTTGTTTGGCATGTAGTGTTCAGTTTTTCCAGCACCATTTCTTGAAAGTGTTATCGTTTTTCCATTGAAAATCAATTGACCATATAAATTTAAGGCTATTTCTAGACCCTACATTCTGTTCCATTGATCTCTGTGTCTCTCCTTATGCCAATACCACGCTCTCCTGGATACTATAGATTTGTAGTAGGTCTTGAAATCAGGTTGTATAAATCTCACAACTTGTTATTCTTTTTCATAATTGTTTGACTATTCTGTATCATCTAAATTTCCATACATATTTTAGAGTAAACTTGTCTATTTCTAAAAAATATACTTGCTGTAGTTTTGAGATTGTGTTGGATCTACAGATTAATTTGGGAAGAATTGAGATTTTTAATCCATGAGCATAGCATACCTCTTAATTATTTAGGCCTTCTTTAATTTCTCTCAGCATGACTTTCCAGTTTATTGTTTAAAAAAATCCGTATGTATTAACAGTAGCATCATTCACAATAGCCAAGAAACAACCCAAGTGTCCGTCTGTCCATGTATGAATGGATAAACAAGATGTAGTATATACATACAGTATTTTTCAACCTTGAAAAGGAAAGAATTTTTGACACACGCTACAACATGGATGACATTATATTAAGTGAAGAAAGAAAGGCAGTCATATAAAGAGAATCACTATATGATTCTACTTGGTACACCTGGGTGGCTCAGTCAGTTAACTGTCCAACTCCTGATTTTGGCTCAGGTCATGATCTCACAGTTCATAAGTTCAGGCTGCATAGCAGGCTCTGCACTGGTAGTGTGGAGTCTGCTTGGCATTCTTTCTCTCTCCCCTGCTTGCTCTCTTTCTCTTAAAATGAATAAATAAACATTAAAAATAGTTAAGATGATAAATTTTATTCCATGTGTATCTTACTACAAGTAAAAATCCTCAATATATTTTATGTTTCTGCCAAGTTGTTTTATTTCAGTTTCTAGCTACATCATATGGATTTGGAGTATTTATATTTGTTATCACTCAGTTAAAATTTTTTTTAAATTTCTCCCATGACTTTTTTGACTTACAGGTTATATTTAGTTGTGTTGCTGATTCCCTCATACTTAGAGATTTTTCTGATACCCCTCTGTTGGTTATTTGTTTAGTTCCACTGTGGTCAGGGAACATCCTTTGTTTGCTTTGAGTCCTTATTTACTCCTTGAGGTTAATTTGATGACCAAAACTAGAGCATGAGTTGGGAGGGGGTGCAGAGAAAGAGGGAGACACAGAATCCAAAACAGACGCCAGGCTCTGAGCTGTCAGCACAGAGCCCGATGTGGGGCTTGAACTTACGAACTGTGAGATCATTACCTGAACCGAAGTTGGATGTTTAACTGGCAGAGCCACGCAGGCGCCCCTGTTTTACTTTTCTAAGGGATTATAGTCCTGTGCCAGCTGTTGTACAATCTCTGAAAATGTTAGTTTCATATATTTTGTTTTATTTTCTAGTTAGTTATGGTGATTTCCATATCAATTAAAATTTCATGGGTAGATTTTTTTTTAACATATTCACCAAAGGTTGTTAATGTCAGATAGTGTGTGTTATCTAATAAAAACTCTTTTTTCCTCTTGTGTTTACTTTTGTAGTTCCAGGGTATTTATATAGTGGTTCTTTTTGGCTTTTTAGGTTATTATTTTAAGAGTAGTTTAAAAATGTGTCTATATATGGTTGTATTTTGTGTTTACCCATAATCACATATTCAACAGGTCAGGATTCTCTGTCATTCTTTTTTTTTTTTTTTTTTAATGTTTGTTTATTTTTGAGAGAGAGACAGAAAGAGCATGAGCAGGGGAGGGTCAGAGAGGGAGGGAGACACAGAATCCGAAGCAAGGTCCAGGCTCTGAGCTATTAGCACAAACCCTGACGCGGGGCTCGAACTCGCAAGCCTTTGAGCTGTGAGATCATGATCTGAGCTGAAGTCGGCCCCTTAACCAACTGAGCCACCCAGGCGCCCCATGGATTCTCTGTCATTCTTACTTTGATTATTCTCATATCTTTATTCGACATGGCCACTCAAGGCTCTGAGCACTATCACACTGGTAAATGAGAATTGGAGATAGGAAGAGCCCTAATGCTGCACCCTGTAATTTTGTATTTGTACTTTTCCAACCTGAAGTGATCTCCTTTGTTCTGAATTCTAAGACCTGGTAATACAGGAATTGCATATACTACATTAATTTCATTCTTAGGTAGGAAAACTCTTAGATCTTTAACAGACCAGTAATCTGTGACTTAGACTTTGGGAAGAATTCCTGATTTTCCACTCCTGCATTGGCTCTGTGGGTACCATCAGCCACTTTAAAGTGGCCTAAGGACTGGACATGCAATAGATACATAGTATAGATCCTTTCCAAGTTTCAGTATCATAAGTTAATGCTATTTCCTGAGACTTTTAAGTCTCATAGATCTGGATGTAACTCTGTCTGCTGAAGGATAAATGAACCTGAGGACTTTCCTTACTCCTTACATCATTTCCATGTTTTTGTATACAGTACTTTCTCACTTCACCGTCATCCACAACACTATCACGTTTTACTGTCACCAAGCCCGGGCATGGAACTCAAGATCCTGTTTAAGTGCTTAAAGCACAGCAGGACTGTTACCTCCCTGTAGGAGACATGTATCTGTCTGAGTACAACCCAAGATCATATATAAACACAGTTCGCTATTAGATCCCTCACTTCTATGGAATAAAAAAGGCAGTACCTTTCCACACTGCCTTTTTAGTAGACCTATATGTATTTTATGTTCTTTCCTCAGAAAAACATCTCTCATGGCCTAAAACATTATGTAAAAAATGATAACATGTACAATGTACAGCACGTCAGGATGTAATTTGTGCTCATGGAAATAGATATACCCAGTGTTCCTGAGGGCATGACATTTTTGTGTCAGCCAATGCAACCTGAAAGAACTATATTTTTTGATAGGAATAGTTAAAGTGGCAGAGTAGAAGTTTTTTAAAAGATTAGATGAGAGTATGTCATTCTATAAATAACTAGAAGAGGTCAGTCAGATAAGAGAAGTTGGGACAAGGTTTCTCAGCTTATATACAGTTTTTCTATGAATTCTACTCATTAAAATACATTTTATTTTGGAGTTTAACCTGCTATGTAAGCTTTCCTCTTTAATTTTTTTTGAGGGCAGGATACATTCTACCAAATTCTAAAATGCAGATAATGAAGTTAATGTAACATATCTTGAAGAGCAAGTCAACTTGGTCAGAACAATTTAAAACACAAGCACAGTTAATATTTGTTGAAAAGTCTCAATGGTCATATAATGTGAGGTATTTAGCAAAGTTTAGGCATATACTCATTATTTCTAAGGTAAGAGTTCTAAGGTGGTGGCATTATTTCCCCCTCTGACTGTTTTTGCCTTTTTGTTACCAAAGCATATTCTGAATCTTCTTGTGTTAGAAGGCAAGTTTTAAGTTCTTATGAATTTAGTGTCTGTGAAGGATTATTTAGGGTGAAGTCCTTTGGACACCCCGGAGAGCCCCAGAGCCCTCTGTGTCCCTGCTCATTCTAGCAGACCCCAGTAGTAGAAAGAATTCGACAGACATGTTCTAGCACTAATAGAAGTAGAGCATTGTTGGTCAGTATTTTAAACTTTGTAAGCCATACAGCCTCTGTGAGAACTACTGAATTCTGCCGTTGTAGTCCAAAAGCAGCCATAGACAATATGTAAACCAATGAGCATGGCTGTGTTCCAATAAAACTTTGCAAAAACAAATGACAAGCCTTTGGTGGTGGTGATGGTGGTGGTCGTAGTAGCAGTCGTAGTGATAGTTTACTGACCGATGGACAGCTGTTGGTAGGCATTGCCAGTCTTTGAGATGAACAGATTCATTCCTTTTTAAAATTTTTTTAAATGTTTTATTTATTTTTTTGAGAGAGAGAGACAGCATGAGCAGGGGAGGGTGGGGAGATACAGATTCAGAAGCAGGCTCCAGGCTCTGAGCTGTCAGTACAGAGCCCGACACGGGGCTCGAACCCACGAACTGTGAGATCATGACCTGAGCCAAAGTCGGACACTTAACCAGCTGAGCCACCCAGGCGCCCCAACAGATTCATTCCTTAATTCACTGTATTATTTATTCGGCTATTCACTATTCATAAATTTTCTGCTGACATATTATGAACTGGGCTGCTGGTCTGTATGTATTCGGGATGCACAGATTGAATATATAGTCCATGACTTTGTGAGGATACAGAGAGATGAATTTGCAGTTGTAGTAGGAGGCGAGATATGCTTGATGGAGACATGTATAGAATGCATTTAAGGATGGGTACCCAACTCTGTTCATGTAGATAGGGGCTCTGAAAAGATTTTCTAAATGAGGTGAGTTGAGCTGAATTTTGAAGGCTAAATCAGAGTTTGCCAGGCTGAGGAGGGATAAAGGTAGAGTGTGTACCCATTCTAGGTTATCAGTGTGGGTGACTCAGCTCCTTTATAGGGACCAGTTACTTAGTATGGAGCACAAGGGGATGGCTTGTAAAGTCAGGAGTGGTGGTGGACAGTTAGGTGACATGTGCAGTGTTTGAAGTTCTGAGGGGGACATTTAGGTCGAAAATTACAAAAGGCGTAAGTTGGGGCTGGAGAGAAATTGAGCCAAAGATAAATGTGCGAGTTGAAGCCATGAGAATGGACGAGCAGATTCAGAGAGAGAGAGAGGCAGGGTGGGGTGAGGAAAAAGTCAACAAAGGAAATTTCTACTCCATTTAAAGAGTAACTGAAGAAAGAAGCTTACAAGAGACAGACCACTGTGGGAAGCATGGACGGAGGCACCAGGAAAATGTAGTGTTTGAGTCGAAGGAAGAGGGAGTTTCCAAAAGAGAAAATGATCAAAATTGTCTCATGGAAGAAAGGATA
The DNA here is from genome assembly GCF_003009895.1 of Hyaena hyaena. Lineage (NCBI taxonomy): Eukaryota > Metazoa > Chordata > Mammalia > Carnivora > Hyaenidae > Hyaena > Hyaena hyaena. The sequence continues at coordinate 1,368,028 of NW_024080643.1, read as the reverse complement.
ATAAGTAAAAATGCAAAGAGGTTGTTGGGACTGGAAATTAGGAAGCAGTTGGTGACCTAGTTTTGAATGAGCAATTTTAGTAAAATGTGGGGGTGGAAGTCACCTATTTGTAGGCTGAGAAGTGAATGAAAACTGAGGGAGTGGAAGCAATGAGAATAGACTCTGCTGTTTCTAAAAATGTGCAAGTGGAGAAAAGAGCCTTTAGGTGCTAGCTGGAGGGGAAGCAGAGTTGGGTTTTGTTTGGGTTTCTAGAGTGTCATGGAGGAGATTAACTAGTTTGAAATGTGAGGGAGTGGCCTGCAGAGAGAAGTTGGAGAGAGGTGGTGGTGACTGTCAGGACATCCCCAAAAAGTGGTTAATAATGATATCAAGGTCTCCTGCGTTTGGGTAAATCTTAGAAGTAGGGCAGTCATTCGTCCAAGGCAAATGAGGAGAGGACTACTTGAATGAAGAACAGAGTGGGCGAAGCATTGATTCCTGTGTTAAGAATGAGAACAGTTTATTCACATCATCTAAGTGCCACTGCACTTTTTTTTTGAAGGAGAAGGAGAGCGCATGCTTGAGTGAGCTGGTGAGGGGCAGAGGGAGAGGGAGAGAGAGAGAGAATCTTAAGCAGCTACACATCCAGTGTGGAGCCCAGCGTGGGACTGAGATCATGACCTGAGCCGAAATCAAGAATCAGATGCTTAACCGACTGAGCCACCCAGGTGCCCCACCACTTCACTATTTTTATCACTATTGTACTTAATTTTATGAGAACTATATCATCTGTAAGGAAGGTTTATATAAGATGGGAAAACATCCCCACAAGACATACCAGTAAATTACTGAGATGGTAAAGGAGAATGTGGTCTAAATATAGTTCTTTGGTATCTTAATGACACAGGATGACCCTGGGACTTATCTTGGAGATGACAGAAGAGCCATGTGTCTCGAACCATTCAGTTTGTTCTGGTGTTTGTCTTCATATATCTCTCAGCATTATCCATTTGTACCTACTGTTGAAACGGACATTGACAGTGGCTATATTTTCATTGTGCATTCAGCAAACAGAGCTGTCCTATCTTTGGCTTACTTTCATTGCAACTGAGCATGCCTAATAATGCCCTGGAGACATTTATTCAAACTTCAGGTTTCCTCCACCCAGACCCAGAAAGTCAACTTCAGTGGCTCTGGCTTGGAGCATAGGCATAACAATTATTTTTTTCTATGTATTTGTACAAACACTGTGTATATATTTAATAAGCAGTTATTGAGCCCTTTGTATGTGTCAAGTTATTTTAGGCACTGAGGATACAGCCCTGAACAAGATAGAAGAGACCCCACAGGCAGGTGTGGTACAGTGTGAATGTTGTGACAACAGTCTTCTGAGCTCAGAACACAGGAGGGGAATCTAAGCCTCGGTTAGGGTGTGGGAAAGTTTCTCAGATGTAGCATGGTATGAAGGCTGTGGGGTGAGGGATGCGGCAGTCGTGGGTGTAGAAGAAAGGGTATTTGAGGCAGAGGGAATGGTACATGTGCAGGTGAGTGTGACTGAAGGTGGAGTGTTGGGCAAGGATTAAAAAAAAAAAAGAGACGTTGGTGTAGACCTGGCAAGCTCTGTTAAGGAATTTGACTTTTATCCTAAGAGTAAGATAGTGCCATGAAGAGTATTAACCAATGGCTTGATATGATTCTATTTCATTGTTAAAAATATCAGTTGGACTGAAGTTTGGACTGGATTTAGGGACAGGAATGGGGTGTAGTGGGGTAAGAGGGATTGGAGACTGAGACTGTTTGAGGTTGCTGTTGCACCAGAAATGGTAGCCCATCCCAGGTGGTGGTAGGTGGGGGATGGAAAGAAGTAAATGGGTTTCAGGTGGCTCTGACTGACTGGCTGACTTGTGAGTCAAGTTCATTTCAGAATAGACTGGGAGGGGAAATAATTAATGAATAGAAAATAAGGGAGAGTAATGCCAGCCCTAGCTCACCTCTACAGGCAAAAAAAATCCACTATGGATTCTTTTCTTTTTTTTTTTTTTTAGTGTTTTATTTATTTCAGATAGAGAGCGAGAGAGAGACAGCGTCAGCAGGAGAGGGTCAGAGAGAGAGGGAGATACAGAATCTGAAACAGGCTCCAGGCTCTGAGCTAGCTGTCAGCCCAGAGCCCGATGCAGGACTCGAATCCATGAACTGTGAGATCATGACCTGAGCTGAAGTCGGATGCTTAACCAGTTGAGCCACCAGGTGCCACTTAATGAGACTCAGCCCTTGTGATTACCTGATCCATCTGTTTGCTTTTGAAAATGATAGTGAAGATGAGGTTGTGTAACCTAGATTTGATTGTGTTGCGATCTTCGACCTTTGTTGATGTGGAATCTCAAGACATGTGTCTGATTTATCATTGTGTATGGGCTCCTAGCACAAAGCTTGTCTTCCTAGATTTTATATAGTGAGGCAAGGGGGCCACGTCCTTATCTTAGTCCAAAACAATCTAAAAACATGAGTTGAAAGCACAGGTTCAGAAATTGGAGAGTACTGAGTGGTATGGGTAGGTAGAATCTCAAACTGGAGTAAGAGAAGGAACTGTACAATCATACAGTATTTTCTGGACACCTGCTGTGTTCTGGTCTTTCTAAAAAGTTTTTTTAATGTGTGTTTATTTTTGAGAGGGAGGGAGGGAGAGAGAGAGAGAGAGAGCGCGCGCACGACTGAGTATGAACAGGGGAGGGGCAGAAAGTGAGGGAGACACAGAATCCTAATCAGGCTCCAGGCTCTGAGCTGTTAGTACAGAGCCCTACATAGGGCGCAACCTCACAAACCATGAGATCATGGCTTAAGCCAAAGTTGATGCCTAACTGAGTGAGCCACCCAGGTGCCCTGAAGTCTTTCTATTTCAGAATGTCTTTGTCTGTTTCTCCTGGTCTCCCACTCTGGGGCTTTCAATCCTATAGCTCTGTTTGCCTGCTCAACTAAATGATGTTCTTCTGGAACATTCCTTCATTCTTTTCCTCCTGGGATAGATCTAGGTGCCCCACACTTCTGATTTCCTTGCTTGTTTTGCTGGAATACACCCTCATTAATTTATTTTCTTTAAAATTTTTTTTAATGTTTTATTTATTTTTGAGAGAGAGAGCGGCGTGTGAGCATGAGCCGGAGAGGGGCAGGGAGAGAGGCAGACACAGAATCTGAAGCAGGCTCCAGGCTCCATCCTCAGTAATTTCTTAAGAGAGTTAAAGGAAGGCAAAGTAGCAGATTTTTGCATTTCTGAAACCAACTTTAGTTTGCATTCACTGGATTAAAAAATATGTTCTAGGTTGAAAATGATCTTTCAAAATATCAAGACTTCCAGTGTTGCTCAGAAGAAACCCAGTGCCTGTCTGAGAAATACTCTTTTGTAGGAGACCCACGGTTTTCTTCCTTCTCTGAAAACTTTAGAATCTTATCTTTTCCTTGGTGTTTAAGAAATTTCCAGGTGTGTGTGTGTGTGTGTGTGTGTGCCAGAGAGAAGGAGGGAGGGAGAGAGACAGACAGATGGAGAGACTGGAGCAGAGAAAGGGAGGGAAGGAGGAATTGATTGATGATTGATTTATCTTGCAAAGCACTTAAACTGTGCATTTGAAGACCTGTCTCCCTTCGGCTTTGGGTAATCATCTTGTTTTTGTTTATTTCCACTGTTAATTTTGTTAATTTCTACTGCCTCGATTTTTCTTTCTTCCTGGAATTTCTGTTACTTGGTTTGGCGACCTCCCAAAGTGATAACCTGCGTCAACTTTTCCTTACCTGTTTTCTCGTACCTCATGCTTTCCTTCTTCATTTTAGACAACCTTACTGGACTTATTTTTCAACCTGCTGTTGAACTGTTCTGGTATTTTTAATTTCTGAGATGCTTTCATGGTTTCTGATTGCTGCCTTCGTAACATATCATTCTTTGTTTTATTGTTGTAATATCTTCCCAAATTTCTCTGAGGATGCAAATTAGACCTTTCTTAAATGATATATTTTGTTGCTTGAGCTCTCTCTGTATCCTTAGGGCCAGGTTTTTTCCTTGTTTTGTTTATTTTTCTCATTTTACGCTAGAAGCTTTCCTCAGATTTTTTGTGGTCATTCTCTCTTACTGAGTCGGATAAACTTGAAGTTCATTTGCTCAAACTCTTTCGAAGTCTTCTGGCTCTTACTCTGGGGCTTGGCAGGAATGGGGAGGTGGGGGGTAAATACCTGGGTCCTGGACACTGCGTGCCCCCGTGAGGCAGCTCGTTGTCTGTCCGCTGCACTCCCCTGGTGCCGGGACCTGCATCTGTGCACGCTTGCAGCCCAGGCCGGGAGGTCAGCAGGCTGTGTCCTCCACTGCGGCACTGCCCTTCCATCTGCTGCGGGCTGCGCTCCTGCTCTCCGGCCCATCAGCCAGGGGCCTCCGTCTCTCTGTGCCTGTGTTCCAGAATTGTTGACATATCTCGCTCAGTAAGTACCTGTCTCTGTTTTCTCTGTCATTCTAGGCTTAAATATGTCAAGTGCTTAGTGGAAGGAATTCAGTGTTGGCTGCTATTATTCATTGTACCCCTTAATATTGAATTACTCTCATCTTAAGGCATCCCTGTAAACATGCCCCTGTTCTGTCTGCCACCTCGAGCTGGCAGTCTCCTTAAACCTCGTCAGCGTTGGGGACCTGCGCTGCATAGGGTGCTGTTCAGTACTGCAAAATGAATCCGTTTCATCAGTCTTGTAAAAGCACTGACAACTGTATTTTTAAAGGCACTCCAGGGGAAAGACGTGTTATGTCATCACATTATAATTTTCTGAGGGTTTTTCCTTAGCACATAGATGAAGTGCTTTCCTTTTTCCTCTTTTGAAATGCTAAAGCCTTTCATCAGGAAACAGATGATTCTACCGCATTTGCTCATAAAAATGTTGTGCCTTTTAATTAGCTTTGAGCCTCTGCTGATTTCCCTGAGAATCACTAATGGAAACAGGATCCAAGGACATTACCGATTTGTCCACGTTCATAACCCAGCATTTGAGTAATATCAGATTTAGAATCAGTTAAAAATAATTAACTCTTCTAAATTTATAAGATACACTAGTACAAGGTCACCTGTATTTGATGTATCTTTTTGAGCAGCTTCTATTTATAAGCAGATCTGTCCAGCAAGTGAAGTATGACACTGGTAGTATTCAAAGTACTTGCCCATTCCGCTTATTTGCTTACTGTTGGTAGCACTCTTTTATGCCTATTTCTGACACCCTACCTGTTTCCAAGTCCCTTCTCTTATGTAGAGGCTCTGATTCATTTATACGCTCACCAAACATGTTCATAGGTTAACACTGCCTAGTGGTTTTTTAATTCTAATACAGTGGAAAGTATTAGAATTAAAGGCAGTCACCTTAGGTGATAGATCAAGGTCTAGACAGAAATACAAATGCGGATACTCACATCCTGGTGAACCTAACAATCCAAAAATGCTTAATCCCAGTTTTTTAGACTCTTACAAGAAATTCATTGAGATTTGGACCTCAGTTAAAAACACGCAGCATAACTAGGAGGGACCGTTTGGTTTTGCAGATGATTTATTGCTCATTGAGCACAGTGTTCTGTTTTTACCTTCGACCAATCTCTTCATAACTCCAAAAGCCTGAACAAGACCCGACGAAGCAACTTGGAGTGGTTTCACTTTCTGCTCTGAGTAAGAAATAATGTCAGTGAGTCACCGCTACCAGTTACATTCCTTGTCGCACCTTTCCTAGATTAGGGACACATCTGTAAGGTCAGCACAAGCCTTTCTGTGTGCGCTTTTACCCTTTACCTCTGGCTAGATGGAGTTTTTGTGTCATGTTTGGGACCTGAGCCTCCACACCCCCGCCGCGCCCCCAACCTTGCCTCTTCCCACCTACTCCTCAATATGTGCCTTTCTGGGGTTTGCCTTGCTGAGCACAGGAAGTCACCCCACAGGCTGTCCAAGCAGTCTGGGAGAGCCTTCCATGGGGCCCTTCCGGCCAAGGCTTGCTCATACTCTTTTTGCAGTGGAAGGATTTTCCTGGAGCCCCTACACACTGTTGTGTTTTCAGGTGCACATGATCTCAGTGGGGTCTGGCTTCACGTGCCCTGTGAGATTTTGCAGGTCTGTACATCTCTTCTTGCTCCTGTAACAGGGGATTACTTTTTCCTCGCCGTCCCCACCGCCCCCCAACTACTCAATCAGCAACTCCCGCTGTGTTCGTAACTTGAATACGTCCCCTTGACTCCCTTCCTGCTCTCAGAACAGCCCAGTTTGTCCCCTCACTGACGCCTCCCAGCTCAGTTCCCTACGTCCAGTTTTGCCTTTCTCCGACCCGTGTTCCACGCAGCAAATCAAATCCCTTCTCCTTCCCTTCCAGTTCTTTGCTGGCTCTCCCTGGCTGTCAGGAGAAGACCAAGCGCCTAGATGTCAGTCGGGTTCCTCCAGCCTCCCTCTCCACCTGCAGGCCTTGCTCAAGCGGCTTCCCCCCTGAAACACCCTCCTCCCCTCTCTCCCGTTTGCCCTCCGTGAGCCGGCCCGAGCTTACCTGGAACAGCAGCCCGTTCTCGGCGAGCCCAGGCTAGGCTCGTTCCCTCCGTGCCCCCACAGCTCTGGGCTCTTGCGTCTGTCGTACAGCCGTGCGTATTTCATTGGGATTTTCTGCATGCGAGTGTCGGCTGGTGTTAGCGGGGCTCGTGGGGTCGAGGCCTCATGTATTGTTATTTGGCGAGGGCTAGCGTGACACCCGGTGTACGTTCAGTGGGTGTTTCCTGAGCTCAGCTGAACTGAGAGCCATTCTCTTTTCTTTGTCTTCCTTCTGCTTCCTCTGTTTTCCCCTCCTCAAGGCAGCTTTCATTCCCTGGCCCTCCGTGCTGCTCTCAGGTGGCTCTGGGGCTCGCTGATGCGACAAGTGCCTCTGCTTTAGTCACCTCTCTTTTGGGTTGAGTGAGGTATGATCTAGTCATCCATCTATGCACTCATTTAAATTGTAAATGCAGTCGTTCCAAGTCTGTTCACAGAGTTGTGCCACCATCGCCACCATCAATTTTAGAACGTTTTCATGGATCTAAAAAGGAAGAAACCCTAGACTCATTATCAGGCACTCCTCACTTTTCCTAAGCCCCAGCCCCTGACAACCATTCATCTGCTTTTCTGCTTCTATGGATCTGACTGTTGTGGGCATTTCATATACTGGAGTCGTGTAAGATGTGGCCAGTTGTGTCTGGCTGCTTTTGTTTGCCCTAATGTTTTACCTCAGTCCTATAGTTGTGTGCTTGGGCTGCCATAATAGAAAATCACAGCCTGGGTGGTTTAAACAGCAGAAACGTATTTTTTTCACAATGTTGGAGGCTGGAAGTCCAAGACCAAGGTGCCAGCAGGGTTAGCTTCTGGCTAGGCCCTTCTCCTTGGTTTGCAGATGGCCAGCTTCTCACTGTCCTCACATGGTCTTTCTCTGTGTGTATATACAGAGAGATATCACTAGCATCTCTTCCTCTTTGCATAAGGACATCAGCCCTCCTGGCTTAGGGCCCCATCCCTCTGACCTCATTTAACCTTAATTACCTCCTTTAAGGTCTCCACATATATTCACATTGAGGGTTAGGGCTCCAAAATACACAGTTTGGAGGAACATAGTTCCATTCATAACAATTCCTTATTGCCGAAGACTTCATTGTATGGATATATCACAATGCATTTGTAAATTCATTAGCTGATGGGTATTTGGGTTCTTTTGGCCACTTCTGGCTATTATTAATAATGTCACTTTCAACATTTGTATACAAGTTTTTGTGTTGATATTCATCTTTACTCTTGGGTGTATCCCTAAGAGCGGGATTGCTGAGATATTGTAGGTAATCCAGATTTAAAGTTTGGGCAACTGCCAGCCTGTTTTCCAAAGCTGTTGTACCATTTTACATTCCCACCGTCAGGGCTTGATTCTGATTTCTCTACAGAAATCTCTCCTATACTTGGTATTATCAGCTTTTTAAATTGTAACTCTCCTCTTTATGTGAAGTAGTATCTCATTACCATTTTGATTTACATTTCCTTAATGACTGGAGATGTTGAGCATGTGATTATGTGCTTGTTGGAAAATTTACATCCATATTAGCTATTTGTATATCTTCTTTGGAGAATTGTCTACTCAGATCCTTTGCCCTTTTTTTAAAAGTTATTTATTTATTTTGAGAAAGACAGAGCACATAAACAAGGGAGGGGCAGAGAGAGAGAGAGAGAGAGAGAGAGAGAGAGAGAGGAGAGAATCCCAAGCCGGCCCCACACTGTTAGCACAGAGCCCAATGCTGAGCTTGATGTCATGAACCGTGAGATCATGACCTGAGCCAAAACCAAGAGTCTGATGCTCAACCGACTGAGCCACCAAGGTTCCCCCTTTGCCTATTTTTAAATCGTGTTGAGTTTCGAGAGTTCTTACAAGTCCCTTATCATATATATGGTTTGCAATATATTTTTTACCATTCTGTGGTTGTCTTTTGACTTGCTTGATTGACTTCTTTGAAATAAAAAAGTATTCCGTCTTGATAATGTCCAGTTTTTCTATTTTTCCTTTTGTTTTAAGTCTTTGTCTAACTCAAGTTCCTGAAGCCTTCTGTCTGTGTTTTCTTCTAGGAGTTTTATAGTTTTATCTCTCAAATGTAGATCGGTCATCCATTGTGAGTTCAGTTTTTTATATGGTGGGAGGTGAGGGCCCAACAACACTGCTTTGCGTGTGGCTAACAAATCTTCCCAGCACTGAAGCTTTTCTTTTCAGTGTTGACGGTTTGGCTTTGCTGAGATGATGAAATCATCATAGAGAATTTACCCTGCCATCTAGCTGGCAGCTCATTCTATGTCACTGCTGTTAGCATGTCTTCCTCGTTTTCATCCTTCTTCACACTCCAGGATTCCACTTATATCCAGATTCACAGCTGTGCTATAAATGTTGAAGTTGCTAGTTAAGCCCGGGTGCAATAAATCTAACGTGATCAGCCATCCTGGTTTTCCTGGTGGTGCTCAGGGGTTTCCCAAGATGTAGGACTTTTACAGCAGAAACTGGGACAGTCCCTATGTAAAGCTGACGCATCACTGAGCTGGTGGAGAGAATGCCCCACTGAATTGAGCCTTGTCCTCAAATTCCAGAGAGTCAGATGTTAGCTAACCTGCAGCCATCTGCAAACTGGAGGCTAAAGGACCCATTTCCCAACTGGCTCAGTCACATACCTGCAAAGTTGGTGCTGGCTGCTGGCAGGGAGCCCTCAGTCCCCTCTATGTGGGTCTTCACACAAGGCTGCGTGAACGTATGACATGGTGCTCAGTCTCCCCCAAAGTGAGCAGCCCAAGAGACCAAGGAGGAAACTGCAGTGTCTCTTACAGTATAGCCAGAGGAGTTTCACGCCCTCAGTGTTCTACTCGCTACACAAGGCAGTAAGAGGGGACTCACTGTGGGAGGGGACTACCCAAGGCTATGGATCCTGGGATATGAAGAACATTGCAGGAGAGGGCATCTTGGAAGGTCAAAGAGTTTGAGTCTGGCCTGAGATGATACCCTTGATGGTAACTGTATCAAACCCACATCTTTAGTAACAATCCTGAAAAATGCCCCTTCCCTTGCTTTGTTTAATTGTGTCCTTCTTTCTCCCGTGGGAGGATTCTAGCCTTCTTACAAAAGAATTTTGTTGATGGTTTCCCTATGTGAAGGATCCTTGGTTTAAACAGTTGCTGTTTGTGCACAGTCCTGAGCAAGGTGAAAGAGGAATTGTTTCTCAGGCGTCTGAACAAAGCAAACCACCTCTCTCCAGAATGTCTGCAAAAGAAGATACTTTTCAAAGCAACTAGGAAGTTGGGGCGCCTGGGTGGCTAATCGGTTAAGCGTCCGACTTTCGCTTAGGTCATGATCTCGCGGTTTGTGGGTTCTAGCCCCACGTCAAGCTCTGTGCTGACTGCCAGCTCAGAGCCTGGAGCCTGTTTCAGAGTCTGTGACTCCCTCTCTCTCTGACCCTCCCCTGCTCACGCTGTCTCTCTCTCCTAGAAATAAATAAAACATTAAAAAAAAAAAAAAAAA
>NW_024080643.1:1123191-1357222 GCF_003009895.1 Hyaena hyaena | reverse complement strand
TAAAAAAAAAAAAAAAAAAAAAAAAAAAAAAAAATATATTCAAAGGAGAATCAACACAAAAAGGAAAACAGGTAAGAACAGATCTAGTTCTTCAAGTTTCATTGAAATGTGAAGATTTGCACTCTTCAAAAGATTTATCTTTCAAAAGAAAAACAGCATTACTTTGAAATAGCGACACATCACTGAAACATTCAGTAGCAGCGAAATCTCTTTTGTTGTTCAAACAAGAATTTTTATCTGTTTTTTTTGGACAAAGTTTTGCAAGAACATAAATCCTTGATAAAAATAAGTATACTTCAGCTTCTGTGCATAGAATTTGAATATTTGATCCTAAAGGGGATTTTTTGTAGATGTTTATTAATTTTGAAGTTACTTTAATTAATTTCTCCATTACCATTAAATCCATTTGGAAGGGTCTTTGATCTAGCATGTCATTCACCTGTCTCTTAGAAGGGTTTTTTTGTGGAGGACACACAATGATAGACCAAATTCTGTCTCTGATACAGTCCCTGTGACAATGGCAGTGGTGACAGAGACTGGAATGATAGCATTGCTTGGCCTTAGTGCAAGCTTGTTACTCAACCAAAGATAAGAATTATTTATTCTTTTTAAAAAACTTCTATTTTGATATAACAGCTTCATTGAGATATAGTCATATGCTCCCTAGAATTTGCCCTTTAAAACGATATGGTTCAATGGTTGTGTGTGTGTGTGTGTGTGTGTGTGTGTGTACATAACCATATGCAGAATTGTGCAGCTGTCACAACAGTCAGTTTTAGAATATTTATATGACCCCAAAAGAAAGAAACCGTGTACCCAGGCACTGCTCATTTTCCCAAACCCCAGCCCCTGGCAACCCCTAAACTTCTCTCTCTACAGAACTGCCTATTCTGGACATTGCATTGAGTAGAATCATACAATATGTGGTCTGTCTTGTCTAGCTTCTTTCACTTGCATTAATGCTTTCAAGGTTCGTCCATACTGTAGCATGTATCAGTTCTTAATTCCTTGTAATGACTAAAAAATATTCCAGTGTATTGGCATTGGCATTCCATGCTTTGGTTATCCATTCCTTAGTTGATATATATTCGCATATTTCTGCCTTTGTCTCTTATGTGTCATGCCGCTATGAATATTCATGTGCAAGTTTTGTGTGGATGGACCTATGTTTTCATTTCATTTCATTTCATTTCTCTGGGAAATATCCTAGAAGTAGAATTGCTCTGTCATATGGTACCTCTGTGTCTAACCTTTTGAGGAACTGCTTGATTGTTTTGCAAAGTAGCTGCACCATTTTATATTCCTACCGTGAGTGTAGGAGCCCCTCTCTCCACATCTTACCAATACTTGTTAATGTCTGTCTTATTATAACTTATAATAACCACTGGTTATTCCAGTGGGCGTGATGTGGTATCTCGTTATGGTTTTGATTTCCATTTTCCTGATGCCTAAGGATGTTATTCATCTTGCCGTATGCTTATTGTCATGCAGTATATTTTCTTTGGAGCCACTCAAATCCTGGCTCATTTTAAAATTTGGTTATTTTTCTTTTCATTGTTGAGTTAGAGAGTTAGCCATACATTTTGTTTACTTGAGAGCCATCAGGTATATATTTTGCAAATGTGTTCTCCCATTCTTAGGTTGTTTCCCCCCACTGCTTTTATTTATTTATTTATTTATTTATTTACTTACTTACTTATTTATTTAGAGAGCAAGTCGGGGAGGGGCAGAGAGAGAGGGAGAGAGAGAATCTCAAGCAGGCTCCACACTGTCAGCACAGAGCCCGATGTGGGGCTTGAACTCATGGACCATGAGATCATGACGTGAGCTGAAATCAAGAGTCAGATGTTTAACTGACCGAGCCACCCAGGTACCCCTCCTCCCACTGCTTTCTTGATTATGTCCTTTAAACATGAAATCTTTCACATTTTTTTCTCTGTTTTACTGAGAAATAGTTGACATACACCATTGTATAAGTTAAAGGCACAAGCCATGATGGTTTGATTTACATATGATGTGAAATGGTCACCACAAGAGGTTCAGCTGACATCCGTCTTCTCACACTGACACAATCAAAACAAAAGAAGGAAGAATAAAGGAAAATATTACCTCCTTGTGATAAGAACTTTTAGGATCTACTGTTGACAACTTTCCTACATATTGTACAGCAGTGTTAGCTTTAGTCATCGCATTGCACTTTACACCTCTAGTACTTATTTATCTTAGAACTAAAAGTTTGTACCATTTGACCATCTTTCTCCAGTCCCCTCTCCCCCAGCCTCCTGTCTCCAGTAACCACAAAACTGATCTCTTTGTGCTGTGAGTTTGTTTGGGGTTATTTGTTGTTTCTTTTGTTCTAAGATTCTCTATTTGAGATCATACAGTATTTGCCTTTCACTGTTTGACTTGTTTCATTTAGCATCATGCCTTCAAATTCCATCCATGTTGTTGCAGATTTTCGCATATTTAATGGCTTGAATAATATTCTTGTTTGTGCATGTGTATGCGTGTGTGTGTGTGTGTGTGTGTATAAAATAACTTCTTTATCCATTCATCCATTAACAGACCTTCAGTTGTTTCCATGTCTTGGCCATTGTCAGTAATGCTGCTATAAACATGGGGGTGTACATATCTCTTTTATGTCCTTTGCCTTTGGATATATTCCCAGAAGTGGAATTGCTGGGTTATTTTCATTTTTTGAGGGTTCTCCATGCTGTTTCCCATTGTTGTTGTACCAATTTCCAAGCCTAGGAGCCGTGCACTAGGGTTCCTTTTTCTCTACTTCCACACCGGCATTTATATCTTCCCTTTTTGATGGTGGCCATTCTAACAGGCATGAGGTGCTGTCACATTGCAGTTTTAATTTTGAAAGCTTTCGCTTTGAATGAGATTCAGGGGTTTTTTTTTTCATTTGTTGCTTAAGCTTTTTGTGTCACGTATAAGAAATTGTTGCCTAATCTGAGGTCATGAAGATTTATAGCTATGTTTTCTTCTGAGAGTTTCATAGTTTTACCATCTACATTGAAGTCTTTAATCCATTTTTGAGATGTTTTCAATATGCCGAGAGGTAGTAGTCTAACATCCTTCTTACGCACATACGTATCCAGTTGTCCCAGCACCATTTGTTGACACACCATTTCTTTCTGCCATTGAACAGTCTTGGCAGCCTTGTGGACATTCAGTTGACCATGCATGTTGACTTATTTCTGGAAACTCAGTTCTCTTCTGTTAAACTGTATCTGTCCGTACACTGGTACCACATAGTCTTGATTACTGTAGGTTTGTACTGCGTTTTGAAAGTGGGAAGTGTGGGTCCTCTAACTTTGTTTTTGTTTTTCAAGATCAGGCCCTTTCTGTTTTTGTTTTCAAGAGCTGGACTATTCTGTGTTTTTTTGAATTTCCATATGAATTTTAGGATCAGCTTGTCAGTTTCTGAAAGAAGCCAGCTAAGATTTTGATAGGAATTGCACTACATCTGTAGATCAACAGGGGAAGTAGTGCCATCTTAAGAACATTGAGTGAGTGTTCTAATCCATGAACATGGAATGCTTTCTACTTTTTTGTGTATTCTCTAATTTCTTTTGATAATGTTTTGTAGTTTTCAGAGAATATGTTTTACACTTTGCATATCAAATTTATTCCTGATGCAGCCACCTTGAAAATATACATGAACCCCTAAATTTGTTTAGATACTCATTTAGTATTAGGAAAATATGCAGGCAATTTGGAGTTATAGTAAAGCAAAATGAAATATTACAGAGTAGTCTTTTCACAAAATAGCTTTATAGTCTATAGGCAGTGTATTTCATACTTTCAAGCACTTTGGTATAAGTAAAATTAATACAAAGCAAAACCCAAAAACCATCTACTTTGATTCTCCCATATAGTTGACCTTTGAACAATGTGGGGGTTAGGAGGACCAGTCTTCCTGTGCAGTTGAACATCGGTGTGTAACTTGTGTCTCCCCAAATATTTCACTACTGATAGCTGTTAATCCAAAGTCTTACTGTTGACCAGAAGCCTTGTTGATAACGTACAGTTGATTAACACATATTTTATATGTTATATGTATTATATACTGTATTCCTACAATAAAGTAAGTTAGAGAAAAGTGTTTTAAGAAAATCCTAAGGAAGGGAAAATACTTTCACAGCATTTATTAGAAAAAAGAAAACACGTATAAGTGGATCCACACAGTTCAAACCTCTACTGTTCAAGGGTCATCTGTAATTGGAATTTTGCCAATGAGGTGATTGCATAGCTACCATGGACAATGAAATGGAAAGCCCTCATTTGCTTCTCTTTCCCAGTGGATATTGCTGATGCCACACACTTACCTCAAGAGTGTGTAGAAAGCTTTATTATCTACATATTTCATGTGTCTGGGGAGAGCAGAGCAGGCCTTCAAAGCAGGTGCAAATGGCTTGGGAGAGAGCAAGGAACGGAGCTTCACTTGAAGTTGTTGTGGTTAGGGAGTAGGCTGGGTGAGTGTGCCGTACTCAGGCTGGTGCTTGTGTGGTTTGACTTTTCATAGGTGCCGGGGAGGGGAGGGGGGACACCAGGCTTGCTCATGAGCTTTCTCAGATGGGGAGAGAGGGGGAGCCCTGATATTTGATGACTAAAATGTTCTATATTAACTTGAATTTGAACTTGTTGAGTAAGCCAATACAGTGCTCTCTGAGGCTTGCAGCCCGAGGCCATTAAGGAAGGTGAAAGTTCCATCGAATGCCTTGTTCAAGAGCCCAGCTTTACGTATTCTGAGAAGCAAAATGATTACCTTGTTTACTATTAGTAAAGTTTGGAACTCTAAAAATGGATAAGCACTGTTATAGTGAGATCTTGTATTGTGGATGTAGTAAGTGCAGAAACCTGTGTGACCTTAATTTTATATTTTGGGTGTCTGTGATACAGAAAGCTTCTCAGTGGGCTTTTTAACCTTTAAAAGGGCAACCGTTGCTGCTTCTGGCTAGACCAGACAGCCAGGCCAATGCCAGTGGCCCAAGTGTATAAAAATGTTCACATGGGATTGACTTTGACAAGAGCATCCAGTGTTGGATGACTATCTGAAGTTTGTCTAATTGTACTGACCCTTGGGAGTGTCTTGGTTAAGGGATGAAAAGCAGTATCTCTCCACAAGCTCGGTCACACGTGTGTGACAGGTAGGGTTCCTCCTAGAAAGTGTGCAGACTTCCCATTGCTGTTCCCCAGGGGGCTCCCCAGGTAGCCAATGGGAGAAGAGTTATCTCCTCTAGCACTGTGACATGAGGCAAGGGACGGAGGACAAGGAGGCCACCGCCTTCTGCAGGCAGGCTATACCGTAGGGCCGAGATTTGGTTCCACCCAGTAGCAAGAAGGCCAGGCTACCACTGCTGAGCTTGTGGGCTGCCACTTCTATAACCTAAGGCATATTGGGGACCTTGGTGTGGAGGGTCACATGTTCAGGGCAGATGAGAGCTTTACTTTTCAGGAGAGACCAGTATATGCCACTCTAATATGGTATCTTGCAGGACCGAGGAGGGCAGTTTCTTACACGGAATGCCATGAGCCACTTATAGCCGTTATTAGTGATCTAGGAACCCCAGAAGGCATGAGAGGAGGTTGCTAAAGCCTCTACGGTGAGAGCATCTCCAAGGGCACTAATGGAAGTGTGTGCTGATTGGTATTTGAACAGATTCTAGAGCCCTTTATTGGAAGGGATCCCGCTGAAGGTGAGGCAGTTTGCAAGTAGAACTGCATAAATGGGCTTATGTAAATTTCTGAATGACAAATATTTTGCCTCCCGAACCTGAAAGAGTCTAAAAGATCCTGGGCTTCTTTTAATATTTTGGATGCTGTCAGAACCACTAGCTATTTGTTGACAGTATCGGGGATGGTGTTCCCCACAGTTGACCAAATAATTTTTAGGAATTTAATTAAGGTGGCAGAGCCTTGCACTATGTGTAAGACAGTGGCCTATCCCTTTTCAATGAGCTTCTTTGTATTTATATGTTCTGCATGAGTGTGTCAGATGAATGTCCTCAAAGGAAGATGTTATTATTGTAATGTGTGCACACTTATGCTCCTGGAGAGAGGTGGATCCAGGTAAGAGCTAGCCTGCACAGGGTGTGCGTGATGGCAAGGCTGCTGAGGTGCCCTGTGGGTAGCCGCTGTGTAAAGGGGCACTTTTGTCTCTTCAGAAGTGAACGAAAACTGTGACCGAGGGACTAACGATGGGCCAGATTGGCTTGTTAATGAATAGCAGTGGTCTTGTATAAAGGCTTTCAATTCTTGCGGGCCTTGCTTTAATTCACACAAAGTCCTGTTAACTACTTTAACTGTAGGTATGGTCTGTGGGGTCCCATTTTGTCAAGCCAAGTTTTTAACGGGTGAAAAACTTAAATCCTTGAAATTTATCAGTTTAAATTCTTTTAATGTATCAATCATAGAGTGTTCATGCCCACTGTGGGATAGTATAGGGCAATGGAGACTCTGACTCTGGGAAATTTAGGCAAGATGATAATTCTTATGGTTAAGGCGAAGCATATCTATGTTTCCTTTATTACTTGTTCAGTAATTCCCTTAAGCTTATAAAATATTATAGAGGATACATATTTAAATTTAATGAGATCCCCAGGTATAGCTGTAGTTTGAGTCCCAGTATTGATTCAAGGCATAAAGTTTTGCCAATCCACATGTTTAAGGAGATGTTAGGATTAATTCAGAAGCTATGTTGTAGAAGTACAAAAGTCAGTTCCCTTTTATCTTTTGGAGGATAAATTCTCTTAGTTAATTTTGGATTTCCATTTGGGTCCCATTGTCAACCTCGGTTTCAGTTTTTTGTTTATTCTGCCGAATTCAGGCTTCTTTCCTTCTCCTTCCTCCACTCTCCTATTCTTTTCTTTCCCCTTTGCTGTTTTTACTAAGGAGTCTCTCTTTGCTTATATTTATAGATTTCCTCCAGAGAGCTTCAAATCAGTATCATCAGAGTTGGAGGCTACCCCCGCTGCTAGGGTTTACTTTGTAGGATTTAAGGACCCCAGGATTAAAGAGAATTTGAATTAACCCCTTTCACTGTACTACAGAGTTGCCATGGGTACTTTTCTCTATAACCCCAAGGATCAGGATTTTTGTTGGGAGAGGCATAGGCAGCAGCAGCAATAGAGGTATTTAAGGGTCCTGCTGAGTCATTCGCTTTTAGGAGTGCAGACCTCAGCACTTCACATAATGGCTTTTTCTCTTTTTTGGTTTTTTCCCCCCCCATTGACTGCTTTTTCATGAGCGGTCACCCAGTGGACCCGTATACAGCACAAGGTGGTCTTTTCCCTGAGCTTGGCATCACTTACAACTCCATTGTAAGGTGTGGGATAGGTCCAAGCTAAGATACTTGACCCAAAGCCACGCTAAGGACCCCACCCCAATCACATATTCCTGTCTCCGAAAATCCAATTAATTATTGAAATTTCCCACTTGGGTCAGCCTCTTGTATTGTTGGGGGTGTGGCGGGGGGAGAGTTCCCTTGGAGATGGACAGGGGCTCCTGTAGTTCGACTCTTCCGCCATTGCCTAAGGGGGCAGCACTGGGCTTTCTTATAAGCTTTCCCAGAGGTGGGGCAGAACNCGTCCTTTGTTCTGAGCTGCGACCTAGGTCACCCAAAGCCAATCAAAGAATGAGTGGAGGTGGGCACCCACGATGTGCTAAGCATGGCCCTGTGTAGGGGGAGGGGGAGGGGAATATAAAAGGGGGTGTGGGGGGTTGAAACCTGATAGCTGTTAGCAGTTAAATATAAAGGGGAGTGGGACACTCCTAAATATTTTTATCTTGTTGATGCTGTTGTAAATAAAATTTTATTAATTTCATTTTTGGATTATTTATTGCAAGTATATAGAACTACAGTTGACTTTTACATACTGAACTCATTTATTCTAATCGTTTTTAGAAATTTCATAGATATTTTCTATATACAAGATTGTGTGATCTACAAATAGAGACTAAGATTTGCTTCTTGTTTCCAACCTGCATGGCTTTTAGTTTTCTTGTCCTGCTGCCCTGGCTAGAACATTCCACAAGTTATTGAGTAGAAGTAGTGAAAGCAGACATCCTTACCTTATTCTTGATCTATGGGAGAAGCATTCAGTCTTTTCCCATGAGTATGGTGTTAGCTATGGAATTTTTTTTCATCCCCTTGTCAGGTTGAGGACATCTTTCTATTATTTCTGGTGTGTTAAGTGTTTTATCATGAAATGCTCTTGGAATTTGTCAAGTGATTTTTCTGCATCTATTGAGATGGGCATGTCATTTTTCTTCTTATGGTACTGATTTCCATGTTAAGCCAATCTTCCATTCCTAGGATAAATTGCACTTGGTTATAGTATGTAATAAATTTTGTGTGGCTGGTTTTAGTATGCTATTTCTTTGCTGAGAATTTTGCATCTGGAAGAGATAATTTTCTTTTCTCATGATGTTTTTGTCTGGTTTTGTTATCAAGGTCCATATAATTAATGTAGAAGTGTTCTCTCTCTCTCTCCCCCTGTCACTCTCTCTTTTTCTCTGGAATAATTTGTGAAGAACTGGTATTCTTTAAATGCTTGATAGAATTCTCTATTAAAAACATTTGTATCTGGGATTTTCTTTGTGGGAAAATTTTGGATTACTAATTCAATTTCTTTGTTGTAAGTATATTCAGATTTTCTTTTTTTTTTTTTCCTTTGTGTTTTTCTGGAATTTTTTCATTTCACTAGGTTGTCTGATTTGTTTGGTTATAGTTGTTCATCATATTCCCTTATAATTCCTTTTATTTTTTGCAAGATTAGTAGTGATGTCCCCACTTTCGTTCTTAATTTTACAAATTGAGTCTTCTCTCTTTTTTTCCTTGGTCGAGGTAACTAAAGGCTTGTCGACTTTGTTGATCTTTTTTAAACCAACTTTTGATTTTGTTGACTTTCTCTTTTATTTTTTCATTTTGTTATATCTATTACCATTCTGGCATTTATGATTTCCTTCCTTCTGCTTAGGCTTAGTTTGCTCTTCTTTCTTCAGTGTCTTTAGATGGAAGATTACTTTATTGCTGGGACATCTTTTTTCTTTTTTAAAGTTTATTTATTTTGAGAGAGAGAGACAGAGAAAGAGGGAGAGAGAGAATCCCAGGCAGGCTCTGCACTGACAGCACAGAACCTCATGAAACATGAGATCATGACCTGGGCCGAAGTCAAGAGTGAGACACTCAACTGACTAAACCACCCAGAAGCCCCGTCTTTCTTCTTTTTTAATGTGGGCATTACAGAGAGTGCTCCAGTGATATTCATTCTTATGGCCAGTCTCTACCATTGGCAAATCTCTCAGTCGTGATTCTGCTGGGGGGTGTAGTAGGGACAGTGGTCTGTCCCTCTAGGAGTGACAATTCTGATTTACAAGTGGGTGCCAGGCGGGAGGCAGTAGCTTCTGGTCTTGTCCCTTTACTTCTCCTGATTTTGAACCTCTAGCTTACAAGGGAGCCAGGGAAACAGGGATTAGGGCCCCAGTATTTTTGGCCTATTGTGCCTGGGGTCGTACCTCTGCCTTTTTACTTGGGCTGGATGAAGGGTCCTCTGACCTTTTGGCTTCCTGCTTGCATGTAACGTAGCCTCTGCAACATGAACCTAGCGGGAGGGCATAGGGTTGGGAAATGGTGGTAACCTGCCTCTCTCAATGAGATATTGTAGCTCTTGCCAAGGGGGAGAGGAAACCTGCTGTCGTGGCCAGAGCCACCAGATTAAAGCTTTCATCACGATGAGACAGACAGGGTTGCAGAAGAGGAAAGGAGTGCATCAGGCTCAAGTGCCATCCAGTCTGACTCTTCTTACTGGATTTAGTAGATTTCCATATATAAATGTTTTCTTTATTCACTCACTGTATGCCCTTGGAACAATTTCTAGAAACTGTAAGTGATTGTTGTTGTTTTTTTGTTTGTTTTTTTCTTGGCGCCCTTGTCAAAAATCAGTTGCCATTAAAGGTACAGATTTATTTCTGGACTCTCAGGTATTGACCTATGTGTATGTCTTTTTTTTTTTTAATAGTTTGTTGTCAAGTTGGTTTCCATATAACACCCATTGCTCATCCCCACAAGTGCCCTTGTGGGGAAGTGATTGTTGTTTTTTAAAAATAATTTTTTACGGGGGCACCTGAGTAACTAAGTTGGTTAAGCATCCGACTTTGACTCAGGTCGTGACCTCATGGTTCGTGGGTTCGAGCCCTGCGTTAGGCTCTGGGCTGACAGCTCAGAGCCTGGAGCCTGCTTCAGATTCTGTGTCTCCCTCTCTCTCTGCTCCTCCCCCACTCACACCCTTTCTCTCAAAAAATAAACATTCAAAAACTTCTTTTAATAAAAATAAATAAATAAAAATAAAATTTAATTTTTTACTATCAATGGTTGATTCACTGGAGAAAGTGTCCATGGAGCTTGTGGCACCATTGTGGAAGGGGTCTCTTTTGTGTGTGCTCAGTTTTATTTAACATTAATTGTTATTGTTTGCTTATTGAGGACTTGTTATGCACCTTCATAGGTTATTTCTGTGAAATATATTCTTGAATAGACTATATTCTTGAATAGTCCAAGGACACTGAGTAGCTGAAAAACAAATTCCTCTGACATGCTGCACTTGAGAAATAGTAAGGAGTACACATTTTTATAATTAAATTCCTTTTATGAGAAGCTAAGATTAAATTAAGGCACATTCACAGCAGCTGAATGTAATGCTGAAGATCACCTTTCACTGGGTGAGGTGGCGTCTTCTGTTGACATTTTCAAAGTGTGGTCCAGGGACGACTTGAATGAGGATCACTGAGGTGCTTGTTTAGAAAACTGAGCTTTGAGCCCCACACCAGCCTAGTTCTCATGCAGAGAGACAGTGGAGGTGTTCAGTTCACACAGCAGGCTGCATGAATGGTTTGCAAGCTTGACTACTGCAAACTTTAGCTAAATGTGGTTGAATAATAACATCAGACCCACCGTGCTAGGCACTGGTGGTTTCCAAAGAACAATGAGACCTACTCTTCCAAACCCCGAAGGTATGTAAGCTATTTGTGAGATTTATCTGGCAGAAGGAGAGGCCATTGGATAGTAACTTGATGTATAGATTATGTAAAATCTAGAAAAATTATGTACACTGATATCTGGGGCAAGACATACTCCCACAAGTAGCCTATACTCTCTCTCTCTTTCTCTCTCTCTCTCTCTCTCTCTCTCTCTCTCTCTCTCACACACACACACACACACACACACACACACACGCTATGTGCCTTTATTAGAAGGGAAAGATGGACTAAAAGAAAGTGATAGTCTGGAAGTCACTTAGAAACCTACTTCACCTGCACTTGGGATCCTGCGTTGTTGAGTCTTCCGTCTCCATGTTCTGCTACTGCCTTTCTTCTGACGGCATGAGCAGTCACTGAATATCAGTAAGGGTAGGGTAGAATAAATTCCTCTTTGAACGTTTTCAGTGCCCTTATTGCCTTACATAATGATTTAGTAAACTAAGTTTTCATTCTTAAATATTAAATGTTTACTACATGCTATGGTTCTCCTAGAAATTCTTCATTCTCAAATATGGGTTTGTTTTCTAGGAAAAACAAATTAATTCATATTCTTCTCAGGTGAGTTGATGTAATCTTAGGTCAATTATTGATTAAGGGGGCCAGGGAAGAGGTTATATATAACTAAAACTAGTATCAAAATGTGGTGGGATTAGTGTCTACTTACTGTTGAAATGACATCTAATATTTTAGCAACTCCTTTACTGTTTTACAGGCATATTCAAAATTGAGTTGGTGTAAACTTATTGTGAAGACAATATCTGATATATAGGGATATTTTCATTGTTCTGGGAGTATCATCTAAAAGTATGCAGAAGTAACAGCTGGAGGCATTGACATGACATTTAATTGCTGATACAGAAGGGCGATTACTGCTTATTAAACAGTGATTATTTCTCATCATATTTGAATATTTTTTCCCCAAACATTAGGACAGAACTGAATTAGCAATATTGCAGCCCAAAATCCCTGTTCTCTCTGCCCTCTGTACTCACCTGATTCCTCTTCCCCTCCCCCCACTTTTCTTCCCCCTCCCCCTCCCCCTCCTCCTCTTCCTGACCCAGAAATGAAGAAACCAAAGTTGTGCATATTCTGTTTTTACATGGATGTGCAACTGGCTACAGCCTCGCTCTTAGGAGAAGCTCCCAGTGAGGAAGAGGCACGAGTGGTCCAGCTTGGCATCTATTGGTTCTCTACAGATTTTCACACATAGATCTATTTCTAATGTAGATTCCTTATTGATTTTTAGATGTCAATTAAAAAGATAAATGGCTTTTTTATTATTAGTTTGCAACCTGGTTAATCTGTCAGTAGATGATAAAAAGTGAGGAGCACTGATGAACGGTATGTATATAAGCACTCACAGTAAATATGGTTGCAGGTAAAAGTTGCTAAATGGCAATAGAATTATACAGGATAGTAGGATACTTGCTCCTTTTTTATTTTAAGGAATATTAAAGAGTATTTGTGTGTGATAACATTCTGGTTCTATCTGGTATTGAAAGCCCCTTTTAGTGTGGAAATGATCATTGCAGTGGCTATGAACAGAGCCTCGTTCAGACATCATCATGCTGAGATGGTTAATTTATAGCATGATGTTCTATTGTTTTAAAATTAGCTGGCTTTGCACATATTTGGGGACTAATTTTAAAGTTTATTTTTTTGAATTTTAGTGTAACATAAAAACACATCATAAAAAAAGGAGAAAAAAACCATAGTAGTGTTAACTGGAGCATCTATCAAGTTCTGTTACAAGCAGTAATATTTATATCTTTGAGGCCGGTTTTATCTTCCTCAGTCCTTCTATTGGTTCTAAAGTGCTGAGTCAAGTGCCCAAGGTTACACAGCTAGTAAATCATGCAGACTGGATTTCAGTCTGGTCAGTTCCATGTTTTATGCTCACCTCATTCCTACAATGAACAGAATGCTAGCCAACAACATGCTTCTGTGACTTCTCATTGTGTATAATTGCTGATGAATATTTGCCACAAGGGCTCTCTACCCATTGCATGTCAGATTTTAAGGTGTATGTCAGTGTCACAATTCTAGGGTAACTTGCAACCATATATGTGCGTTCCATTCAGCTTCCTAAGCACCATATACTGTTATTTATACTGTTATTTATGGCTGTATAATAGGGCTGGTTGTCTGCTCTTTTCTCACCTGCCTGCTGCCTCTCCTCCTGTGCAAGTTCTCTGAAGCTCCCAGCCCACAGCTAGGAGCTTTTCTAAGAAAGATATATTTGTGAATATGCTGAACCGCACCATGCAAGATTAATTGTGACCAGTTTATGATAGAGTTAGATTACTATTCATAGTCTGTGTATTCCTCTATCTCGTTGCCAATTGATGTTTGTTTGTTTGTTTGTTTGTTTGTTTGTTTTATAGCAGATTTAAAGAAAGCCTCTGGTTCAAATGCTGCAAAATCCAATCTACCAAAATCTGGACTTCGTCCTCCTGGATACTCACGTCTCCCGGCAGCCAAGCTGGCGGCATTTGGCTTTGTGCGGAGCTCTAGCGTGTCATCGGTCTCCAGCACCCAGTCCGTGGACAGCGCGCCCACGGAGCAGAGCAGGCTGGCCAACCGTAAGTGGGCAGGGTGGGTGGGTGGGGCCAACCTGAACTGTTCCCCTGAAGGACACGCCCCTAGGACCATGGGGGTGGGCAGCAGGTGAATCAGCATGTGGGTATAACAGCTTTATTTCTTTGTGTATGAAAGAGTTGATTTGATTTCCTTTTATTTTTTCTTATTTTATTTTACTTCCTTAATCTATCATCGTTAGGACTTTAGGAAATGATCTACTGAAGAGAAGAAAGCCTGTTTGACATTATCATTTTATTCAGTTATGAGGATTTAAAGTGCCAGAAAAAAACTTTTAAATCTAGAAAATGACTTAGCCAGGGACTGATTCCAGGAGCCCTGTGCCCCATGGATTCTAGGTAAGAAGTGAAAGAAAGCTCCAACATAGGTGTTACCACATTGCGCTGTCATGAAACATTATGTATTAAATATTGCTGGTGAGAATCCTTTCAGTGCCCAGGGATTACCTGTAATGCCTTCATTTTGGTGGAGAACTTGGCTGGATTTCTCAAAGTTAACTAAACAGTGTTAAAAATAGAAAAGTACGGCTTTATTTTTGACTCTTTATAGTGTTTATTAAATCAAGGATCAGTTAGGTGTAGGGTGGGGCTGGTGGGGGAGGACAGAGCTCTCATTGTCCCATGGGCATCTCTGTGGGACCAGCCCCCTGATGCCCAATCGCCCCCACCCAACACCTCTTCCCTCAACACATCCCCAGGACACAGTATTACAAAAGCGAAGAAAAGCAGTGTTTTTCTTCTTTTACAAATGGCAGGGGTCAGGGGAGGGGTGGTTGAAGTCCATTACAAAGGCAACAGCTTTTATAGAACAAATACAAAGGAAAGAGTGCAGGGCTGGGAAGCCGAGAACATAAACATTGATGGGGGTACCTGCCTCCTTCCCATAGATGGGTGAGACAGGCTGGTGGGCTCAGAGCCAGTGGGGACCGAGTCCAGGAGGCCCCTTGGGACTCCAGGACTGCATCATCTCCTTGCATTTAGAGGCAGTACCTCAGGGGTTAATGGACGAATTTCCAGTCTCCACGCTAAAGGACCCCACTGCAGAGTGGGGTACTAGGAGGAGTGGGAGTAGCATGCCGGAAGCTTCCAGACGCCCCCATGAGCTGAGGGATGCTGCTCGAGGCCTGGTTTCCGAGACTGATGTTGGAAGTTATATCTTAAAGTGTTAATAGTGTCAGAGCAAGTCACAAACAGCCACGGTTCCTGAAGGAGATCTGGAGGCTGCGCCCCTCAGCAGAGCCTTTGACGACCACAGGCCATCTCAGCCTGTCAACTTCAAAGTCACTGTTATTGAATCTGAAACCATGACATCTCAGATGTCAGTTAGCAAGGAAAGTCGTAGAGGTTTTCATGCGGAGTGGTCTTTGGGAGGGATTACAATAGTTGAATCGGGCTGAAGTAGTAAGAGAAAGAAACAGAGAGCAAGATGGGGTGATTGGGAGGGGAGGGACTGGGAACGAGATGGATTTATATTATTTTTTTAATTTCCTTTCTCCGAGCTTGTTTTTTCTCTATCCTTTCTTGGGTTCAAAGAGATGATGCATGGCACATTTCTACCTGCAAAGTTCTACGTTTTGGTCTACGTAGTTATTCCTGAAAATAATGCATTACCTTTCCCTTTATCTTGATGTGCTTGTAAGCAGTTTCTGAGAGATTTTTTTGCTCACTTGGTTTCCTAAAGGTGCTGCATCTCACAACTGCTTTCACACAGGACTCATTTTTAAGAATACACTTGTCATGAGGGATTACATCATGGCACAGTAGATTCTCAAAATCTGAAAGAGCTTTTTGCAAATGTTTAACACATATTTTATTTTTAGATGTGTGTGTATATTGATGATCTGAAGATTTTTAAATATAGGAGCAATTATTTGTCTTTTTTAGTAGTAAAATCCCTAGTGGCATGTTTCTCTTTTAAAGGGAGCATAAGTGATTTAAAAAAAAAATCTCTTATGGTATATATCTTTCCAAAGAAGAAGTTAAGGCCTTGGTTTCCTTAAAAAATAATAGTAATCTCAGGATGATGGAGATACCCTATTCCCATGGTAGCAGTTTTTGCTAAAGGAGAGCTGATAGGTGTGGACAGAATAATTCCAGGTGTGCTTATGGAATTTCTTCTCACATCTGCTTCAAGGGATACTGGAGAGGGGACACCCTGGATACCCAGGGAGACAAGAGCGATTATGTGCCAGGGAAAATAATTCCTACTTTAAAGACTTCGTAGTAAAATAATAAGTTAATTATTAATGCATAGTTATTAACATGCAGTACATCAATATAAATCAGTTATTAATACATAATAAACATGTATTTAGAATTCCTTTCCAGTTTTTAAAAAAGGAGCATTAGAATTGATTTGTAATTATTTGCCAGCTAACTATTTGTAAAATGTATACTTCACCAATAAACCACAGAACAATGTCTCACTTATTTGTATTGATATCTTCATGCCATTAACCACTCTGCTTATACTTGTTATTAGATGTAATGTCAAGAAAAATGTTGTTTCTGTTCTTTAGTGGAGATATGATGCTTTGATGACAAGGATTAAGTAAAATATGGGGCTCTCAGAAGAGAACAGAGTCCTTAGATCAAAGCTAGGAGCAAAGCATTGTTGGTTTAGCTCATCGAAACAGCGAGCCTATCAGAGCTGGTTCCTTTTTCCTTCTCGGAA
Organism: Hyaena hyaena; assembly: GCF_003009895.1. Lineage (NCBI taxonomy): Eukaryota > Metazoa > Chordata > Mammalia > Carnivora > Hyaenidae > Hyaena > Hyaena hyaena. Next base: position 1,340,902 of record NW_024080643.1, on the reverse strand, counting down.
TGTTGGTCTTTCTTCAAACAGTACATTCACACAGAATTCGGTTTCGGAATACCACAGTAACTAGGAATTCTGTTGTGGCAGAGTAGGCTTGTCTCAAAATCTGAAACACGACTATAGTAAGGAACTGTTTGAAACTGTGCAGCTCATATTTTTAGATACTCATGTGCCTATAAACAGTCCAAACAGTGTCCACAATGACCGACGCATACTATATTTAGGACATTTTTCAGTGATTCATTATGAACTTAGTATTTCCTGGTGACTTGGCTTAGCTACAACTCTCTCTCTGCGGCTTTCCTGTGCCCTGAGGGGCAGGTGACAATGAGCATGGAGAAGAAAAAGCCCTGGGCTCCCCTGGACGTAGGTCTCGCTGTTGGGTGTGGAATCCACCCTCCACTGTGGACCCAGACTCTCTATCTTCAGCCCCCTGGGCATTAAGTCAAGTACCTTTGTGTCTCTTTACCTTTTCCCCAAGGTTTTGACAAATGGAGCCGACACAGAGAAGTGAATTATACCTGTATGTACTTAGAACGTATTACTTTTAATACGAAGCCCTTTTAAGAGACCTTAAAATCAGGGAATCTTAGAACCCAGTCCACCCCCTCGTTTTAAAGCTGAGCAAACTGACATCCGAGTGACTTGCTCTGGGTCCTGGCCCAGTGTTCTTCCTCCTCTATTTAGTCCTTAAAGCTGCCACATATGGTGAAGACACACTCATGATTGAAAGTCTTTCCTTTCTGTCAATGAAACAAATTAGATTCAGAGTTGCCTTGAGAGGTCCTGTAGACTGAATTCACGTTGTCGCCACTCCCTGGGTAGTTAGTCAGCCCCTGTGTAAACACTGAATGATGGAGAACATTCCATCTTGTGAAGAAGCTGCCTTTGAGACGGATAGCTCTCATCACAAGGCAGTGCTCTGTGTGGGTTCAGGCGGCCTTCCTATAATTCCCAGCTAGTCACTCAGCTCCTGTGGATGGGTACAGAACCTTGACCTTCATTGTGTTACAGGTGACCGCCCTCCCAGCCCCCTTCACTCCTTTATACATTCATCACATGAGGATTATGAGGCTGGTGCCTTTAGAATCTCAAATAAAATACCAAATTACACTAGTTAGTGACTCACGGCTGTTTTTAAAGATTTAAAGTGAAGCGAGAAAAAGTAATTCCCTAACTTAAGCTTAAACTTAAAATCATAGTATTTGAGTAGGTCTGACCCAATGTGTAGCTCATAATTTTTTGTAATAGTTTTCAGAGACCAAAAAAAAAAAACAAACCCAAAAAACAAAAAACAAACCCCCCCCCCCCCCTAAAAAAAAAAACAGAAAAAACCCTCCAACTTAGAGAAGAAAAATTATTGTGGAATTTAATGCTGGTAATGTCTGAGAGCCTAAACTATATCTAGTTGTCACATTTATCAGCAGTTAACTGTAGACTTGATTTTCCCAGTGGGTAGGTATAATTTAAACTTTTGGAGGTTCTGGAGGGGAGTAGGGTAATTTTAGGACTTCATGAATTAATCATTAATGAAAATAGTTTATATCACCAAAAGATAGAATAATTGATATAGAGGATCCTATCTCATTGTGTATTCTGAATAGCCCCTAACCTGTTGAGTGTTCAAGAGATAAGAAAATCTCTATCTGAAAATAATATGATGAAGATGGTGGTATTTGCCATGGTCTGTTATGGTTTGCCTCCCACTTCCTCCCCATTCACATCTGCCATGTGTTCTCCATGGGGTGAGTGAAGTCCAGAACTCATGAGACAAAGAATTTGAAAAGCAAAGAAAAGAAAAATGAGGGCTTTCTTCTTGTTTCTTTCCCTGGGGCAGAGAGGTAGTCGTATTTGGAGAAGTAGGGGTAGAGCTGGGGAGGTAGACAGAGAGGCTGACATTGTATAAATAATCAGGACACAGGGATATATGTACCTACAGCCTTAAAAATGATACAAAGTTGGGTAGATGTTTCTGGCTTGGGTGGAGGTAAATTTCTGATGCGGGTGATCAGGGAGTCTCACAGAGGGGTTGTATTTTGGGAGGCGGAGATGGGCTCTGGGAGATCTTTGGTAGGGGAGCTATTGGTGCAGCCAGAAAACCTCCTGAATTTGAGGCGCCTCCATATCTGGCACAGCCTCCCCGTTTACTGTAGTGTCATCTGTCTTCTGTACACTGAGGCCTATGCGTTTGAGCGCCCCAAGATTGTTCTCACAGTGCATCTCTTCCAGTTTTTTTTTTTTCTTTTTGAGAGACCGAGAGAGGATGAGAGGGGCAGAGATGGAGGGAAGGAGAGAGAGAATCCCAAGCAGACTTTGCACTTTCAGCGCAGAGCCCGATGCGGGGCTCAGACTCAAAAACCGTGAGATCATGACCTGAGCCGGAATCAAGAGTCAGACACTTGACTGACCGAGCCCACCAGACGCCCCTCTTCTAATTCTTTAGGCTTCCCCATGCTCATCTTATCCATAATGTCAGCTCTTAGCACTTTGGACACTCTACCAACTCCATATCTGCAGCCTCAACCTCTCTCTAGAACTATTCACCCACATTTCACATGATGCTGAACATCTCCAATAGGCTGACCCAGATTTCCTTAAACTGAACATTTCCCCCAAACGACTCTTTAATTATCATTTACAGACCAGTACCTCCTCTCACAGTCGATCTGTTAATAATATCTGTGGTCTGGCTACTGAGGCTGGAAATCGGGGATCAGCATTACCTTCCCCTTCCTTTTGTCTTTCTTTCTATTCAGCGGTCAAATCTAGTCCGTTCTCACTCTCTTGTGTACTCCATCCTCTTTCATCTGCTCACTTTGCTTTAAATCTGTAGCACCTCTCACCTAAACCATCACCACTACATTGTCACTCTATAATTCTTAAGGCACATGGTCCTAGACAATTTTCCCTTTCCCCCTGTTGTGATTGCTCCATGGTGCCCCCCCCCCCACACACACACCCCTGTGCTTGCTACAGTTTCTTGCTGGAAGCTCTATGTCCTCCATGATCTGCTCGGTCCCCTTCTGGCCTCTCCCACGCACCATCCCCGTGTGTACACCCTCAACCAACCAGAATTGTTCATTTTCTTCTCTGAGGGCTTTGTGCTTTCCTGCCTTTGTGGTGTTGCTGTAAACCATTCATCCCTGAAAGGCTCTCCCCCTACTCCCAACCAAATTCCTCTATAGATTCTGTCTTTTTTGGGTGTCATTCAAATACCACTTCTTCTCAAAAATCTTCCTTTATTTGTGGAACCAGAAACGGTCTTTTCTCTTGAGAACTCCTATGGCCCCTTGCTTTCATTGCTTCTGTGGATTATCCCATACCTGCTCATCGTCATTTGTTTCTATGCCCTTTCTCCCCTATGGATTTTCAGCTCCCTGGGGATAGCGGCTGGGTCTTTTGATAATTTCAGTATCCCTCATGTTATGCCTAACATGGCCTTGACAGTACAGTGTCGAAAGAAATTCTTTCCTAGTAGAAATTCTCTTACGTTTTCTCTTACATAAGAGCGTGGAGCAAGAGAGATCCCTGAGAGGAAGTGGAACAGCTTTCAGAAGTGTTTTGTACTGGGAACTTTTCACCTCGTCAAAACTTTCATGGGTCTTGATAGTTGACGAAGTTCTTCACCATTGTGGTTTTCATAGTTTTCTGGAATCCCTAAAATGTTACTTCTGTGGACTGTGCTGTGCCTGTGGATAATCTATACAACTCAAAGAGTAGAAAAGATAATAGGCCATTTAAAGTATAATTATATTCAGAGATAAATCATCATGTAGACTGACCTAATAGTCTCACAGATCTCTAATAACTTCTATATCTCCTTGCATGTAATTAGCTGCTTTAAAAGAATTGGCATAAAACTCTACCATTGAGGCTTTTCAGGGTAATTTCAGAGTTTTCAAAACTAGATATCTTAATTGGAGACGTGAGATGTTTTCATTATATTTTAGCGTTTATTTCTTATTTAAATACTTAAATCAGTCTGAGGATAATATTCTAAACTGGAAAATCACTAGCCCTTTTGGCAGATTAATCAAGGAAAATAAGGGTTAATAGGAAAGCTTTTTGTAATGTTAACTTCAGCATTTATGCTCGTGAATACCATAAAATACATTTACATAAATAACACATTTGATTTTCTGTATCTGACATGAATTCGAAATAAGTTCAGAGTTGCCAAGAAGTATTATTAATAACTCCTACTAAAGCAGCCATTAATCTATTTCATGTTCCATTGGCAAGGAGGGAGTCATTTTTTATTTGTGGAAAAAGGGGCTGAAAGGGATCTGTGAGGTCAGATTTCAGAGAAGCTCTTGCTTATTTGAGATTAAGCCTTATTGACATCTTTGTACATTCCTTTTCAAAACACTCGGATAATGATCAGGGCCACCTGGAGATGGAATTAGAGTGTGAATATGTTTTGTTTTGTTCTTTAAAAAGTTGACCATTTTTGGTTGTAAGTAAAATAAACTGAAATTTTGGGGATAATATTTTTATTTTATTTACCATGTTTAGTTGAGCTGCCCCATTTTTCTGGGCTATCTGGTTTCATGCTGTCACATTGTCCATTTTCCCTTCCCCAATCCAGCCCTCTTTCATCATCTGTTGTGGGATAAGCCCAGAGCTCAGCACTGCAGCTCTTGTGATCAGGACACCATGATCTTATTCCTGCAAAGTTAGAATCCAGTGGAGAGATGGGAGTGTGAAAATAAATCCATGTGTGGAACTGCGAGTGTGGCCATGGCTGAAGACTGCACAGCATTTGGTGGGTGGGTGGGTAGGGAGGAGGCGTATAAAAGGGGGAGCACCTAATCCTCCTGAGTTGGGGGTAAAAAAAGCCCTTATACCCTTTAGATCCTCCCCCCCCCCCTTCTCAGTCCTATTGCATTGTATCTTCAGATCTCATTATTCCACATTTTAGGTTATGACAGTATTTTGGCTTTGCTGTAAAATAATCCAGCAACCCCCCCAAAAGATTTGAAAAGATGGAAAGATATATAAAAAAAATTTTATATTCCTTGAAGCTGGATGATGGAACTATAATGACTTATTGTACTTTTTACTTTACTTTTTGTGTGTGCTTGAAAATTTCCATAAAAAAAGGTTAAAATCCTATCTTCCCCCCCTATTGGCTTTCATTTCTTAAAAGACCAGATAGCATAATGGTGAAGGATGCAGTCTTTGGAGATAGGCTGCTTGGGTTTGCATCCTGTCTCCACCGTTGACTAGCTCTGTGACTTCGGGCAAGTTACTTAATCTCTCAGTGTCTCTGTTTTCCCATTGTAAAACAAGAATAAAAAGGCGTAAGTATAAAAAAGCCACCATAGGATTGAGAATGTTAAATGGAATTAATGAATCCGAAGTGCTCAGAAAAGGTCTTTGCGTATTAATAATCATAATGGTTCAATGACCATTTCCATTCATTGACCATGTGCATAAAGTTCTATGTTAAGAAGGATTTAAACACTCATTTGGAAAAATGGCCATAATGGATTAACTGTGTCCAGCATGGGAAAGTGGTAATGATAACATATAAGTCAGGGAGATGATGTCTATTTCATTTCAAAATTTTTATAATTCCCTCTGTCGTGTATGATGAATACCTCTCTGAACATTAAGATGAAACATTTATCATTTATGCAACATTGAAGGTGGCAGTTCTAGAAGCTCATCAGTAGATTTTCATGGGGATCTCTTTTGGGCTACAAGCTTCACACTGTTTGGAAATTTATAAAATATAGGCAAGGAAAATCAGGTTTCATTTTCTTGATCTAAAAAGGTTCTGCCATGCCCTTAGCTTGTTATCATTTAAAGAAATATATCCAATTGGGTTTCCTTTAAATGAAACATATTTATTCAAAGTGACTAATACATAGCACATTAATCTAAGCTGATGACATTTAAAACCTCTGCTCAAAATAGAAGCCAAGAGTTGGATCTGATTTTATTTCTGTGCCTTTCTAATGTCTGTAGGAAAAAGTGGGAACATTTGATTTTGTGGTGTGTAAAGAGCTTCGCACAGCATCTCATTTTGCCAGAGTCTAATTTCCATTGTACTAGGGTTTTACTTCATCAAATATCTCAATATGATTTAGGTGGGTGGGGGAAAAGGGAAAAGTGAGAACAAAAACCAAAATAAGCTTCTGATTTTCTCTGGAAATGAGGAAGTCAAGCACATGTCACTGATGGATTTAAATACCTATTTCCCTGGAATCTGTAATTATGTAATTTAAAGTATTCTTTATAGGGAAAAAATAGAATCATTTTCAGTGACTCTTGCTGTTAATTTTCCAGATTCTTCCCACACACTCGGTTCTTTTTTCTTCTTTCTTTGCTTCCTTCACTCTCATTTACAAAGGAGAACATGGTTCTTCTGAGTACTATACAGCATTGCCTGTAAGTGAAAACATTTTCTTTATTGCTTAAGTAACATCCAGTTTATCCACCTAGACTTAGATATGTGGACAGAACTGTTGGAAATCATATTGTCCCTCAAGAGGTTTATAAGTGCCACAGTCTAGCTTATTCAGGATATTTAATGAAGAAAGGATCCTTTTAACTCTATAAAGGGGTCAAGATTAGAAAATTGCTACAGTTGCATAATATGCATCAAAATCAGCATTTATGGTAATAGGATAATTTTGAGGAAGGTCAGTTAACCTCACTGGACTCCAATTTTTATTATAAAGTTGGAAGAGATCGAATGAACCAAACTGACCACTTTTGGCTGTCAGGAGCTTGGATCCTGTGACTTTCTTCTGTTAAAATTAGGTACCCATTTATGATTCTTAAATGGTGAATAATCAGAAATGTATTTGAGAACAATTACTATGATAATCGTGAGCCAAGTCATTTGGACAAGGCAGACCCGGGATGAGTGATCTCAGCTGTGCCCAAATTAGCGCTGCTTTCCTTCTGGCCAGACCTTGCTTTTGTTATTTTTACCCTGCCATAGGAGATCGAAATTTCAGAACACCAACAAACAGAGAGCAGCTCAAAGGTTTTACTGCCCTGCTTTTTATCTATAAAATGCAGTGCTGTGAGGTTCTTGGAAGTCCCCTCCACACCCCTGCGCTCTGCCTAATGCCGCACATTTCGGATTCTTGGTCAAGGGCTACGAGGGATGGGAAGTGTCGGGGAGGGTGTTTTCATACCTTTCATTGCTTTTAGCATTCGCAGAAATGACAGGTCAGGGGTAACATTCCATCACAACACTAACACACTAGGGGACGATGACAGAGAAGAAATAGTAAAAAGCAACTGAGCCTAACTTTTAGACTCATATTGACTTCTTACAGGAACTTTGCCCATGGCACATGCTTTCTTGCATCGCTATAACACGCACAGGCCATCTGTTGGAAAGGCTCATGAAGATCCTTGCAATATATTCCTTAAGGCAGTGAACAGGGGTCACAGATTGATATCTTCCACTTTCAGGGAGAAAGAATACATTTCATGATGTCCATGGGTTCTTTGGCTCCTTTCACAGGCAGGAGCTGGGAGGAGAGGCTTAGTGGGAGCCTGAGGTAGGGGTCAGCAGTAGGGATGGAAAGAAAGGGCCGAATGTGAGCGAGTCAGAGCTGGTAGGTCAAGAGCACCTGTGAGGGTGGAGTGGCTGGAATGGTGGGTGTGAGGGCGCCACTCGCAGGATTGTGGGCTCAGGACCAGGGTCTGAGGGGCTCGAGTCATGCTGAGCTCCCAGAAGAGCGTTCACATAGACTCATCTGGCAGATTTACAGACATGCTGGGCTGACATGGTGACATGAAGGAGAGGAGCCATGGCTGACGGCGCTGGTGAGTGCAAGGAGAACAAGATGAGGGAGGGATGTGACACATTCAGGGCCTGTCTCTGGACCAGGTGAGGGGAGCACAGCCAGAGAAGGCGTGGTTAGCAAAGAGGGAGGAGCATCAGGAGAGGCAGGGGGGAGAGAGACTCACGGAAAGCACGCGGTCAGTCAATGCAGTCTGTGCTGCAGAGGCTGACCTCTCACTATGAGGAAGAATGGAAATGCAGACTTAGTGATTAAGAGCTCACTGGAAGCTTCGATGTTAGTCTGAACAAGAAGTGTGAAGGCAGGAATCAGGTTGTAAGGGGTAAGGCAGGTGAGAATGGAGCAAAGAGGTGAATGTTAGGATGCTTAGTGGAGGAAAAAGAAAGCACTCGGGGTATCTGGGTGGCTCCGCCAGTTAAGCGTCCGACTCTTAATTTCGGCTCAGGTCATGATCTCACCATTGGTGAGCTCGAGCCCCATGTCTCGAGCTCTGCACTGACAGTGCGGAGCCTGCTTGGGATTCTGTCTCTTTCTCCCTCTCTCTCTGTCTCTCCCCGACTCTCATTGTCTCTATCTCCCAAACACATAAACTTTTTTTTTTTTTTAAGAAGGGAGTTAGGGGGCGCCTGGGTGGCTTAGTCGGTTAAGCGTCCGACTTTCGCTTAGGTCATGATCTCGCGGTTCGTGGGTTCGAGCCCTGCATCGGGCTCTGTGCTGACTGCCAGCTCAGAGCCTGGAGCCTGTTTCAGAGTCTGTCACTCCCTCTCTCTCAGACCCTCCCCTGCTCACGCTGTCTCTCTCTCTCTCTCTCTCCTAGAAATAAATAAAACATTAAAAAATTAAAAAAAAAAAAAAGAAGAAGAAGGGAGTTAGTAGAGGAGCAGAGAAAGTTGTTTTGTATTTTGGTTTCATTCTCCTCCCCTCTTTTTAAAAACACAGATAAGAATGTTTATGATCCAAGAGGAAGGATCCAGTGATAAAGAAGCCATTGAAGATAAAAGCAAGTGGGGGTAATACATGGAGCAGTTCCTGCAGGAAACAGGAAAGAATGACATCAAACACAAGTGGAGAGGAGAGAAAGAAAGGGGTAAAAGGATAAGCAAAGAGAAATACCAGGCAGGAGAAAAGCGCTCCATGGAATTCACATTAGATAGCTTGATTTGTGTTAGGTGATTAAAAAGTAGAGTTTTTACAAAGAGCAAAACATGTTGGAATTGGGATTCATAAAGTAGAAAGGCATGTCATGGTTACTAGAACAATACAATAAGAGAGTCAGTAAGAAGTGACAGGAGAATTGCAGGGCTGCAGCAAGGCCAACTTGAGGTTGGAGAACGTGATTTTATACTGGAAGCGATCGACCAGAAGTTAGGCCTGTCTCCAGTGATGTGGTGAGTCACGCTTCTCTCCAGCATGTCGTCCATATTATACTATAAGTTAGAGCAATTCAGATTCCACAATGAGTATATCCTGTTTCTCAGGAGCTTTCAGTCATAAACTGATATTTAAATATAGCTCCTTGGGGGCTCAGTCAGTTGAATATCCAGCTCTCTTTCGGCTCAGGTCATGATTTCATGGTTGTGGGGTCAAGCCCTGCATTGGGCTTCATGATGTGTGTGGAGCCTGTCTGGGATTCTCTCTCTCCCTCTCTGCCCCTCCACCCCCCCATCTGTGTGTGCATGCACATTCTCTCTCTCAATAAAAAAAATAAACATTTAAAAACAAACAAACATAAGTCCTGGAAACAGAGGTACTGGTTGAAAAGGATTGTAGGGAGCCTCAGACCATCTCTGCCTCTCCCCTTCCCTATCCAGTCTGTACCAACCCCTAAGAGATTCCACGGATGATAATTGGCATTCATGGATTTTACAGCATATATGTCCCAGTCAGCTCAAGGACTGGAGACAGAATTCACTACTATGATGAAAAGGGTGACTTTTTTCTGAAATTAAAAATCCCAATTATTGTTGCCAAGAAAGGCATTTTATTATTGTAATCGGGTCCTCATGTGTCCCTAGAACATGGCCGTCCAGTAGAACTTTCTGTGATGTTGGGATGTTCAGTATCTATGCCCCTGAACCATTGTGATATGGCTGGCGTAACTGAGGAACTGACTTCTAAATTTTATTTCATTTTCATGACTTTAAATAACCACTTGTGGCCAGGGGCTATCCTGTTAATGCAATTCTAGACTACATTTATCAGTTTGGAGTTTCTAAAAGACATATTTTTAAAGTTTATTTGTCTTGAGAGAGAGAGAGAGAAAAAAAAAAAAGAGAGAGAGTGTGTGTGCAAGAGCAGGGAGGGGCAGAGGGAGACGGAGGGAGAATCTCAGGCAGGCTTTGCATTGTCAGCATGGAGCCGGAGGTGGGACTCGAACTCACGAACTGTGAGATCATGACCTGAGCCTAAGTCAAGAGTCAGATGCTTAACTGACTGAGCTACCCCGGTGCCCCGATATAATAATATTTCTGATCATAGGATCTTTAAGATTCCTAATGACTAATGAAGATCCTCTACTTGAACCCTTTAGTCTTATACAGAGGTTACAAGAAGTTAAGAAGAAGTTAGGGCTGAGGAGACTTTTCTTAAACCATAGATGTTGCCTCTACTTCTGACTAGTTGTTTCCTAAATTCATACAACTGACCATAAGACTCGGTCATAGAAGATGGAATAAATTATCCATAGTGGTGGGGATCAGAGTCATTATATTAATGTACAAATATAGCAGAGTACACGTAATTTAACATTTTGCTTAAGGTACTTTCTTAGAATGTAGATATATTAACTTAATCCCACTATATCTAGACAGGGTTGGACAGTGTCCAAACTAGAAGGGAAAAGACAGGAGAGAAATATGTTAAGTCCAAGGGAAGCTGGAGAGGGAGGGGAAGGAAGGAAGGTGAGGGGAATGGGGTGCAGATGATCATATATCTGTGGTGGGAAGTAACCAAGAAGAATCCTAGAGCTATCAGTGCTCCATCAGCCTCTTTCTGCTTTTCTTTCTTTAAAAAAATTTTTTTAAATGTTTTATTTATTTCTGAGAGAGATAGAGAGAGACAGCAGGGGAGGGTCAGAGAGAGAGGAGACACAGAATCTGAAGCAGGCTCCAGGCTCTGAGCTAGCTGTCAGCACAGAGCCTGACATGGGGCTCGAACCCACGAACTGTGAGATCATGACTTGAGCCAAAGTTGGTTGCTTAACCGACTGAGCCACCCAGGCACCCCACCTCTTTCTGCTTTTGTTGATGGTTTCCTGTTCCGCCACTCTCCTGCCCTGCCTCCCTGCGAGGTAAAGACACAGAAAGAGCTACCCCGAAAAGCCAAGGCCAGGTAGTGTTTTCAAGGTCTCGAATTGCAGATATGTGTATTTTCAAGTAAGGGAGAAGCTGGCCTAATGAAATACTGGTCAGCTGGTCAGAAGACATTCTTAAGTGGGTGCCTATTAGATAAAAAGAAAACTTTCATTTTTGTGAAATGCAGATCACACCGTGTGGAATTTTCTGGGCAGATTAAAGGACTGTTAAATCATGTTAGGTACCTTACATTGCACATTCTTGGACAAGGACAGCCTGAATTGAAAAAACAAAAAACAAAAAAACAAAAAAAACAAAAAACAAAATGTGAGAGAAGCATACAGTATAAAGGAATTGAAATACAGATTTTTATCTGCTAGCTAGTAACAAGCTGAAATGGAATATTGTAGACATTATTAAGAATGTCTAGATCCCATTAATACTATTACTGCTGATATTATGTGTCTGTTCAGCCAGTAGACATCAGAATTTCTATCTGGTGAGTGTGATAACTTTTGGGTGTGACACTGACATATTTTGTTGAATGTTCTTATGCAGTTGAATGTCTGCAGGTTTTATAGGAGACAGTTTTGCTTCCTTTGGTGGTTTCAGTAAAATGGATTCACCAGCTGGAGTTTGAATATCATTGTGCAGTTTATGCACTTGTGACTTTTGCATTGGCATTGAAACTTCGTTTCTCACCGTGTTATGTAAGGATGATTTTGACCAGGCTACATGCCTACCAGCCACATGCTTCAGGGTAGCCAATAGCCTGAATCATAAGACTAAGTATTGTTCTTTGTTTTCCTTTAAATTTAGTCAGTCTTGCCAAAAATCACACAGACACAAGGAGAACTGATCGAAATGTTGGAAAGGTTGCTTGTATTCGCTGAAGATAATGTATCTTTTGTATCGTTTTTTTTAAACCTAATCTGTCTTTCATAATTAGATAGGAAAATGTAGTTCATGGTGGTTTTCTTGTCCCCTTTAATTAGCATAGTCGTGACCTAAAAAGAGATCTGAACTGGTGGGCAGGGATACTGGGCCCTAACCTCAGCTCTCTTCCTAACTAGCTGTGTGGCCTTATGAAAGCCACTTTACTTGTTTGGGCCTCAGGGTCTATGGCAGTAAAATGAGACCTCCATGCTTGGCGATATTCAACACTCTACAAATGATTCTAAAAAAAAGTCTTGTAATGTTAAGTTGAGCAGTAAGGATGTGTGGCATTTATTCTACTCGGTGGTTATAGGGCCCTAACAGAATGTGCTAGCAACCAGATCAGGAGTTGTTACTGAGTCATTACTATTTCCATGTGTAAGGATCTGTGGATAGTGTGCTCTCGTGAACTTGGAGCACCCCCAAGGTATACATCAGAGGTGAGCCAGCCTCCTGTAAGCCTGCTTCCATGCATGGCCGGCTGGCCCCAGAATCTCTGCTGTGTGAGGACTGTGTGGGGTTCAGTTCAGATGCCAACTTTTCAAGCGATCCAGAACTTTTTGAAGGCAACTGGGATACATTGAGAATAATTAAAGACACAAGATAGTATTAGATGCATTTACTCTATATTCTTTTTACCCTAAATACATATAATACATTTAGATGATATGTAGAAGGTTTTGATGTAACTGTCTAGTTCTTCCTCCCTAAGGAGCTAGTACCAGAGGACCCTTTCCCGCTAGAGCAAAGTCATTGCAATTTTGGTTTCTTATATCAAGGCCCTTAGTCTCTGGTTTATTTATTTCCTCAAAGCTGACCCAAAGCAAAGCGTTTTTTGCACTATTACTAAGGAGGGCTACTTCTCCAGGAAGTTCTGAAAAACCCCCTCACTTCCTTGTCTTCTCCACAAGAAAGCATTTCTTCACTGTGTCCATGACATTGTCTCTCATTTGAGTGCTTTTTTCTCTTTCTGCATATTGGACTTCCTGTGGGCAAAGAATGGAATATTTTACAATCTTTTTCTTATGTAGCTTTTTCATATGGGTCCGAGGTAAAGCTGGATGGATTCCTCTGACAGAAGCATGGATGATGGGCCCCGGCATTTTGCATCTCCCTGCCGCCACCCGGGGGGCCTTCCGGCCCAGCATGCTCTGCCCCGCCTGAGCAGGTGCAGGGCCTTGTCAGTCTAACCACCCGTGTGTGGCAATAGAGGGCCACCAGCAGCTCCATCGGTGGGTAACTGTCCCGGTGGTGCGCCGAGGAGAGAGGGGTAGGGGTGAGGGGGGTTGGTAAGTATCAGCAGATGCTGGTGTTTCCCCCCCTCCCCCACGCTTGGTTTTTAGGGTTGGCTACAAAAAATGTGACAGCACTGATGCAAGGATCCTCACTCATTTTCTTGAGTGTGTGTGTCTGTCTGTGTCTGTGAACATAGACGGACATCCTAGTGTCCCAGTGAAGTCTCCCCACCCCCACCTCTTGCCCTTGCCACCTGTGAGTGTGACATGAAAGTGACCACCCAGCACCTCCCACGCCAGCCACTGTGATGGAACTCTGAGGCCCAGATCTTCTTCCCAGCCCTCTTCATGAGAAACTGTGTGGGGCAGGGAGCTGACCCCACAGACGACCTCGGCTGTCATCTGCCAACACCTAGTTCCTTTGTCTCCTTTGATGAGAAAATGAGAAATGCCAATGCATCTCAGGCACTGTCGGTCCCAAAGTGGGACTCTCAGGTTGGTGCTGACATAGGAGGCTTCTTTTGCCACCAGTGAGGTTTGTTATTGAAGGCAAAGGAGCGTGGAAGGGTCCCGTCAAAAGAGTTTCACTGAACAGATATGCTAATGAAGCCAGAGGTCAAAGAGTTTCAAGGTTTCAAGCAGCTGCTATTATTCTGGGTCGAACAGTGGCTCTGAAAGTGCATGTGAAGTGTTCCACGTCTTTCTGTTTTTTATTACAGTCGAGGAAAGTTGTGCTTACTGGCTAGAGAGTGGTTACTTGTACAGGAAACGTACGTTCGTTCCCTTTGGATGGTCCTTGACATATGCCTTGTGTCCATTTGTGCCTGACACTGCCTCCCTTCTGCACATGTCCTTAGTTGTCTATTCCTTGTTTACCATCACGGAAGCCTAGAACGTCCACACTTGCACCTTAGGTATCGCCCATGTGATCGTGGTCACTCCTCAGAGGAAGAGATGGTTGTCGGGAGAGGAGAGATGACTTTAATCACCATCTCAGGGGGAGTTAGCCATGGGCCCAGGGCTGGAACTTAGCTTTGATGTCCTCATGCCATGATGCACACCAGGGCAAGAGGCACTGACTGTTGCTTCGGGGCCTTCTGGAGAAAAGTGTGCTCGTTCAGGAATAGCTTGAGCCCAAGGAAGAGGGGATCCCGTCATTGAGGTCCTACCACAGGAATTGGCAGTGACTAGAGTCTACACTTCCCGCCATGTTCCCTCCAGAAGGAAGCTGAGTGCAGCTCTCCCCCAGTGCAGGGGACCCCACTGGTGGTATGTACATACCGGTTGAGGTTCCCTGTGAGCCCCTCTCAGAGGCCCGTGAAGGTGGGGTGTGAGCGTTGTGTGCTGAGCACAGAAATTGCGGAAACTCTGTGCTCCTCAAAGACTTCCGGGGAGGCAGTGAGGTGGAATGAAAGGTAACAGGTTGAGGAGAACACAGATCTAGGGGTGGACCTGGGCTGTCCCCATGGACAAACCACAGGGTCCCTGTGGGTGCCCAGTGTCCTAACTATAAAGTGAGAAGTAGGGTTGTGGCCTCTGAGATGCCTTTTGGGCTCTGGTGTCTGGTCCCAAGACCCAGAGCAGAAGGCTCTCAGGGGTCCCGGGCCCCTAGAATGTGTTTGCTCCTCCTCACATTTTCATTCAGAAGCTCTAATACATTTTCCTTGATCACATTTGAGGACATGCAACTTGTGTTGTCTTTATATAAAAGCTTTCAGTAAAAATTAATAACTACAGAGCTATACGCTTACAACACTAATGTTGCATTTTCCTACATAAAAAAATCTAAGTTTTTAGTAATATTGCTACGAGGATAAAATCCCGAGTCTCTGTACATGAATATATACCAGGCCAGTTTAACTAAGGGAAAAATTGCTCAAAAACGAACATACAGGATGCCTCGTTGGCTTAGTCTGTTAAGTCGGACTCTTGGTTTCGACTTAGGTCATGATCTCACGAACAGTGAGTACTGGATTGGGCTCTGTGCTGACAGCGTGGAGCCTGCTTGGGATTCTCTCTCCCTCTACCCATCCCCCATGCATGCGCACACAATCTCCCTCTCTCTCTCTCTCTCTCTCTCTCTCTCTCTCTCTCTCTCTCTCTCTTTCTTTCTTTCTCTCTCTCTCTCAAATAAATAAAACTTTAAAAAATAAATAGTGGTAGGGCTATATTGATAGCCTTCTTTCTTGCTGTAATTTCAGTGTATTTCATTAAAAAAGGTGTGGGGGATAAATCATCTCGGATATACTGGAAAGTACTTAGAGAGCTAATGCTATAAGTTCTGAAGTCCAGAAATACGTGTGACAAAAAGGTTTTATATATTCTTTTATTGGCATTTTGAAAAATACCCATTTTGTGATGTTTAGTAGCTTTAATGCTTGGTTGCATCAAGTTTTATAAATTTACATGTCTGACACATGGAAATGATGCTCTTATTAAGGTAAAAAATTAAGTGAACTCTGTAGAAAAATCAGAAACAGAAAGAAATTCCCTTAGTTCTGATTCAGTGTTGCCTCCCATAGGGTCCTCACTTGCCTCTGTCACTGATGATAGGCCAGCGTCCAATGCCATAAAGTACCCTCAAGCTTGCCACTGCAGTGTCCCGTCTAATTTGTAAGCATATGGTTGTGTAAAATTTTATCCAAAATAATCTGTCTATAGTTATAGCCCCAGGAGATGAAATAGATTTATAAAGATACTCAATTAGCAAATGTCAGAAGAGGGCCAGATCCTTTCTATGAAGGTTAAAAATGAGGCAAAGAAATCTATTACTAATGTTAGTTCCTTTTGTTTTTAAAATGTTGGACATAGTCAGTTAGTCAAGGAAAAGGTGTGTGCTGTAAATACTGCAAGGGAGGAAACAAATAATCACTTTGATGATAATAATCCTGTTCATGGAAAAGCAAAGGAACTGAAAAATTTTCAGAACCAATGAGCAAAAAGGCCAGTTACAATATTCAGGGTAAAAAAAAGTAATTGCATTCCTCTGTCAGTGCTAAAAGTATAAGGTGTACAGAAGAGCCATGGAGTTTTATAACAAAGAGGCAAAAATCCGAAGAGTAAATGAGTAGAATATGTGAAGGAAAGTGCACAACTGCGCTGAGAGATGGAGAAGAAGATTTGAATAAATGGAGGCACATGTCTTGTTCCTCGATGGGAAAACTTAATACTGGATAGATGTTGTAGAAACTCTCCCTCTCTGTTAAACTAAAGGATGTGTTGACTGCTGTAGCAACCATAACTCCCAGTAGGACTTAACAAAAACATTCTTTTTTTAAAAAAATTTTTAATGTTTATTTATTATTGAGAGACAGACTGTGAACGGGGGAGGGGCAGAAAGAGAGGGAGACACAGAATCTGAAGCAGGCTCCAGGCTCTGAGCTGATGTCGGGCTCAAACCCACAAACCGTGAGATCATGACCTGAGCTGAAGTCAGATACTCAACCGACTGATCCACCCAGGTGCCCCAAGAGAGTTCTTTTCAATCTTTTTAGTCCAAATAAAATTAACAACCTCTATAGGTTTTTTTAAAAAATTTTAAGGCAAGCATTAAAGTGGGAAACACTGAACCACTGTGAACAATAATTATTATCCCTAATATTTATAGAACTCTTGTAAATGAGTAAAAAAAATAAATAAATCATGCTCAATAGCAAAACAGGCAGAGGACAGAAATGGACATTCATCAAAAAGTGAAGCCAGTAGCCAACAAACTCACAGTAATGTTTTAAACCCTTACTGTTAATATAATAAAACAAGTTAAATGCAATATCATGTCTTCTACTTATTAGGCTGACGTTGATTGGAAGGAATGAGAATATATCGAGTGATGATAAGCACGTGGGAAACTACACTGATGCTGAATTCACAAGTTGGTATAATATTTAAGGAGGACACTTCCATAAAATTTAAAATATTTAATATCATGAATACCCATTTTTGCAAGCAATTCCACTTAAGACTTTACCTTAAGGAAGTAATCCACAGAGTTATCTAAAGCAATACCCATTCATTCTTGTTATAACAACAAAACATTATAACAACTAAGAGAGTATTCGGTTATACAAAGCATACACATCCAAATGGTTGAATATCATGAAAACTTTAAAAATGGCATTGTAGATGCATATTTATTCATAAAGGTCCAAGATTATTTCAATGGAAGAAATCAAATCAGAATGTATGCATGAACCTGGGATATTTTTGGGAAGGATAAGTGTACAGCATGGTGACGATAATTAACAAAACTATTGTATATTTGCAAGTCTCTAAAAGAGTACACTTAAAAGTTCTCATCACAAGGAAAAAAAAACTGTAATTATACAGGGTGATGGATGTGAACTCAGCTTACTATGGTGGTCATTTCATGATCTATACATTGGCGAAATCATTACATTGTACACCAAAAACTAATACAATGTTATATGTCAGTTATGTCGCAATAAGAAAATTAAATGCCTAGAGTGACTTCTACTTTACTGTTAATAGGTAGGATTATTGGAAATGTTTAAAAATGTTTGTTCACTTATATTTTCTAAACATGGGGAGTGAAGTGAGAAGAAAAGGGAGAAGAAACAAGATCAAAGAGAAATATACCACCTGTTTAAAAGAAGAGAAAGTTAAAAAGAAATCCTGCCACCAATAAAATCACAAATTGACCTCTCACTACCAGCGACTTGAGAAGGAGTTACGTTTTAGTGTGAAGTGAGGGGGTGTTTATCACCTCAGGATGGCCTGATGCCCCCGTGTCTGGTGTGTATTACATTTCCCTCTCTGATTGAATTCTGTTACTTCTGGCAGCAGAGATCAAAGTGGGGCGGAAACAATCTGTACAACATTCTGACAAAAATTAAAAGATGAAAGAAAGCTGTATAAAATAATTACTATCGCAAGAAAGAAGCAGACCTTGTGTTGAGAAAAGACTTTTATAAAAAGCCTCTCGTATAAGTTATGTCATCTTCCATGGAACAAAATGCCACATTACTTCCCTAACAAAATGTAAGCGTATTTGAGATTTTCCCATCTTTCTCTCGAGAATGATAAAATTCCCCATAATTCCTTATTACTTTTCAAGAGGTAACACTTATCCCTGAGAAAGCTACCTCAGTACAGGTTTGACAGATATTGTCAGGCATGGATCCCTGAAAATGTCTTTGATCACTGTCATATCAAAAAGAGAAACAACAGGGATGCCTGGGTGGCTCAGTTGGTTATGACTTTCGGCTCGGGTCATGATCTCATGGCTCGTAAGTTCGAGCCCCATGTCAGGCTCTGGGGAGCCTGCTTCAGATTCTGTCTGTCTGTCTGTTTCTCTCTCTCTCTCTCTCTCTCTCTCTTCCCTCTCAAAAATAAATAAACATTAAAAATGGTTAAAAAGAAACCACAACTCTGGAAGTATTAAGAGTCCAGTGTGTTTATCCTATGCTGGGCGCTTGAGCAACAAGGTAGAAATATATGTAGAAGTTGAGGATCTGGGTGTTAAAGAGTTTATATTTCTGTTGCATTTCTTTT
Organism: Hyaena hyaena; assembly: GCF_003009895.1. Lineage (NCBI taxonomy): Eukaryota > Metazoa > Chordata > Mammalia > Carnivora > Hyaenidae > Hyaena > Hyaena hyaena. Next base: position 1,322,161 of record NW_024080643.1, on the reverse strand, counting down.
TTATTTTTATTATTCAAATAGTATTTATTAAGCACCACCTGCACATTCTAATCTAAGTACTTTAGGCAGTTCACTCTTCAGACAAAAGATATTTTCTTAGCTTCAGATCTCAAGAAAGATTTCATTTTGAATTTTGTTTTACAGAGCTGCTTTTTTTTGAACTATGATTTTTTTTATTATAGTTTATTGTCAAGTTGGTTTCCATATAACACCCAGTGCTCTTCTTTAAAAAAAGACTTCTCTATAACATTAATTTTACGTAAGGAAGTATATATATTGATTTTTGTGCAGGCGTGTCATTTAGATAAATACGGGAAGGTTTATAAAGAACTGTAGTAATCATCTTAAGTTCCGTACAAGGTGTAGTTCATGCTAATACAGCAGTGTGGAGAGAACACGAGACTTCCATTGAGAAGATCCTACTCCACATACCTGCTCTAAACCTCCTTCTCCACCACATTGTGAGGATGAGAAGAGGAATAGGGGCTCTTTGGGGGCTAAATGATATAAAATGTGCAAATACAACTAAATTATACAACTACATTCTAGGAGGAAATTTTCACTCAACTGATGAAAAAACCACCCCTGGATGGAGTCCCTGCCCCTGAGTGTGGGGCACCTATCTCGAGAGAGTAGTTGAAGCTCTTTGGACTTAGAAGGTGCTAACTCACCCAGGGTCTTCGAGGACAGTGTGTTCTGGGTTGATGGAATGGGTAGTTAATGAGGAGGGCTGTGTAGGTCGGCCCTCACCCTTTGGGGAAGTCACTTCCTAAGGCCTCATTTCCTCCTCTCTTGCTGATCACCACATTGAGAATGTGTTTTCCTACTATTCAGTGCAAGGCACACTCTTTTCCCACCCATATTTGCAGCTCCTTTGGAAAGATCTAGGTTGCTTTTAATTCCCTTCTCAGTGGCATCTGTTACTTGAAACTAGATCTCGTGTTTTTATAATGTCTAGAATAGACTTCAGTGTATTTCCACTTGTATTAATCTCTGTCTGGCTGAAGAAGGGACATGGATAGAGAGCTAAAGAATCAGGCCCAAAACACCTCTTGAATTACCTCTTCGAGGAGGTTAGAGGAGTTGAAACAGCCACCTGCCTAACTAACCATTAGAAACAGAGACAAGAAACTAGACGATGAGACTTTATTTAAATAAATCCACACCCCCATTATATCACCATCTCTTTCTTTTAATCCCTTTAAACTCTGTCCCAGGGATGCATCATATGTAGTTTTGTGGTGAATATTTGTCCTCTGGCTAGACAGCCAGTTTCTCAGTCACTGGTTGGCCAGGTCCTCCGTGCCTCTTTCCGTGCCTGTTTTCTTTAGCTTTGATCCCCATATGGTTCAGTTTTTAAAGCCTCCTGTTTTATGTTAATATTCTATCAATACCTGAAATGTTCAAGTTTACAATCTGCATTCATTGATTTGGTTTCTCTACTAAATATCTCTTTAGTTTCCTTTCACTGTACTTAATATTTAATGATCATTTCTTGTTTTTATCATTTACTGATTTCATGTTGTTACTTTCCACGGATGGAAATTAATTAGCCTGTGATGCATCATGTTCTTAATTTGAATTTCCATTTTTTCTTCTCACTTTGAGGTTTTAGCCTTATTTATTAACTTACCACATTGTTACTCCTACTTTTAATATTCAAAAACCAAAAGTTGGAAAAGATTTTTTTTTTTGAATCATGAATTGAGACCCTCTCTGTTAAACTGAGAGTTTCCTGGAGACTCAAGCCATCGTTTCTCAGAACACAGCCTCAGTCCTCCACTGGATGGACCCTTCTGCTTCATTCCCTGAGCTGCCCCCACCCTGGATATGATTGCATAGCCACGTGATTAGGCTCCTTGACTCCAGGCGCTCTGGTCACCATACCTTCTCCACACGGTTGATTATAACAGCCTCTTGCAGAAATTAACAACTAGTCGCTTGTGCTTATTGATAGAGTAAACATCTTAGCCTGGAATTCATGATTTTCCTCAATCTCCTGTGGATTTATTACTCAAAACTGTTCTGTTGGTAATGAGGAATGGGGAAGATATTCAGGAAATTTATATTTCAGAACCAGTCATGTTGTTGGCTTTCTGTGTTGAGTGAGGGGGATTTAGGATAAAAAAGATGTGGTTCCTGTAATTGAAGAGCTCATAGATTAGTGGAAGAGGAGACAGATACTCCATTTAATGTAAACCCTTACAATAGAGTACAATGCCTGTAGAGGTAGAGATATGAAAAGATATAAAAGCGTATATAAAATCCAGTAGCCACCTTCCACCAGTAGGATGACTACTTAAAAAACAAAACAACCTCCTTCCAAAACAAACAACAACAACAAAACAAAATAAGCATTGGTGACGATGTGGAAAAATTGGAAGCCTCACGCATTGCTAGTGGGAATGTAAAATGCTACAGCCACTGTGGAAAACAGTATGGCTCAAAACTAATAATAGAATGAATAGAATAGAATAGAATAGAACCATATGATCCAGCAGTTCCAGTTCTGGGCATATATCCCAACGAATTGGAAGCATGGTCTTGAAGAGATATTTGTATATTTCTGTTCACAGACCATTATTCACAGTAGCCACAAAGTGGAAGCAACCCACATGTCCACTGGTGGTTGAATGGATTAGCCAAATGTTGCATATACATACCATGAAATATTTTTCAGTGTTAAAAAGGAAGAAATTCTGCAATATGCTACATGGGTCAATCTCGAGAACATTATACCAAATGAAATAAGCCAGACAAAAAAGGACAAATACCATGTGATTCACCTAGAGTAGTCAAACTCATAGAAAGTAGAATGGTGGCTGCCAGGGGCTGAGGTGGGGGCGGGGGGGGGGGAGAGTCCCTGTTGAATGGATACAGTTTCAGTTTTGCAACAGGAGGGTTCTATGGATGGATCATGGTGACAGTTGCACAGCAGTGTGAACGTAGTTAATACCACTAGGTGTACATTTAAAAATGGTTAAGAGGGTAATGTTATGTTATATGTATTTAACTACAATTTAAAAAACATAATCTGGTGAGAGCTAATGCTATAGTAGCTACTAAGGAAATAGAAAGCCAGATCACCTGGGCCAGTATGTCATTTCAGTAACTTTGGGACAGCTTGTCGGGCCAATGGGGCATCATTGTTACATCTAATAGTGGGAGTATCTTAACGTATAAATATGCTGTTTAATGTGAGATCCGGCTGTGTGATAGGCATCACGTTCAGCTTCTTAAGCAGCTTCACTGGTTTAAAAATGAGTAGCGGCTCCAGCAGTTCGTGTTTCAACCCAAGAAGCAGTCAGGGTTGCCAAGCAACAGATCACTGCTGTCAAGAGGAGCAAATCCGACATTAATTTTATATCTCTTAAAATGCTAGAAGGAATGTTGAATCTAAATGTTGTCATTTCTACCTACTCTATTTAAAAATACAAACACGCGGACTGTCCAGAACAGTGCTGTGCTGTTTCTACAAGGAGAGTGTTTCCCACAGCTGCTCCCGTGTTTTGTTTTCTTTGCCAAAGCACAACTCGGTCTTTCAGGAGACCAGGGCTAACGTGCGGACTTACACATTATATGAGAAGCTCTCAAGTCCTCAAGCAAAACAAAGGCACTCAATGGCAAACTTTTTCGTTAAGAATGGATTTTTAAACCCAGAGGACTTCTTTTTGCTTAAGCTGGGGGGTGGGGGAGGGGAGACAGTGGTTAGATTACTCATTGTACTTCCGGCACAGAGCAACATAATAAATGAGAGAATATTTCCTTACTAGTGCCTGTGATCCACAGAAGTAGAGCCTGTGGGAAATGTACAAAGTTGAAGTTACTCTACTGGATTGGCCAAGGGAAACAAACCTAAAGAAGAAAGGGGATTCTTTTTCCTTCTAAAGCAAGAGATGTGTGTTTTGCTCTGACTACAGTCTTCGCTGTATTTAACCGATTTCTCTAGAGCAGGATGGTGAGGAATATAATTAAGCATATGACTAATTTTGACACTCACTTTTTTTTTCTCTAAATGCCAAAAATCAGATTGGGAAGTCCTAGCCCTGGGACTTCTCAGCCTTAATCTACCCTTTCCTGCCCATGTAGTTGACCCATCCAGCACCCAGTCTTCTTAGTTCCTTGCCTATGTGAATTGCAGTCAACTCCAATTCCACACTAACGGCCCCCACCTATGGGCATGCCAAGAAGGGGACGAGCCTCTGAATTCTCTGCTCCATATCCTGGTCTGTGGCTATACTTTCCCTCCTTTCCTCTTTCACTCCATTTTCCACAGTGGCTCCTCCAAACCTCTACCACTCTCTGGAATTCCTCTTTAACTGCTTTCCACCCCCTCTCTGTGTTCATCTTTAGCTCTTTCTTTCCTGTTTCTGTCCAAAGCTAAAGTACTTTCTCTACCTGTGCCTTTGATTCTAGCTCCTTCTGCAACCCACAGACCATTTCTTGAGGTAGAAGACCTGGTTTAGGATCCTGCTGATGTGCTTAGAAGCCGTGTGACCTTGGGAAGTTAATTGGCCTCTCTGTATACCAGCTTCTTATCAGCAAAGATGGTTAGTAGTGTACCCACATCCTACATTGTGAGGAATCAAAGAGACAATGTGTGTAAAGCATGTTGCACAGTACCTAGCACACAGTTTTGAATCCATGTTCAACTATATGATGCTCAGCCTTAACACCTTCACTTCTCTGCCCCCAGGGCTGGCTCTGGGCCCCGGGACGCCATTCATGTGCCCACTTGCTTCCCGCCTGCAACTTCAGCAGTTGGGCTTTCCCCGCACCACTTCTTTCCTGTGTCCCAGCCTTCCAGGCTTCCATAGCTCTTCTTCCGGAGAGGCCTGACTTGATATTTATGTCTCCCCAATGCTAGCCCAAGAGGTAGCCCCCATCCTCCCAGAGCTCCTTAGACTTTCTTCCTGTAATAGATTTATGTGTCCACGTGGCTAGGCTGTAGCCCCCAGCTGTTCCCTCAAAGTGGGAAACACTCCTCCAGGTGTTGCTGTGGAGGTGTTTTGTAGGTCTGGTTAACATCTGTAATCAGTTGACTCTAAGTAAAGGAGGCTGTCCCCTAGGGTCTGGCTGGGCCTCTTCGAATCATTTCAGTAGCCATAAGAGCAAAGCTGAGGGTTCCCCGAGGAGGAAGAAGTTCTGCCCCAAGGCTACAACACTCCCGCCTTGGAGTTTCTGCCCTGCAGGCCTGGCCCTGTGGATTTTGAACTTCCCAGCCTACATAATTGTATCAGTCAGTTTTTTAAAATATGTGTTTGTGTGTGTGTGCACACGCATGAGCGTGTGTATTTCTCTGGGTGTATTTATACATACAGATCTACATATATGCATTTGTAAGAATACATAGGTATGAATGTACACACACGTATACATGTGTTCTCTTTCTACTGTTTCCTTGGAGAAGCCTGACTCATTCAGCCTCCCCTCACGTGCATAGACTGCATTGCACCCTGTTTTCTGAATTTCCTCTGCTCTGACAGCTACATGTAGGCAGAGGCCACATCTTTCCAGATGCCTGTCCCACAAGTCAGTCCGGGACCTTGAGCTGAATGAAGAAATGCTGGGAAAAGTCAGAGTGTATACTCTCACTGAGAGTAATGGAAATGAATATGTAAAGAGAGTAACTCTCTTCATTGGCAGATGAGTTCTCATCGCCCCTGTAGATGGAGTCCACAGAGAACAATGTCTCTCTTGCTCCTTGTCTTGGTCATTATGGGCTGAAGCTGGTACAGTCACCTTCCACTTTGCCTACTGGCCCCAAAGATATCTGAGGTCATGATTTATCCTTTTCCCTTCTGTATGACTCATGGTGGGATTTAGCTCCTTAATTTTCCTACACATGCATCTTTGGATAAGAACAGTTTATAAACAGCTGTTAAGAGCTGGATGACTTTTTTCCTACTCCATCCTTCATAAGAATCTTTCTCTTTCTATAATAGGATTATTTGAAAACTTTTGGCAAGAGATTTGTTTTGAAACCCAGGCTGAGGCCAGATAAGCTCATGAGGATCCTGGTGTGGATTTGCGATGTGCATTTACTCGAAGGTTCAGATTTCTCTTTAATATTATTGTATGACATTTTTATTTTCAGTTTGGAAGTTGGCCTGATTATTGTTCCTGCTATTTCTTAGTTGATTGATCTGCCCAGTACAATCCCAGCCCCCTTCCCCCTCCCCCCCCCGCCTTGTTCTTCATGATATTTATTGCTGAGGGGGCCACCGGTACTTAGAAATCATCTGTAGACACGGCCAGCACTGATAAAGATCCTATTTCTGAGCTGGCATTGTGGGTCTATTGTGAGACAATTAGGACTGGTTGAATCTCTTTCTGCATGATGTAATGTATTTTGTCAAAGTTGGAACACGTTGAAACTATGAACTTGGGCAGTTCCTTGAATTGTTTGGATTCAGAGACACTTGAAGATCTAAAAATAACTTCACAGGGAGAGAAATATATCAGGCATTTCTTCTTTTGGAAGGAGGTCTATTCATTCTGTCTCCTGATTTTTGGGAAATAGTGTGTCTGGTTCTAGTCCCAGGGGAACCCAGTGTGATCAGACAGGGGAGGCCAACGTTCTGTCTTCCAAGGATCCTGTCCAGTCCTTGTGCCTCCCTGCCCCTAAGAGAGAAGGGCTTGGCACCAAAAAGGGATGTAGGAAGCTGAACCAAAGGGGATCATTACAGCTTTAGAGGGACATTCTCAACATAGGACTGAGAAGGCAGGAGGAAGGGTTGTAGTTACACAGAGGAGGGCAAAGAAAGGCTCAGGATATGGAGGTGGTCTGGGTTTGAACTTGAATCATCTAATGGGACATTAAGCAATCTTATCCCCACCTGAATGTAAGCTTTGTTCACTAATCGCCCCCTCAAGGTGAACAGGGGTGGATATGATTGCCACACAAAGCCTAGAAGAGAGCCAGGATGTTATGTTGAGTTTCCCCATCCTAACACCACCTTGGGCTGGCTTTGGTCTCATAGACCTTAAAAGACCTCATAGAGCTTAGAGCCAGGCATTGTGGATGTTAATCCCAACTTTGTAAGACAAGACCTGTGAAATCACCTTGTACTTTAGTCATTCCATGTGGAAAATGGGAATAATAATTTAATTCTTTTGTTATGCAGTGTAGTTTTAAATATTTTTAATCTTTATTTATTTTTGAGAGAGGGAGTACAAGCAGGGAGGAGCCAAGAGAGAGGGAGACCCAGAATCCAAAGCAGGCTCCAGGCTCCCAAGACATCAGCACAGAGCCCACTGTGGGGCTTGAACTCATGAACCATGGGATCATGACCTGAGCCAAAGTCAGACTCTTAACTGACTAAGCCACCCAGGCGCCCCTATGCAATGTAGTTTTAAAGATGGGCATTACAGGGATGGCTGGGTGGCTCAGTTAACTGTCCAACTCTTGATTTCAGTTTAGATCATGATCTCACGGTTCATGGGATTGAGCCCTGCAATGGGCTCTCCACTGACAGCACAGATCCTGCTTGGGATTCTCTCTTTCCCTCTCTTGCCTTCTCTCTCTCTCTTTCAAAGTAAGTAAAATTTAAAGATGGGCACTATAAATTCAAACTATTGAGACTACACCAAAATGAAAATTTTTGCACAGTGAAGGAAACTGGCAACAAAACAGTAAGACAATCTACTGAATGGGAGAAGATATTTGCAAATGATATATTTGAAAAGAGGTTAATACCCTGAATATATGAAAAGCTTATACAACTCAACATCAAAAAATAATCCAATTAAAAGGTGGCAGAGGACCTGAATAGGCATTTTTTAGAGGAAGTTATACAGGTGGCCAACAGACACATGAAAAGATGTTCAACATCACCAACCATCAGGAAAATCCAAGTCAGAACCACAATGAGATATCACCTCACACCTGTCCGAATGGCCAAAACCCAAAACCCAAGAAACAGCAAGTGTTGGTGGGGATGTGGAGAAAAAAGATCTCTTGTGTACTGTTGGTGGGAATGCAGCTCTTACAGCCACCTTGGAAAACAGTATGGAGGTTCCTCAAAAAAATAAAAAAACAGATTTACCATATGATCCAGTAATTCCAGTGCTAGGTATTCACCCAAAGAAAACATAAACACTGAGGTGCTTTGGTAACTCACTTGGTTGAGTGTCCAACTTCGGCTCATGATCTCACAGTTCGTGGGTTCAAGCCCTACGTTGGGCTCTGTGCTGAGAGCTCAGAGCCTGGAGCTTGCTTCAGACTCTATCCCTGTCTTACCTGCTCGTGCCCACTGTCTCTCTCAGAAATAAAATAAAAAATTTTAAAAATTTTAAAAAAAGAAAACAAGAACACTAATTTGAAAAGATATATGCACCCCTGTGTTTATTGCAGCATTATTGCAAGTTTATTGCAGCATCAATGGAAGCAACCCAAGGGTCAGTCCACTGATAGATGAATGGATAAAGAAGGTGTAGTATATATACATACACATATACATATACAAAGTGGAATATTATTTGACCATAAAAAAAGACTAAAATCTTGCCATTTGCAATGATACAGATGGTCCTAGACAGTATAATGCTAACTGAAACAAGTCAGTCAGCAAAGGACAAATGCCATATGATTTCAAGTCATATGTGGAATTTAAAAAATAAAACAGATGAACAAAGAAAGTAAAAAAACAGATTTAAATATAGAGAACAAATTGGTGGTTGCCAGAGGGGGTGGTGGATGGGTAGGGGGATGGGTGAAATTGATGAGGGGGATTAAGAATACACACCATATGAGCATTGTACACCTGAAGCTAATATAACACTATATGTTAATTATGGTTGAATTAAAAAAAAAGAAAAAATGGGTACTACAAGAAAACTATGAGCCAATACCCTGGTGATGATAGTTACAAAAATCCTTAACAATATACTAGCAAATGGAATTAAAGAGCATATAAAAAAAAGACCATACAGCCTGAGCAACATACCCAACATATGGTTCAACATACCCAAATCAATAATTGAGATATACCACATTAACATAATGAAGGATAAAAATTATAAGATTATTTCAATAGATGCAGAAAAAGCATATGAAAAATTCAGCATCCATTTGTGATTTAAAACTCTCAACAAATTATAAAAGGAATGTACCTCAACATAATAAAGGCCATGTTTGGCAAGCCCACAGCTGGCATCATACTCAGTGAGGAAAAGGTAAAAGCCTTTCCTTTAAGATCATGAACAAGACAAGATACTCACTCTTGCCATTTCTATTCAACTTGGTACTGAAAGTCCTAGCCATGGTAATTAGGCAAGAAAAAGAAATAAAAGGTGTCCAAATTAGAAAGGAAGAAGTAAAATTATCTATTTGCAGATGGCATTCTATCATGTATAGAAAGCCCTGAAGATTTCACCAAAAAAACTGTTAGAACTAATGAATGAATTTAGTAAAATTACCATATACAAAATCAATATAGAAAAACCAGGTGCATTTTTACAAACTAATAACAAACTATTCCTAAAAGAAAAATTAAGAAACCAAACCCATTTACAACACCATCAAAAACACTAAAATACTTTTTAAATTAAATGTAACCAACTTACTTAACCAAGGAGATGAAAGATCATGAAAGATGAAGGATGTAAACTTATAAGACACTGATGAAAGAAATTGAAGAAGATACAAATAAATGGAAAGATATTCCATGTTCATGGATTGGAAGAATTAATATTATGAAAATGTCCATGTTACCCAAAGTGATCCATAGATTTATTCTAATATCTATCAAAATCCAGTGACATTTTTATCAGAAAAAGAAAAAACTATCCTAAAACTTGTGTGGAACCACAAAAAGACCCCAAATAGCCAATGCAGTGTTGAGAAAGAAGAACAAAGCTGGAGGCATTTGATTTCAATTTGACTTCGTGATTTCAAGCTATATTACAAAGTTATAGCAGTAATAAACATAGTATGTTAATGGCATAAAACAGACACTCATGTATCTATGATCAATTAATTTAGGGGGGCGCCTGGGTGGCTTAGTCGGTTAAGTGTCCAACTTTCGCTTAGGTCATGATCTCGCGGTTCGTGGGTTTGAGCCCCGCATCGGGCTCTGTGCTGACTGCCAGCTCAGAGCCTGGAGCCTGTTTCAGAGTCTGTGACTCCTTCTCTCTCTGACCCTCTCCTGCTCATGCTGTCTCTCTCTCTCTCTCTCTCTCTCTCTCTCTCTGTCTCCTAGAAATAAATAAAACATTAAAAAAAATTAATTTAGGGCATAGGAGCCAAGAATATACAATGGGGAATGGATAGTTTCTTCAATAAATGGTGTTGGAGAAACTGGACCCCTATCTTACACCATACTCAAAACTCATCTCAAAGTGGATTAAAGATTTAAGTTTTATGACTGTCTTACGTGTAAAACAACAAAAGAAAAATTAAGTAAGTGTTCTATCTTAAACTAAAAAAAAAAACCCTTCTGCATAGCAGAGGAAACTATCAACAAAATGGAAAGGCAGCCCATGGAACTTAATGGCTACCACATGTCTCATGAGGGGTTAATATCCAAAATATGTATGGAACTCCTATTACTCAATAGCAGAAAACCAGAAACCCAATTGGAAAGTGGACAAAGAATCTGAATAAACATTTTTCTAAAGTCATACAGATGACCAACAGGTATATGGAAAGGTAGTTAACACCATTAATGAGGTTAATACAGTCAAAACCACAATGAGATATCACTTCACACCTATCAGGATGGCTTTTATTCAAAAAAGCAAGAGGGACACCTAGGTGGCTCAGTCGGTTAAGCATCTGACTTCGGGTCAAGTCTTGATCTCACAGTTTGTGTTATCAAGCCCTGTGTCTGGCTGTGCACTGACAGCCCAGAGCCTGCTTGGGATTCTCTCTGCCCCCCTCTCAGAACCCCCCCCAAAATAAATAAACATTTTTTTAAAAGGATAAGAGATGACTAATGCTGGTGAGCATATGAAGAAAGGGAATGGATCTCTTGTGTGCTATTGATGTGAATATAAACTGGTACAGCCACTAAGGAAGAAGTATGGATGTTCCTCAAGAAGTTAAAAATAGAGCTACCATTTGACTTAACAGTCCTACTTTGGGTATGTATCCAAAGAAAATGTGAAAACAATATCAAAGAGATACCTGCACTCCCATGTTCATTGGAGAACTATTTATAATAGCCAAGATATAGAAACAACCTAAGTGTCCATCAAAAGATGAATGGATAAAGAATTGTGATATTTACACACACACACACACACACACACACACACACACACACACATACACACACACACTGGAATAATTCATGCACAAAAATGAAGGAAATTCTATCATTTTTGACAACATGGATAAACCTGGCCAGCATTATGCTAAGTGAAACATGCCAGACAGAGAAAGACAAATACTGTATGATCTTTCTTATATATGGAATCTAAGAGAATGGATAACATCAATTTCATAAAAACAGAGAAGAGAAAGGTAGTTGCCAGGGACTCAGAAGAGGGGGAAATGGGGAGATGTAGGTCACAGAGTACAAACTCTCAGTTATAAGAAGAATAAATTTTGAGAATCTAAATAGTGACTGTAGTTCTTGATATGGTATTGTGTATATACTTCAAAGTTGCTGAGAGTAGATCTTAACCATCCTCAACCACAAAAGAAAAGAAAAGGAAAGGAAAGAAAAAAGAAGGAAAGAAGGAAAGAAAGAAAGAAAGAAAGAAAAAGAAAGAAAGAAAGAAAGAAAGAAAGAAAGAAAGAAAGAAAGAAAGAAAGAAAAAGAAAGAAAGGGAAAGGAAAGCAAAGGAAAGCAAAGGAAGAAAGAAAACGTTAACTGTGTGAGGGTACAAATGTGCTAATGATCTAGGTAATCATTCCACGATGTATAACATATCTGATCATCACGTTGTAACACTGGGGGAAAACAATATATTCAACAAATGCTTTCCAAGGCTACTTGCTATCTGCCACACACTTTGTACAGCGATAGACAGCAACCTGAAAAGACCTCATCTCCACTTTCTGAGAGCTGCAGTCTGGTGATGAGATCAACAATGAAACAGACATCTGTAAGATGCTATAATGGACGTGTGTACTGAGAAAGCGAGCCTATTGACAAAGTATGTAGTTTGCTTGGGACATCTGAAAGGTGGTGGAAGAAGAGGAGACAAGCCTGAAAGAACAGCAGAATTTATCAGATGGGACAGAGGGAAGAGCAGTGTGCATTCGCAGAGGCCTGATGTATGGGAAGCCAGAAGCACTAGAGCCTGAAGGGCTTACTGCCATGCAAGACATTCAGTATTAAAGGCAATGGAAGGAGGCAGTGGAGACCATGGAAGGTGCAGCAAGGAATGGCTCAGAGTTGTGAATTAAAGAAGAGCACATGAGTGGCAGTTTAGGGAGTGGATTGGGGAAGGTGAAACTCCAGGAAAGGAGACCAGAAAGAAGCCAGGGAAGGCTGGCAGGTGCCATTACTGGGCAGTGGCCAGATGTAGAAGAAGGGTTAGGTCTTTGGTATTATCACACTTTCTAAGTTGTAGAGTACCCTAGAATGTCAGGATAAAAGCAGGTATCTTTGCATGTACATGAACTCTCAATACTGTTGAGTTTTCATAATATCCTTGTAACTTCTTTCTTCCCTTCACAACCTGGTGATGTTTGGTGCAGGAGACCTAGCTTCAGCCTATCTCGGTTTTCAATATGGCTTCCTCACTAAGCTCAGTCATTTCTAGCTCTTCATTTAAAGTAAGAAATGTGCAACTCTTTTTTTCACTGGAGCACTTAGAAGTCATTGTAGGGCTATTCATTGGCCTAATTTCAGTACTGTGTCTCAGGAAACAGGGAGGCCTGAGAAGAGGGAGGGAAATGGGGGAACAGCCAGTCGATGGAGCAGTCAGAACACACACACCACTTATTGCTTAATTTCACCTCCTTATAGTGGTGCTTTCGTGGTGCCCCCCAAAGCAATTAGAGAAGTAACATCAAAGATCACTAATTACAGATCACCATTACAAATCATAATAGAAAAGTTGGAAACATTACAGGAATTACCAAAATGTGACACAGAGACACAAAGGGAGCAAATAAATGCCATTGATAAAATGGCACCAGTAGACTTGCTCTATGTGGGGTTGTCACACACCTTCAATTTGTGAAAAGCAAAGACAAAACAAAACAAAAAACTGCAATATCTGCAAAGCACAATTTAAGAAAAAGGAAGCTCAATAAAACCAAGCAACCTGTATGTAGTCCACATCTCCATGGCCTCTCACCCTAGAATACTCGTGTTTGGCAGATAGATCATAGACCACTGCTGGGGGAGAAGCTACAGTTTTGTTTTTCAGTAAAAAGGCAGATGTCAAGCTCTTGGACAGGGAACATAGCAGCCAGAGAGACCATTTTTAATATACTTGAGTCAGATCAAGCTCTACTCCACTCTCAGATATCCAGGGTTTTTTCCACTCAGAGTCAAGCCAGGGCTCTAATGGAAGTGTCCGCCATGTCGTGGGGCCCTCCTCCTCCCTGAGTATCTTTCTTGCTCGCTCTGCTTTTACCATTCAGCCTCCTTGCTCTTTGTTTTGCCCACACATCAGGTTCATTCCTGCTTGAAGCCTCCCAAGGTCTTCCCCCCAGACCTTCAGTTCCTCTTTCAAGTTACCCCTTCCCAAATGAGACCTGCTCCAATCACCCCATTAATGACAGCCTTCACCTCCCGGTACACCCAGACCTCTTCGTTGTTTAGCTCTAGCATTTTTCACCATTTGGCATGCTTACTGGTTACTTGTATTTAATTTATACTCGTAATTTACTTAATTTTGTGTGTACTGATTGTCCTTGTCTCTTTTATTCACTGATGTACCCCAAGTGCCTGTGACAGTTTGTGGCATGTAGCAGGCCCTCAAATAGGTGTTGAGTGGAATTCACTAAGGACTCACTGTGTCTGCCTTTATGATATTCCTTGTGCGTTTCTTGGGGATGCCATGAAGAGAATACCATGGTGGTATTTCAGAGTCCTTGAAGCCCCAGGTTACAGTTTTATAGATTAAGTCATAGTAACAATACCAGTACAGTTAATAGTAACACTGGCATTGAGCTCTAAGCACGTTCCAGTCATGAAGGTAGCTGTTATTATCCCTATTTTATACATAAGGAAAGCTGAGGCCTATAAAGTTCGGAAAATGAACAGAGTATGGTTTTGAACCCAAGTCGTATGGACTCAAAAGCCCTGTTTTGACCAGGATGGCATCGTATGCCTCCTGCCCTGGGTTGATGTTCACCTGAGTCAGCAGGCAGTGCTGCTGCTGGAGCTCAGCTAGCAGAGTATGGGCACAGACGCTTGCTCAGGTAGGACAGCCCAATGTGGTCGGGCCCACTTCCTCTGTGGCCATGGCAGCAGCAGGGCAGAGAGGTATCTTTCAGAGGGACACGAGCCACCTTGCGGCATCTGTAGGACACATGGCATCAAGGACAGGGGCCAGGCTTTCTGGGAGCACCCGGGAGTGGGGTGGGAGTGGGGGACATTGCTCTGGAAGATGCCTGACTGCACTCTTGAGCCAGAGAAGCCTGGCCCCCCACTCATTTCCCACTTGCTTGACCATCCCTCTCCATGACTTTAAACAAAGATTATTTTTCTTGTTTCACCACAAAAGCAATACATGTTCACGTAGGGACTTTAGAAAATACCAGTGTGGTTGGTGGGAATGTAAACTGGTACAGCCCCTCTGGAAAACAGTGTGGAGATTCCTCAGGAAACTAACAATAGAACTCCCCTATGACCCAGCAATAGCACTGCTAGGAATTTACCCAAGGGATACAGAAATGCTGAGGCATAGGAGCACATGTACCCCAATGTTCATAGCAGCACTCTCCACAATAGCTAAAACATGGAAAGAGCCTAAGTGTCCATCAACAGATGAATGGATCAAGAAGATGTGGTTTATCTATACCATGGAATACTACATGGCAATGAGAAACAATGAAATCTGGCCATGTGTAGCTACATGGATGTACCTTGAGGGTGTTATGCTGAGCGAAATAAGTCAGGCAGAGAAGGACAAATATCATATGTGTGCACGTATAGGAGGACTAGGAGGAACTTAACAGAGGACCAGTCGGGAGAAGAAGGGGGGAAATGGTGGGGGAAAGGGAGAGAGGCAAACCATGAGAGACTCTTGAATGCTGACAAAAACTGAGGACTGATGGATGTGGGGGGGGGGGGGGGATGGGCATGGAGGAGGGCACTTGTGGGGATGAGCACTGGGTGTTATGTGGAAACTAATTTGACAATAAACTATTTGTAAAAAAAAAAAAAAAAAAAGAAAATACCAGTGTGCACCCAGTACAAAATAAAATCCATAATTCTCCCATCCAGAGATGTTGATAATGAACAGAAGGATTACAGCTCATATTTGTTGGGCGCTTACTGCGCTCTAAATGCTGCACCAAGCACCTGATGCAGATTTTCTCATTTAAAAAATTCTCCCACACGCCTGTGAGGTAGGTGTCATTTCCTCCATTTTACTGATGAGAAAATGAGGCACAGAGCAGTTCTGTGACCTCCCAAGGCTACACTGCTGGTAAGTCCTACACCCAGGCTTCAGTCAAATCTTAAAGTGACTCCAGAACATGTATTTTATGTACATGTATGTGGATACTTTTAAAATACAAATCTATAGATGTAAATGTCGTAATTCAAACACAAGACTAGCAGGACTAACAGAAATTAATTGGTGAGTGGCTGTGGCAGTGGCTAATAAATACAGGGTTTCTTTTGGGGACCATGAACTGTTCTAAAATTATGTAATGGTGATAGTCTCAGAACTCTGTAAACATACTAAAAACTGTTGAATTGTACTATTTAAGTGGGTGAAGTTGATGCTATATAAAATTGTACCTCAATAAAGGTATTTTAAAAAACTCAGCTAAGTCAACACAAATCCCTTAAAAACTAATGCATAAGCAGTTTTGCTGGCAATGAGCCAAAAGCATATGAATAATATTTTGGAATAAGAATGAAAAATTATCAAAGTCATGTCAAAAGTGAAGATTAAGATGGTATTAAGGTGTGGCTCAGTTGGTTGACTGTGTCCGACTTCAGCTCAGGTCATGATCTCACTGTTCGTGGATTCAAACCCCATGTTGGGCTCTGTGCAGACAACCCAGAGCCTGGAGCCTGCTTCAGATTGTGTGTCTCCCTCTCTCTCTGCCCCTCCTCCACTCATGCTCTGTGTCCATCTCTCAAAAATGAACAAACGTTAAAAAAAATTTTTTAAAGTTCTTTGGTAGCTATACATTTATTAATATGGACAAATATTTACTACATCACTGGGGGAGAAAATAGTTGGGGACCCTTCTTCTACTTTAAAAAGTTAAATGACTGACACTTATTATTATCATCTTAATACCACCTTTGAAAAACTTTTTTTTAACATTTTTATTCATTTTTGAGAGACAGAGACAGAATGCCAGCAGTAGAGGGACAGAAAGAGAGGGAGACACAGAATCCAAAGCAGGCTCAAGGTTCTGAGCCATCAGCACAGAGCCCAATGTGGGGATCGAACTCATGAACCTGTGAGGTCATGACCTGAGCTGAAGTCGGTGGCTTAACTGACTGAGCCACCCAGGCGCCCCTTGGTCATAATTACTTTTAAAGAAAAGCTCTGCCCAAGTTGCAAATACATAGGGCAATTATTTAGATTCATATCTGTTTTCATTGGTTTCAACACGCAGCACCAGTGTTTTTTTACATCCTGACTTCCTCATTCTTGTCCTCCACCATCTCTGACTAGTGTGGGTCCTGGATCTCTGAGACAATGAGTGGATGGGGCAGAGGAATAACGATCCTCCCCTTCCCTTGGGCCCTCTCTCCATCAGCCAGCATTCCCTAGGCTGGCTTTTCTCTATCAAGCGTCACCTGCACTGTGATTAGCAACTGCTTTTCCAAACATTTGGTTGAAATGTTAGGTTGTCTGCACTCATGATTGTCGGTGTAGAGAGTTTTCTTCTTTCTCTGAGTTTTCACAGATGAAACAGCACACTCATATTTATGAGTATATGCATCTTTCCTAAATGAGGACAGTATCCTCACTTAAGAATAAATGAGGGAAAATGTTAAATTTAGAGTCTTCAGACTTTTAGGAATAAGCCAAGAAGAGATTGACGCCCACATAATGGGAAGGTAATCTTCTCCTGGGGGTGCTGGTTCCTGAAGACTCTCTGGGCTGTTCTGAGCACCACTGTATTTTCTGGCACTGCTCACAGACTGTTGTGAGCCAAGGAAAACATGACTTTGCTGTCAGGTTGACCTCTCTGCAGTCCCATGTCCTGTCAGACAGTGTGCCAGCGATAGTGAAGGAGAACAGGAATTAGCCCTAAATGCCGTGGCTAATTTTGGAATGGCTTCCTTTTGTAGAAAACCAACTTGCTAGTGCTTGGTAGTGTTCTGAACAAGTTGTTCTCCATCCTAAGTGATGGAATGACGTCTACTGGTGTGGACGATGATCACCCAAAGGTATTTGTTGGTTTGATTGTTTGCCTCTGGCTGCCTATGTGCCCTGTTAGGTGATTAGAAACCACCAATCAATGGAAAATGCTCTGCTGAGCTTGATGACACATCGTCTGCACAATTTTAAGTAGATGTTTTAGACCCTCAAGGAGGCTTTCCTCCTGGGAACCAGCCATTCGCAAACGTGCCCATGCTGGCCGCAGGTGGTACTTGAAAATACAACAAAGCCGATGTTCATTCTTATCCCAAGCGTGACATTATGCTTCTGGACTACTGGTATACCTGCTGGAGCAAGTCCGGATCCGTGTGCACTAGGTATCAGGAGGGGAGCAGAAAGAGCCTTGGGGTCCCTCAACCTCTTCAGGGACCTGAAAAAATGAATCCCATTCTAATTCTGAACTAAACTGATTGCTAGAATAAAATATATTCACTCTTGAGGAAATTAAAGCATAGCCAACTTAATTACACCTCATATCAAATCTTAACCAGTTATCTTTTTTCTCAGTCACTAAATGTCAAGCTCCCAATTACATGACCAGCCCTGGAATACAACTATGAGAGACTGGGCTTCAAGGTGCTTCCAGTACAGTGTAGGGGAATAGATAGGAGGAAGTGTTTTCACGATGGTACGGTTAGTGACGGGATAGGGATAAATAGAAGGTATTCTGGAAGCACAGGGGAGGGGTGCCTCACTATGATGGAATGGGGTGCAGAGAAGCTTCCTGACATGGGCCTTGAAGGGTATGGAGGAATTAGCCAGGCAGACAGGGGACAGAGAGGCACATCCCAGCAGAAGTTATACCTAGACATAATGCTACTGGGGGACGTTTCAAGTAGCTCAGTGCAACTGGAGCCTTGGGAAGAAGGTGTAGTTATGCAAGGATGTAGGAACCCTGTGACAAAGAGCTTTGTGTGCAGAACAAACTTGGGTCTTCCCAGCCTTAATCAGAGCTGCAAATACATATTTAGTAGGAGTAATGTACTTCATTTATTTTCTTTCCCTTGCACCCTTTTGGTCAAAGATGCTTAAGTGTTAATGAGACAAGATAGAGAGTCAAGCGGTACTTAGCCAAATACATAGTAAGTATTGAATTTGTGTTAAGAAACGAGTCTAGGTGCTATGAGTATTCAAAAAACAATCATATTGCTAGTTAAATTTTATTATATGCTTCCTGCCATCTGAAACAGCTCCCAACATAAATGCGTATCTAGTTTTCTTAAGCTGACATGCCATTTAGGGAACCGTGTGTGTACGTGTGCATATATGTATTTTGACCAATAGTTTTACACATACATGTATCAATCAGTGGTGCTCAAACTTTAAAGTGCACCAGAATCACGTGGAGGGCTTGTTCAAACACTTTTCTGGGACCTGTTCTTAGTGTCTCTGATTCAGAGTATTTGAGGTGGAGCCCCTGAATCTATGTTCCCAGTAATAAGGTCCTAGGGGATGCTTATGCTGCTGGCCCAGGGACCACTGATATAACTCCAAGCAAATTGTAAAAGTTCAGATGTTTATGGCGCAGTCAGAATAGAATAAGGTGAATCACAAGTGAATATTATACCTGTTCTTAGAGGAGAGAAAAGCCATATTGTCAAGCATGAGCCAGGAGGCCATGTTGGCTTGTAGGGACAGCCCAGCAAAGCAAGGGACAGCGTGAGCAGGGGAGGGTCAGAGAGAGAGGGAGTCACAGGCTGAAACAGGCTCCAGGCTCTGAGCTGGCAGTCAGCACAGAGCCCGATGCGGGGCTCGAACCCACGAACCTCGAGATCATGACCTAAGCGAAAGTCAGACGCTTAACCGACTAAGCCACCCAGGCGCCCCTCTCTCTTTCTTAACTGACATGAAAGCGACTCTGAGAAGCCAGAGGAAGTCTGTAGGGCCGGTCCCCCATCCCCAAGAGAATAGGGAAAGAAAAAAGAGTTATTATGTAGCATTTCTCCTTCTCGATGCTGTAAAATCTACCCAAATGTAGTTATGGGTGGTTACACAGGGTAACTGGAAGATGAAATGGAGAGCAGGATTTAACAGCATGTAACCCACTTCCCTGTGAATCCCAACCAGAAAGGACCCTGTGCCCACGATGAAATGCAGGGCCCCTTCTTTCTTTGTCTTCCAGGCTCCATTCAGCACTTTGTGGCATTTTTCCTCTTTGCTCATATTATTTGCATCATTATTTCTGTCTTAAATTTAGCAGCACCATGCACTGAGCCTGCATTTTTGACAGTGATTTTGGCTAATGTGCACTGTGGTGGGAAGACAGGTGCATTACATAAATCTTAATGTTATTTCCATGATTATAAACTACCAGGACACTCCAGGATGATTGCTCTAAAATTGATTATCGACAGTATTTTTGGAGAAAAGCCTTTCTAGCATCAGTCTATCATGTACTATGGTTTGAGGAATTCCCATCCTTCATCTAGAAATAACATGCACGTGAGTGTAAATTGCAGTATTTTTGTAACATAATCACCAAGAGAAAATGATCAAAGGCAAGATTTTTTCACAGAATATTTAAAATAGTACTTCTATGAGAAAAATTTTTCTGAGGAAATCCTAACACCACAAATAATTATGTATTCATCTTATGAAATAATTTCAGGGAGGAAATAATTTTTGTTCACCTTACATAAAAGTTTCTTTTTATCAGAAAAATATTGAAAAGCTTGCATTTGGTTGGCTTGCTATGGCTCCTAGAAGAAAAACTACTCTGTGTGGCCGGAGCTCTCTGGTACCATGAGCTATGTTTCCTCTCTGCTCTCAAGTGCCATTTCCCACCAGGCTGCACTCCCTCTGTCCACCAGTGTAGCCCTGACTACCCTTCAGGTGGCTGAATGGCCCCTGCCAACCCAGAGCCTTTGCCTACTCTGCCGCCACCCCAAGCTTATGAACCTTTTCATTCTTCACACAAGGGAACAGATCTCACTTAAAGCATCTCATCTTTAGGGAAGTCCATTCGGACCTTCTTCACTAGCTTAATCCTCATGCCCCCAACCTGAGCCACACACACAATATCTCCTTTACATTCTTTCCTTTGTCACTCTTATCTGAGCTCAAATATTCTAAACATGTGAGACTGGTGAGTAATCTCTCTCAACCTCTATATAGTCCAGGAATCACTTAAGAGCTGGAAGTTAGCCTGGTTTTCTTATCGTGACACTCTCTTTTGTCTATCCTAATGACCTAATAAAAATTTGGAAGGAAAATGAAGACAATCAGTGTGAGGCCAATCCTACTTTAGTGGCTAATTTATTAATATAAAGAAATTTCTTCTAAAACCCTTGCTGTATTTCAGATAAAGGTTTTGCATTTTGATGAGTAAGCTCTGTTGCAGAGACAGTTTTTTAAGACTTAACTGACCTCTAACATTGTGTGTGTGTGAGGTGTACAATGTGTTGATTCAATACAGCTAACACCTCTAGCACATCACAGAATTATCTTTTTTGTGGTGAGAACATTTAAAATCTAGTCTCTTGCCAATCTCAAGTACATAATACAGTATTGTTGACTATAATCACTGTGCTATGCATGAGATCTCTTTCATCTTCTAACTGCAGAATCCTTTCTTCTGTATTTATTTGGCTCCCATTACATTTCCGCTATCCATGCAACATTAATAACACTGTGTTCTGGGTGAAAGCAAAATATTTGAGATGCCATTCCTATTGCTCTGATGCATTTGTTTTTCTACCAAGGATGGCAGGGAATAGTTAAAAACCATGATAAATTGAATTTCCACAAAATTGATGCAGTGAGAAAGCAGGTCTTTTACCAAAATACTCATATAACTACTGGGCAAAACAGAATGCTGCTCTGACTGTCAAAAGAATGTCCTGGCCACTTATCCTAATTAGAACAAAAACACGGAGTTTTAAGTTTCATGCAATACCTATTTCTCTAGGACCAGGATTTTATCTGTAAATAAGGATACTTCTGGATTGAAAACTCATAGGAGCTTTGAAAGAAAATTTCATCAATCCATAGAATTGAAGAAGAAAAATAGGCTGACATGGAAGACTGACAGGAAATTGGAAATAGAATTCCGTAGAGTAATCCTGCAGCCAATGAACAAACTTTCCTGAGATGTGATTTCTTAACATATTGTGGATTTCCTTGTTCCTCTAGTTTTAGACACGGAATGACACATGAGTCTTCTCGCTGCTTTTGATGAATGTCAGCTCTAGGCCCATTATCCACCTCCACCTTCCTGAAGTTTTCTTCATCCACTACTAATTCTCAGCAATAAACATCCAGGGCTTAAATTTATTATATTTTTCTGTGTTTAGAGCGTACTTACATAGCTAGGTTTTCATTGGAGAAGTCAGAATAGTAGCCTTTTACAGCAGTGGTTTTTAATATGTATTTACATGTAGACTTCCAAAACAGATAGACTTTGTGCAGAAATCTTTTTAGATTTTACTTGTATAAAAAGTTGTTTAACAGTTTGACATTTAAATACTTACCAGATCAAGAGCCTGCCATTATTAATCATAATATTCAGTTTACTTTTAAAATTAACCAGCTCAATGAGTGATGAAAAGTAAATGAATTTCACCTGCTGTTGAGTAACCTCTCTAGATATTTAGTTCAGTTTTTCCAACAATGTAATGTGTGTGTCTTTATGGAAAAGCAAGAGGATCTCTCAAGCCATACATGTTACATTTAATACCACAGATGGGTTCTTGCGTTCTTAAGATTTAATTCTCCAATATTATCTAGAATAAATTATTAGGCTTTTTAAAAATAAAGTATTTCTAATAATGCAGGCTCTTTTTTCCTAAAAGAAACTATTTTCTGAATCAAACCAGCTTAGTACTTTATATAAGTTGCATTGTATTGTAATTTCTCCCAGTGCTAATAACTAAGAACATCTGCATGTCTTATAAATTTGACCACTAGAAAATAATTCAATCTTTAAATTTTCTGATTTAACCAGAAAAGTTAAAATTAGAATGCATTTTAGGTGTAAGCCACAATAAAGGACCTAATTAAGTGATAATTATATTTGCTTTCTCAAATTCATGCATGTATAATACTGAAATAGAAGGGGTACATGGACAGAAAGACAAACCAATGCTTTTGTGTCCTTTTCACCAAAGTACAAAGGGGGGCATGGTGATATATGGTCAATTAACCTAAGTCAAAAGAGGCAAGAACATATGATGGGGAAAAGACAGTCTCTTCAATAAATAGTGCTGGGAGAATTGAACAGCTAAATCAAAAGGATGACACTGGACTACTTTCTTACACCATACACATAAATAAACTCAAATGGATTAAAGACCTGAATGTGAGACCTAAAACCACAAAACTCCTAGAAGGAAACACAGGCAGTAATTTCTTTGACATTGGCCATAGAAACGTTTTTCTAAATATGTCCCCTCAGGCAAGGGAAACAAAATCAAAATTAAACTATTGGGACTACACCAAAATAGAAAGTTTTTGCACAGTGAAGGAAGCCATCAAGAAAACAAAAAGGCAACTGCTGAATGGAAGAAAACATTTATCAGACATGATATATCTGATCAGGGGTTAATATCCAAAATATATAAAGAACTTACATAATTCAACACACACAAAAAAGCATTAACCCAGTTGTTTGGACTGGAAATGGAAATTAAAACCACATGATCACTCTACCTCTGTCAGAATGGCTAAAATAAAATAATACCAGAAATAAGTATTGGCAAGGATGTTAAGAAAAAGGAATCCTCAAGCGCTGTTGGTGGGAATGCAAATTGATGCAGCCACTATGTAAAACAGTTACGGAAGTCCCTCAACAAATTAAAAATAGAATTACCATATGATCCAGTAATTCCACTACTAGGTCTTTATCCAAAGAAAATGAAAGCACTAATCCAAAAAGATACACACACCCCAATGTTTATTGCAGCATTATTTACAAGAGCCAAGATATGGAAGCAATCCAAGTGTCCACTGATAAATGAATGGATGAAGAAGATGTGGTATATACAAACAATGGAAAATTACTCAGCCATAAAAAAGAATGAACTCTTGCCATTTGCAATGACATGGATAGATCTAGAGAGTATAATGCTAAGTCAAATAAGTCAGACAAAAACAAATACCATATGATTTCACTCGTGGAATTTAGGAAGCAAAACAAATCAACAAAGAAAGACAACAACAACAAAACACCCCAGACTCTTAAATACAGAGAACAAACTGGTGGTTACCAGAGGGGAGGTAGGCGGGGTAATGGGTGAAATAGATGGAGATTAAGAGTACACTTATCATGATGAGTACTGAGAAATGTATAGAGTTGCTAAATCATTACATTGTACAGCTGAAACTAATATAGCACTGTACATTAATTATACTTCAATTAAAACAAAAGAGACATGGTGAAAAATACCATTTTGTTGAGCTAATATCATTTTCAGTGGTATCAGCAAACATTTAGTATATCTATGATGACAATTTTTTTTCATGTTGATATTTATTAGCAAACATTGAAACAAGCCAAAACAACTTACTAAATCCCAGAAAATGGAGAGGAGCGTTTATTCTGAACATTGTCTGAATATTTTTTGTTAGGCAAATGACTGTCCTTGACTTTAGGTCACTAAATAAGAAACTGCTGACTTTCCAAACCCCAGAGCCCTTGAATATGACTTGTGCATATTATGGACGTTGTTGACATTTTAGACTTCAGCTTAGCTTTGCACGTGTGGGTGCTTAGAAAAAAAGCACTTTGTTCCATAGCCCCTCAGTAAATAATGTTAGATGATGCTCTGTTCTTCTAAGAAGCTTTGGCTTTGAAAAGTCCAACAGCCAGTGTGTTCTTTTGTGCCTTCTTCCCCTCCACACTCTTTCAAGGAACATAATTGCCTTTCGCTTTTCATCTTATAGTTGAAGAGATTAAATAACCTATCAATACATAGGCAGTGCCAGAGCAAGGGTAGGAATTCACAATTCACAAACCTCTGCATGTGCCTTTGCTTACTTCATTTTACCCATGTTTATCTGCTAATTTCCAGAACAAACAAGGAAGCCTCAATTTCAGGCAGGGAGATGGGCTAGGCATTCAGATGTAGCAGGACTGACAGCCAGAATATTTTATTTCCAGGCTTGTGACCAAATTGCCCTTTCTTCATTCTTCCCTAAGTCTTATTACCGTTATTCCTGGATCACTACATTAAAGTTCGAAGCAGGAGGAATTCAAGCTGGGAAATCCTGATTCTGCAATCAAAGCCTTGCCTCGGGGGGGACGAGGCTAATGTTTTACATACACCATCACCCACATTTGGTTCTTCTCATTTGATTAATCCATGTGTGTATGTGAAAAGAGTATGTGTATCGTCAGTATCATTTCTAGGTCATGATCATGTCAATCCTGCCCTGACCCTAGCAGCTCGAACGTATATATGGAGTACTTACCAATGAGGTGACTTTCCTGTTAGGCTTGTGATCTGTCTGCCCCAGGCTTTGGACGGGACAGCTGCCTCAGTTCTGATTTCTGTGCCCCAGGCTTGTTGGGGGTGGAAAACAGCAAATGAAATCCAAAGTGGGCCTCGCTAATTCTCATGAAATTGCATGGATGCCGAAGAGAAGGAAGTATATTGTTTGGCATTTTCTAAAAGTGAGCCTTAGTAGTAAAGTGGAACATTACCCCAAGGATGGGGTATCCATAGGTAAAGGTCATCCTCTAGTACAATGACCTTCTATTTCACAGGAGGAAAAATGAAGCACATAGAAAGTGTGTGTATCTCTACGTTAACAATTTCTTAGCATTTAAAAGTAAAATACATGGTCTTGAGTGTGTGATTCATCCTTTCACATTGGATATTGGAATATAAGAGGCAGTCCTTGTAGCAGTGAGCTTCTGTCAGAACCATAAGACAGGCTTTTAATTTGTATGTATGTCAGAAGCGGTAATAAAATATCTGCTCACTGTATACAGGATCTATGCTGGGGCCAGGGCAAAATTATAGATAGACAACATGTGCAGGTTTTATACATAAAAATATAATTGCGTGTTCTGCAATTAGAAACACTCATTTTTTCTACTTTACTGCACACATATTTAATTTTCTGTTATCCCACTGCATTTTGGCAAACAGTTGAGGATCTTCACATCAGTTCTCAGGTGCTGACCGTTTGGGTCTCTCTTATCCTTTACAAGGACTGGCCAGCCAAATCTGCGGGAAGTCACGGCGGTACTAAGCGAGTTGCAGATGTGCCCAGCACAAAGGTGGGACATACTGCCTATGCCTTTCATGTTGCCTCACCTTTCATTTGTAGCTGAATCCTCCGAGCCTGCCAGCTCTGAGCGTTTTCCTGCCAGGAGACCCCTGGATCTTTCACTGTGAGGAGCACATTGGTATATTAGGAAAGGTTCAAAGAAGAGCCATAGCAGTGATTAGTGAAAGCACGGGAAATACAGAGAGGCCTGATACAAACTGCCTGTAGAAATGAGAACCGTGAAGCAGAGACGGATAGCCTTGGGGAAGAAGATGATGTGCGAGCGTGAGGAGGCCAACTAATTTAGAAAAAGGCTGAGAAAAACATACAAGAAAGCAGTGAACCTGAGAAGAGAAAAAGGTAGGATAATGAGAGCTTCCAAAATGCAAGGGAGCTTGCATGGTGAGTTTATTACCATTATCACTGTTACTCGGTTATGTCAACTCTACCCATAGGGGACTGACACCCTGACACAAAATTGAGCACTGCTGAATTAGAGCTGAATGTCTCCTCAAGGTTCATCAACCCCATGCCCCTAGTGATCATTCCAGAAAGAAACTCTGGGGCTGAAGTTTTTAAATCAAATGACAGAAGGTATGTAGAAATGCCTTGTCTGTAAAGCTGAGAACAAATATTAGTAATTTTAAGTTCATTTCCAACAGAGCTCACCTATGTGGTTTTCTTAATGCCCCTGCACCCTGAGGTCTCCTGAATGGGGTTAGGCATTGGCTCTCAGGTCCTGGTGGGTCTCATGAGGCTCTCAGCTCACATTAGGACTAACCGGCAGCTCGGTGAAATGCTGAAGACCCCAGTTTTCCCTCCAGCCTCCGGACAATGATGGATGTTCTCCTTCTCATTAAGTGTGTGTCTTTTTCTTGTTCAGTAAAGTCATTCTTTGAAACAGTGTTCTGTATTTAGAGACCATTGGTTAAAAAAAAAAAAAAATCTTTCTAAAGTCCCAGGCTTGGTCTGGAAGGAAGAGGGGACTACTATCCTATGAGTCTTTGCATCAAAAGATAAGATGTTCAGTGACTGGTGGTTTGACTGTGCAGTACCTTTTCCAGCTTACTCTTGTCCATATGTAAATGGTGGGTCGTTGTCCATATTCTTACTAGGATAATTTGGAAACACAGGATTTTCATTTTGCTGGAAGGCTTGGTGAGGAAGAGTGGTGGTTTTCTAGGTAATTAGATTTTTCTAGTTAACGTAGAGCTAACAAGAATCTTTTTTGTTCGGGTTCTAGTCAAAAACCTTTCAGCAGTTGGGGCGCCTGGGTGGCTCAGTCGGTTGAGCGTCTGACTTCAACTCAGGTCATGATCTCATGGTTCATGGGTTCCAGATCCATGTTGGGCTCTGTGCTGACAGCTCAGAGCTTGGAGCCTGCTTCAGATTCTGTCTCACTCTCTTTCTCCCCCTCCCCAGCTCATGCCCGGTCTTTCTTTGTCTCTCAGAAATAAATAAGTGTTAATCTTTCTGCAGTGTTTCATTGTACTCTTTGTTCTGGAAGTATACAACATTAAGTACAATTAAATTGTAACTTAGTAAATAAGAATCTTACAGGGCCTGTGGGTACTCATTCTCAATACCAATAGACTTTGTGTGCTGTAGAAACGACCGGGGATTAGCCTGAAAAGGGATTTGTATTAGAACTTCCTTTTTTCAGGGGCACCTGGGTGGCTCAGCCAGTTAAGCATCCGACTTTGGCTCAGGTCACGATCTCATGGTTCGTGGGTTTGAGCCCTGCGTCAGGCTCTGCTGACAGCTAGCTCAGAGCCTGGGGCCTGTTTCAGATTCTGTATCTCCCTCTCTCTCTCAGAAATAAATAAAACATAAAAAAATTTTTTTAATTAAAAAAAAGAACTTCCTTTTTTGAGTGAGCAGTGATAGACCTATGTGGTGGGAGGGGCAGATATGAAGTTGTTCTGCATCATGAGGATGATCAAGTGGACCCAGAAGTAGTGTTGTGAAGGCAAGATCTATAAGTAGAGGTAGAGAAATGAGGAAAAGATAGGGCATATGGGTTATGTCAGGATTAGATGTGTCTGCATGTGACACAAAATCCATTATAATGGGAGCTCAAACAAGATAGAATTTTAAGCTAATGTAAAATGGTTCTAGAGAAATCCGGGAGGCTGGCTGGTGTTAGAAACCCAAATTCCTTATATTATATTTCTTTGCCAACTTCAGTTCAGTGCTTCTACCTCATGGTCCAAGATGGCTGCCTGACCCCTCGTCCTTATGGGAGCATTCCAGTTAGTAGGAAGGAAGAGTCAGACATACATTTACTTTCATAGCCATTTTCAAAAGGTGCACACCACAATTCCACTTACATTTCATGGATCAGAATTTAGCCACTTGGTTGTACCTAGCTGCAAGGGAGGCTATGAAATGTCCTCTTCTAGACGGCAGTGTGCCACACTAAAATTACAGGTTATATTACTAAGTGGAAGGAGAAAATGCATCTGCCATGAGGTTTGGAGACACAGGGGGTCATGAAAATACCACCTATTAGTAAGAATCTATTTCTAGAATCTCGTGACTGCTTTGCTACTAACTCCCTGTGTGACCTTGGCAGGCCATTTCCCTTTACAGTCCTGTCATTTTCACAGAAACCGATGATCTGTGAGGTCACTTCCTCCTCCAGCATGCCATCTTCTATCCTCCAGAAAGTGGTTTGTCAACACAAGACAAAAATGATTTGTGATTTTAGTTATTTAGGGTCTGGTACATCGAGGATTTGCTGCTATCCATGTAAATGTACTTTGGCCTGTGAAGAGAAAAGTCACCCAGCAAATTGAAGCATTTAATTAACTGAATAAAATGGTGTAATGAATTAAAGGATTAGTCAGACCTGATATTTCATGGGGAATTAAATGTTGACGATGTCCAGTTCCGTGTCTTCTTCAATTTAGGATTCTTGGCTCTGACTGAAATTAGCATTATAATTTATTATAATAAGATTCAATTGCACACTCAAGCTTGAAATTGTTCAAGGAGATAAAATTAACAAAAGAGCCCTAGGCAGTGGGATTGTTTATCTCAACAAAAAGTTGAGCATCTACCAAATATCAAGCACTGTATGAGGCACAAAGAGATATTTCCAGGCTAGTGCGGGGTCCCAGATAAGCACAAAAAAACAATCATGTTAAGGTGTGATCAATGCAGGGATTAGAGAGTGTACAAAGAGAAGGAAAAATGGAGCACAAATGAGTTCATATCAGAACAGGCTATGTTTGGGGTGCATGTGGGCCATTTCAATGAAAATATGGAGCAGACAAGTAGATATGTAAGCAAAGAACTAGGTCAAGTTCAGGGTAAATATGTACATATAGGAACCATCACTGTATAAGTGGTGGGAATGTCAGAGCCCCAGGAAGACGGCCTACACTGGGGAATCAGGATGAGGACCACATTTAGGGTAGAAAAGAAGCCATGTAGAGAGTTGAGGGCTGGCTGGGAGGTGAGAATTTGGGAGATAAACACTTCATAGAAGTCAAGGTGATGTGGCTCCTCCAGGAGCAGCCCGTGCATGTTTGTGTGTGTGCACTATTGTTTTTAGCCTTTGTAAACACTGTAAAGTGTCTGTGTCTATATGGGTCATAGCAGCCTTTACAAAGTATTTGTTGAATTAATATATAGTAAACAAATGCATATAAATATGAGTAAGGAATAAGCAGTATTCATTGGATTTAGAAATTGCAGGATGCTGAAGTTGTGGATGGTGCAGAAGCCCCCTGGGGGTAGGTGAGAAGTGGTCAGGTTTTGAGAGTGGAGATAGCATGATCACACTCTTCTGCGGGGAGAAAGGAAGGCAGGAGATCTGAGAGCCAAATCCGAAGACGTGAAGCCTGTGTATGTGCAGAACCTGAGGGGGGAGGGGGGGGGAGAGGGACCAGCCTGGTGGGAGTACCCCCCGTGCAGCTGTGCAGAACCCTGTATTTAGAAGAGCATTCTGCTTGGTTCAGCGTCCTGTTCTCACCATCTTGAAATTTTTAATAATGTTTAAAAGGGGGACTTGCACAGGGCTTGCAAATGACTTCACAGTCACAGACCATATAGATTACTGGATGACAGTCTCTCATTCATTCTTCCAACCATATGCCAGGTGCCCTTCTAGGTGGTTAATTCTTTTCTCTGGGACTTGTTTCTGTTGATGGCAAAATAATTGCACCTGTTTATTTTTTATTATACATTTTTTCAGTAACTTATTTTTCTTTTCTTTGTTGGTATTTGGCATAATGCATTATAAAGTCAGTATCTCTGTATCCTCAATCTTTACTTCTTGGAGTGAGATATTCTACTCTAAGCATTTGTAAGTTTGCACATAGAAAATGAGAAAGAATGCTGCTACTTGGCCTTTTCAGTCCCCAGGATATATAAGTAAGTAAGTAAGCCAGAAGGGCTCGTTGGCTTGAATTCTGTAATTTCTTGCTTCAATTTTAGAGTTTGTTTTGTTTTCTCTTTAGGCCTTACATGTTAGTGGGCTTAATGAAATTAACTAAAATTCAGAAATCTGTGTGACACTAAATATTTTAGGTATTGTATTTTATCTCTCATTTTAATTTCTATATTTGCTTCCAAAGCTCCAGTTTTTGGTCTATTGCCTGGCTGTCTATACTTTTCATACATAGGTGGAAAGGCTTAACAATCTGAGATATCAGGGCCTTTGGTGGTGTGTTAAACATCTTCCATTTCCTTGGGGGGAAAATATAGCTCAGGGTGAGTGATTAGGATGGAAATAGCATATTGATTCTCTCCCAGGGAAGGTCAAGATGATGAATTATTCGAAACCTTCCGAGAAAATTATGAGTGCGTAGGTAGATACCCCATTCAAAGAGATTATATTGCTCTTCTCACTTTTATTTTGTGCCTTGAATAAGCTTCTGTTTTTGAAAGAGCCCCCTTTGTTTATTTCCTGGAAATTAAAATGGCAAAAACATTGTCTTTTGTGTGTGTTACCCTCTGATAGCCTCCTACACCTAAACTCAGATTTTAATTGAGATCTTTTTAATCTCACCTCCCCATGTGGACATTTAGATGATACTTCCTTGTTTTCTCAAGGGAATACAGACTCCTTTTCTCCTTTCCCTCTGAGATGTGTTGTACTCGGTGACGTTGTACCAGCAAAGGTGGCCTGGTTTCATTTGATTTCACATTAACTTGAAACAGCCCGCCTCCGAGTTATTACACCCTCCTTCTCCCTTAAATCAGCTTTTCCTTACTTTATGGGAAAGTGTGCTTCGTTGATCCCAGATGTTTCCATGCTACCTGGACATGCGACCATATGCCTACCCCATTTATGTTGCATAATGTGACATCTTGCATGTTTGAGTATACTCTTAATGTATGCTGTTTACCTCTGAGATGATCAAGAAACCAATTTCCCGATGACAAAAGAAAAGAGGGTCCCAGGGTAGCTTGCACATTTCTAGTTGCTGTTTTACCCTTGAGAAATCCTTCACACTGTTGTTGAAGCCTCGACATTTAAAAAAGCCAGTGAGCTGTCAGAACCACAACGGGAGCTTGCGTGCTCTATTCATTAGCGTTTGTCATGGTTGTCCATATTGAATTATGGAATTTGGAAGCCTTTCATTCCATGGAAACAGGGTTGGATTTGCACTGTAAAAATGAGTGATAACACAAATCAAAGGTTAGCCAGACTTCATTCTGTTTTGCATTCTAAAATTACCCGGAGTTTGCCTAATAAACACATTGCCCTTCATTGATTAGGGACTTTGTTCCCTAATTTGCTTTGCAGCAAATTACAGTTTTCCCCTAACACCCAGTGGTCACGTGGACAAGAATTTCCCCTCCGCATAGTATTACAGAACTTGGGTGGAATAAATTGAAGGGCTTGTTCCTTTGTGTCAGTGGGGCAGCTGGTGATTATTTATGGTCAGTGTTTCATGAAAATTAAGTTCCCTAGGACTTATGTTTTATAAGGGTTAACTATTTGCGGAGTAAATGTAAAATGCTGAACTGTGAGTGGCCGGTGTCTTTCTAGCACTTAAATTAGGGCAGCCCAATATTCCTTTTGCTGAGAATCATTCAGCCCTCTCATGCCTCAATTATATTTTCAGCCAATAATGTGTTCATAAATCAAATGGATAGTTTGAACCTTAGAGGAATATGTGAGTCTTGTATATATCCAGGACCCAAGACTCATATTTTTCACATTCCTAACATATTCTTGTTCAATTCTGTTTTTAAAAACTTTACCTGCTTTTATTCTAAGCCGTAAACAATTTAAAACATAGAAATTGACACTGAAGTCCAATATTATTTGTACATTACAAACAGAAAGCTTAATTTTTTCTTTGAATAACGAAAGGCATAGTATAAGAATATGCCTCTTATTTTTGGAGTGGAAACTCTAATGGGCAGTAAAACATAAATATTTATGGATAATTATAAAGGAAAGAGGTTTGATTCTGCCTTTCCCCCAGGGAGGTGGGCCTGCTGTCCCTTCCTTCATAATTATAGTCATTTCCATTTGAAACTTGCACAGGCAGTAACAGAAGAGAAAATGACAATACTTCATTGCAATAACCACTAGACAATGTATATTCTCCACTTGATTGTGTGCTGGGAAAAAATTGCTTTAGGATGGTAACAAAGAAAGCAGGCTGAGTAGATATCTGTCGTTGCTGCTTTGTGCAACATTGATGACTTTGGGAGGCGTTGTGGCATTAGAGGGTCACAATATTTCTAGTGTTTGTGAGATTGCTGGATATATTGAACTCACTAATGATTGCCTTTGAGCAAGACAATAGGGTGTTGCTAACAGAAATAGACCTTTGGCTTTCTGTGCACGTGACCAACAAATGCTTTCTGGAAGTACAAAGCTCAATTATGCAGGGTCTCAATAAGATGCCTTTACGCCTTTTTTCCTTGAAATGTATAACAAAGGCTTGTTGCATCCTGTTGTGGCTGATGAGTATTTATTTAATATTATATATATTTTCAGTTTGTAACTCATATAAACATTAAAACACAACTTATAACAGAGACAGATTGGCCGTTTTACCCAAAGCCACATGTATTTATATATTCCCTTTATATATTTCATGGGTTTGAAATTTACAGTCCCAACTTGGTCATAAAGAGAGTCATATTTTTCTTCATTTTTCTGTAGCTGAACTCAGCTCGGTCATGAACCATCATTTATGCTTATAATAGAGAATATGATTTGGCGACTTCAGGTAGCTCTTTTTGCAGGTTGAAAATACTGTCTTTTGGATAATACTCAATTCATTCCGTTTTCCCCCCTTTTTTTTGCAGCGCAGATTTAAGTCTCTAACCATACTGCTTTCTCCTCTGAAAGTTTTTCCTCAGGGCACCTGGGTGGCTCAGTTGGTTGAGCATCCGACTTCGACTCAGGTCATGATCTCACGGTCTGTGGGTTCACGCCCAGTGTAGGGTTCTATACTGACAGCCCAGAGCCTGGATCCTACTTTGGATTCTCTGTCTCTGTCTCCCTCCTGCTCATACTATCTCTGTCTCTGTTTCTCTCTCAATTATAAATAAACATTAAAAAAAATTTTTTTACAGTTTTTCCTCCAGCTACCCCCGACCCTTTTGGCCACCTGGTTACAGGAGTGGGTCGTGGCATCATAATGGAAGGCCGAAATAGCTGGTTTATATCCTGACCTCTAGGACTTATCACAATGAATGGTCTTGTCTTGCTTGGTGTTTCGTATCAGCATTTATCGTCAGAACACGCCCCAGTGTGCCATCCATCATCCATTCTCTCAGTGCAAGTGGTACACAGTGCTGCACCCAGGGCTTGACCTGCTCTCCTGGTTGACTGGATTGTCTCTCTATCATGGCTTTCATCGGCACCACTGCTGCCCTGAGCCCCTCTGTTCCCATGCCTGTGTCATGGCTGTTGGCAGGCATGGTGACTTCTTACCCTCAACTGTCTTCAGTTTACCTTAGAGAGATTGTAGAAAGATTTCTCAGATTTCTTCCATGCCCCAATTCATGGGCATTTGGCTGTGGGTTATCTACCCCAATGACTTGCCCCAATATCATCCTTACTCCCCTTATGGCCACCATGTTGGGGCAGGGAACAAGTGTGAGGAGAAAGTCAGAAGCTCCCTTTTAAACATCCTACATTTGGGATGCCTGATAGACATACCAGTGGAGTAGGCAATTGAATACACAAGTGTAGAGTGTAGGACAGAGGTCTGGGCTAGAGATAAGAATTCAGAAGGCATTAGCCTTTAAATTATTCCTCCAGCTTAGAGACTGGATGAGATCACAAGAAGAAGTGTGGATAGAAAAGGGAAGACAGAAAATGGACTCATTTAAAGGAGGGAAAAAACTGTGAGAAGCTACTGTAAATAATAATCATAATTTCAAGAAAGTCATTATAGGCTGAAGGGCTGGATGGGATGTTGAATTCTCATTCTTGGAAGTTATAGGAAATAGATCTAAAAGGGCAGCGATTTGTCCTTATTCAGGCTTCACTGACTGATCTCAGGACTCTTTCCTACAGGGCCTGGAATCTTATACTGCCCTACACAATGCTTTCAATAGATGGAAATTGGCACTTATAATGAAACTTATTTGCCAACTCTGAAATAGATTGATTCTAGAGTGGGAAGAACAGCAATTGGTTTAAATTAAAAAGTAAACCCTATTTCCTTCCTGGAGATTTCTGGACACTTTAAAATACCCGGCCGTGACCCACAGACTGGAATGGGTCCTTGTTAGTCTGAGACTCAATCAGTACAGCTCCAGTCACAAGACGGCCTATGGCATCATAGAGAATCCCCAGTGTGTGCTCAGAAGAGGACCCTGAGATAATCAGTGGAAGACTCTGGAGGCAAGGAGACCTTCAACCATGATCTTCCAGAGTCTCTTAAATCCTCTTATACAATGCTTTCTTTCCATTCTTTCTGGAACTACAAGTGATCCAAAGCCTTGAACATGACCATGCATCCTCTAGGATCCAGGGGTCTTGGCAACGCATAAAAGGTCTGAGTCTTAGAGCTATATTCTCATCTGCAGAGTCCAGATGGTGGGCTGTCGGTCCTTCAGGAGAGCTCATTCTAGTCACTTGGTTTGCTTTGTATGGATTGCTTTATGTTTATGGAACTGTAGAACTGTACTACATGGAATGCTGAGCAACATAAATCCTATAGAATTTTAAATTAATGAGACGCCTGGGTGGCTCAGTCGGTTAAGCGTCCAACTTCGGCTCAGGTCATGATCTCACGGTTCATGGGTTCGAGACCCATGTCAGGCTCTGTGCTGACAGCTCAGAGCCTAGAGCCTGTCTTCAGATTCTGTATCTTCCTCTCTCTCTGACCCTCCCCTGCTCATGCTGTCTCTCTCTCTCTCTCAAAAGTAAATAAAACATTTTAAAAAAATTTTAAGTTAAGTCAGCATTTATATCCATGAAACTCAAGCATGTTCAATTTTGTTGCTGTGCCACCTTTTGTTTGGTGAACCCCACCCAAATGATCGTATTGCTTACATTCTTTCCCAAAGTAAGATACATTGTAATTAATTTTTTTAAATGAATTTAAAAATTCTTGAACTCTTAAGAGATATTCTAAGAATTGCAAAGCTAGAGTTAGAACATTGTGTAAAAGCAAGGTTTCGAAAGCTTGGTACTATTGACGCTTCCTGTGGGGCACTGTCCTGTGTGTTATAGGATTGTTAACAGCATCCCTGGTCTGCACCCTGTAGGTGCCAGTTACCCCAGATTTGACAGTAGGAAATTTCTCCAGACATTGCCCTGCAAGGCAAAATCATTTCTAGTTGAGAACCCCTGGTGTAATGGGAAAAAATGACTTCTTATCTCTATAGGAGATATATTTAAGTCATTCTTTTTTTTTTAATTTTTTAATGTTTATTCATTTTTGAGAGAGAGACAGACAGACAGAGCATGAGGGGGGAGGGGCAGAGAGAGAGAGCGGAAGATACAGAATCCGAAGCAGGCTCCAGGCTCCTAATCATTAGCATGGAGCCCAATGTAGGGCTTATACCCACAAAGCGCAAGATCATGACCTGAGCCGAAGTCGGACACTTAACCAAATGAGTCCCCCTGGTGCCCCAAGACATTCTAATTTGTATGTATAGATTTTAAGCCTCTCAAATGCTTTATCTTTTCCCTGCTCTGTGAGAAGCACCATGGATCGGGGAGTTTGGTTGAACAAATCACAGTTGACATAATAGTATAAGAAAATCTGGTGGCCTCTTAGGACTATGTGGCAGGGGCTTGTACTTATGCAATAAGATTTAATGAGATTAGGTAAATTAGGCAGGAGCACTAGACTTCAAACAAATTGGGTATCAGTCACAGAAATGGATTCTGAGGTGGATGTGACACACCCAGAGATACATGAACTGTCCAAGTGGACATCCACCTTGACCTCCTGCATCACTGCTTATTCACAGA
The DNA here is from genome assembly GCF_003009895.1 of Hyaena hyaena. Taxonomy (NCBI): domain Eukaryota; kingdom Metazoa; phylum Chordata; class Mammalia; order Carnivora; family Hyaenidae; genus Hyaena; species Hyaena hyaena. Next base: position 1,286,052 of record NW_024080643.1, on the reverse strand, counting down.
GAACCATGCTACTGATTGAGAACCTTCACTCACAAGCTCTGAAATTTCTGTAGCATATGTGCATTCATTGGTTCAATATACCATAGGCCAAAGCTCAAAAGAAAAAATAACACATGGGTATTAATGGCCCCAAAAGAAAAGACCCAAGAAGTTAGGAAGAAAGAATAAGCCTCTTACTGCTGCCCAAAAATTATTTCCACATGAAACCCACACAAAAGACTGATGAGCATGAGTTAGTGTAGTTTGATGCAAAGTCGTTGTATGGGACTGAAAAGAAATGAGCAAATATATAAAGGGAGTTAAAATTTCAACAAATCAACTACTGGCCTACATTTTGTTAAAAAATGTGAATTGGGGCAGTGACATTGGAAATTTTTAGGAGCAGCTACAGTAATAACATGGAGAGGTTCTTCCTTGGAGGAGAGAGGGGAGGCATCCATATGGATGACTTTGGAGAGGTTTTCAGTTAGGTGCTCTGAAATTCCCATCCCTACTCTCGGCAAACTAAATATTGTACAATGACGCTGTAAGTCCTCAACCTGTAGAATTTTTCCAGAAAAAAGAAAAGCGCAGGATGTAAATATCTTCTTTAAACAATTTAAAACAAACTCAAATGTTAGTGATTTTTTTAGTTCTTATTTGGAAAATTTGAAAATTCCTTTGATTTGCACTGTGATTCCAGTGGGTACAACCTTGCTTAAAACTTGAGTCTATGTTCTTTGACCAAGTTATTTAGTTTTCCAGATTTTCTGGTTTCTGTCACTTGGTATATAGAAGTATCTGTAGGGATTTTTTTCCTCAGACTGAGGAGAAATTTTATGGATAGGCTATAAATAAACTCTTAAAAACTAGTAACAGTTGCTGTGTTCTCAGGCATCAATGCCATGTAGGCGTTTGAGGTGAACAAACTTTATCCAGAAATCAGAACATAAAATGTGTTAAGTGACAAGAAAGCTTTTTCAGTCCTAAGTCTGGCTGATTAACTATTTTTCTCTTTGGTTGGTTTCCAAATGAAGATGTTCTTTAAAAATGAAAAGTGATTTGGAATAACTGTGAATACTTCTCTATAAAACCGTCTTCAGTGGGGTTGAATAATTTATGCTTCTTTAATATTGGAGAAAGAGGTTATTCCTCAAAGTCTAGTTTTTCATAACCACTTTGCCAGGGCTGATCGATCTTTCCACTTACAATGATAGGCCTCCATGTAGCACACACTTAGTGGGCCACTGTACCCTGGCACCTCTGAGCGCATAAGAAGTAGGCCACAGAACACATATGCACAGTATGGATTTCAGTGGCCAGACAAAAGTCTTACAAAGAAACAAACATCCCTAGGATAGAAAAAGAAGAGGAGGATGTAGAGCAAAGATAGAATCTGTGTTTCACTAAAAGCAAATTAAGTTGCAGACCTCCATCGGCAAATCTTAAGTTGTTAAGGTCACACATTTTGGAAACAAAGTGCCTGAGCTTTTTCCTGAGAGACTGGACTTCTGTGGGCATCCATGGACTTATGTTCATATATTTAGACAAACCTATGGCATTTGACACAGTGGTTCCTCATCTATTTTCTGTTCTCTTCAAGCTTCCGATTATCCCGGCTCACCATTTGGTTCCAGGTAACAGGTCACTGGCCAGCCTGTACGCTGGCTTCCCTTGAGGACTGCGGCCATCGCTGGTCTGGTCTATTATGAACAGGGAGGCAGGATTGGTCACATGACATCAAACTTGGCTACTGTGAGTAGGATAGTGCCCTGTGAGAGGGGGTGTCTCAGGGTAGGTCTTCTGACACTGAAGCCCCTGTCTTCTGATAACAGTATAACTTCCATAAATCATACTCCCCTTTACTACATAAATATTCATATCAAGACTTAAGAACCTAATTGAAAAGTGATCTTACATATATCCACTTGATTTTTAAGTCTACTCATTTTAGTATCTCCTCAAAAAATCCATACCTTACCTGTAACTGCACTCTCTTCTCGTTTTTATTTGTTTTTTAAATTTATTTATGTAAATTCAAGTTAGTTAACATACAATATAGTATTGGCTTCAGGAGTAGAACCCACTGATTCATCACTTGCATATGACACCCAGGGCTCATTCCAACAAGTGCCCTCCTTAATGCCCATCACCCAGTTAGCCGATCCCTCCACCCAACCCCCCATCTAGCAACCCTCAGTTTATTCTTTGTGTTTAAGAGTCTCTTATGGTTTGTCTCCATCTCTGTTTTTATCTTATTTTTGCTTCCCTTCCCCTATGTTCATCTGTTGTGTTTCTCAAATTCCACGTATGAGTGAAGTCACATATTTATATTTCTCTGACTGGCCTGTTTTGCTTATCATAATGCGTTCTAGTTCCATCTATGTTGTTGCAAAAGGCAAGATGTCATTCTTTTTGATGGCTGAGTAGAGTAGTATTCCATTGTATATGTACACCACATCTTCTTTATCTATTCGTTGTCAGTTGATGGACATTTGGACTTTTTCCATCATTTGGCTATTATTTATAGCACTGCTATAAACATTGGGGTGCATGTGCCCTTTTGAATCAGCATTTTCATAGGCCACGTCTGGAAGGTGTTAAAATCTTCCAGGAAAAACAATAAGCCAATTCAATCCCTTTTCATGATTTTAAAAACCTTGGAGACCTAGTGTCAGAGAATGAGGCATGGATGCCCTGAGAACCACAGCCTCATCCTCCTGACCAGCCCAATAGTCACAGTGCTGCATTGGCACTTTGGTCGTCACTGTTAATGATGTACCGCTGTCAGCCGCAGGTGCCAGAGAGGGCCCCATGGATGAGCCCCTCGTCTCCATAGGTGACAAGTGTAAATGATTTTCTTCAGGAACCCACTAAACTGACAACCCGGCTGGAATGGTGTGAGGGGAAGGGAGGCCAGCTACTGCATGTGCTATATCACACCTGAGTTCCTGGGGACCCCTGAGCCTGCCCATTATTATCACATCAGACCCCAGCCTGGGTGTTAGCAGACTATAATTACAGAAAGGTGGTTTCTTAACACCAGTGCTCCATACATCTTCTAGGCAAAGTGTTGCTCTTTTTAATCCCCAAACAAATGACTTTGGGGCAAGAGGTCTTTAGTTCACTTGCTTTGGGCATTAGAATTTAGTGGTTTTAAGGATGTTTATTTAATACATATGATTAGTGCCTTTTGGTAGACATTTGCTTTTATCTCTTTTGAGTAAATCCATGAGGGTTGAATTGCTAGTTAGGTACATATTTAGTTTTAGAAGTAACTTCCAGACTTTTTGCAGTCATTTTATCATGTATACTCACAATGATGATGTATGAGAGTTCTAGTAGCTCCAGACTCACGCCAACATTTGTTGTTGTCAGTCTTTTTAGTGTTGGCCATTTTGTTAAGTTTATAGAGTTACCTTGTGGTTTTATCTTATTTATTGATTTATCTATTTATTTTGAGAGCATGAGTTTGGGAGAGAAGGGGGGGGGGGCGGTCAGTCCCACAACCTTGGAATCATGACCTGATCCAAAATCAAGAGTCAGATGCTCAACCGACTGAGCCACCCAGGTGCCCCTGTCTTGTGGTTTTAATGTGCATTTCCTTGGTGGCTAAAACGGAGCATGTTTTCTTGTGTGTGTTGACTTTCCATATATATTCTTTTGTGAAATATCTGTTCAAAACATTTTTTCATTGTTATTTGGCTGTTTGTGTTTACTACTGAGTTGTAAGAGTTCTTTATATATTCTATATATACAAATTCATTCTCAGATAAATGTTTTTTACAAATATTTTCTAATCTGTGGTTTGTCTCTTTACTTCCGACAAGTGTCTTTTGATGACAGAATTTTAAAATTTTGAGTGAAATATATATTTTTTCTTTTTTTTTTTTTGGTTGTTTTCTGTATCAAGTCTAAGAAACTTTTGCTATTTCCAAATGCAAAAATATTTTCTAATGTTTTCTTTTATAAACTTTATATTTTAAACTCTTCAGTTACTTAATTTTTGGCTATGGTAAAGATGAAGGGTTAAGGTTTCTTTTAAAGAAATATCCAGTTGATTGGTTTAGCATTTTATTTGGAAATGTTTTCCTTTTCCCATTGAATTGATTTGGTACTTTTGTGAAAAATTGACCAGGTAATATTAACCAAAAAAGTAGAGGGAGGTCAATGAAAATATTCCCCTTCATAAAAGCAATGAGAACACTGGCAAAAATGATCACAGTCCACGTTTCAGAATTCTGAAAATTGACCAAAGGCTTACAAGAATCTGAGGGGTGTTTATTCAAGAAAGCAGCCAAATCTCAGTAAGAACAGTGTATTTTCTGGCATTTTTACTTGCCCTGTTTCCATCTCCTCCTCCCCAGCTGTTGTCTTAGTAAAACCTAGCAGCCTGGAAGCCATTGGAGGGAGCAAAACAAGGCTGTTGAGAGCCTCATTCTCAGAGAATTGTCATTATTTAACCCCTCTGGTAGTTCTCTGGAAGACCCCACTTGCAACGCTGTCTTAATTGGACCTGACTGAGAACTTACCAGTGCAACGTTTTTCCCCCTTGGAGACGTTAGTTGAAGTCAGTCAAAGGCAGTTGTTGAACATTGTGACTCTGAGTCAGGTGATAACAGCTGGACAAATAGTGGGCTAACCAAAATGCTTAAAATAGCAAAGTTGGGGAATGACTGTCCATAAGAGGCATTGAAAGGCTCTGATATGTCTCTGGGAATCTAAAAGGCCATACTCATACTTAGGTCTTTGCATATTCCCAGAGTGGTGTGCATGCTCAAGGAAGATCTGCAGAGGCCCTAAGTGCTCACTTCTGGATACACTTGAGGCATTGGACAAGCAGAAGTAGAGGCTAAGGTGTTTCAGAGTCTGTGTCTCCCTCTCTCTCTGACCCTCCCCTGCTCACGCTGTCTCTCTCTCTCTCTCTCCTAGAAATAAATAAAAATATTAAAAAAAAAAAAAGAAGAAGAAGTAGAGGCTAAGGTGGAGCTGCGTAAACTGTCTGGCTGAGTCACTAATGACATGCACCAGTAACACACAGACTGAGAGACTTATTCGTTTCAGACATTGAAGGCAATCTCTGTTCAATAATTAGCTCTCTGCTAAGCTGATAGACCAAAGACTTCAGTGGCTACACATGACGATGAACACAGACTTTATAGTATTTGTTCAGAAAAGTCACTAAACAAACAACAACAAAAATAAACCTTGGGGAAAGAGCAAAGTCTGATTTCCAGTTTTTCAAATTACATCATTTAAGATGTTCAGTTTTCAACAAAAAATGAGATACACAAGGAATAAGGAAAGCATGGCCAATCATAGGGTGAGGGGTTTGCATGGAAGAGGAGGCAGTCAATAGAAACTCCCTGAGGAAGCCCATACACTGGATGCACTAGATAAAGACTTTTAAAAAATGTTTTTAATGTTTATTCATTTTTTGAGAGAGAGAGACAGAGATAGAGAGAGACAGAGTGTGACAGAGGGAGGGGTAGAGAGAGAGGGAGACACAGACTCCAAAGGAGGCTCTGAGCTGTCAGCACAGAGCCCGACACAGGGTTCAAACTCATGAACCATGAGATCATGACCTGGCTGAAGTCTGATGCTTCGATCTGAATCACCCAGGTGCTCCTAGATGAAGACTTTAAAGCAAATGTTTTAGATGTGCTTAAAGAATGAAAAGAAACCATGTCTAAATAAATAAGTGTGAGAAAAATTCCTTGTCCAAATATAAAATATCAAAAGAGATAGCAATTATAAAAAAAATTAAATAGAAATTCTGGAGCTGAAAAGTACAGTCATAGAAATGAAAAAAAAATCACTAGAAGGGCTCAAGAGCAGATCTGAGCAAGTAGAAGAATCACCAACTTGAAGATAAGTAAAGAGTCTCAGACCTTGGGACATCATCAAGCAAAACAATACAATAGGAGCCCAGAAAGAGAGGAGAAAAAGGAGGCTAAAGGATACTTAATGAAACATTGACTAAAAACTTCCTGAATTTGATTAAAAGCATTAATCTGCACACCAAACAAACTCAACAAACTCTAATCCAAATAGGATAAACTCAGAGAATTATCCTAGACCACATCATAATTAAATCATCAAAACCCAAAGAGAAAGAATCTTGAAAAGAGAAGCAATTCCTTACAAACTCAAGGGATCCTAGATATATTAACAGCTTATTTCTCATCAAAAACTATGGAAGCTATAAGGCAGTGGGTGAAATGGTCAAAGTGCTCAAATAAAAAATTATAAACCAGAAATTTTCTATTTCTAGCAAAGCTATTCTTCAATAATAAAGGAGAAATTAAATATTACCACATTGACAAAAATTGAATTTGTCACTTCTCTATAAAACTAAATAAAAAGAACCCTTTAGTAAAAGAAATGCTAAGAGAATTAATACTGCAAGCTAGAAAATATCTATTTAACACAAAAGAGAGGAGTCAGTAATGGAGGGAGAGGAATAAAAAGGATATAAAAATATAGAAAACAAATAGTTACGGCAAACATGAATTCTGTCTTATCAATAATCACATTAAATGTAAATTAATTAAACACCCTAATTAAAAGAGAATTGAACACTGGATTTAAAAAAAAACAAAACAAAACCCAAGAAAGAAACAAAACAACAACAGGGGCCCCTGGGTGACTCAGTCAGTTAAGTGTCTGACTCTTGGTTTTGGCTCAGGTCATGATCTCGCAGTTCATGTCAGGCTCCATGCTGGCAATATGGAGACTGCTTGGGATTCTCCCTGTTTCTCTCTCTCTCTCTCTCTCTCTCTCTCAAAACAAATAAAATGAACTTTAAAACAAAAACAAAACATGATCCAACTGTATGCCATCTACAAAAAACATAGTTTAAATTTAATTTAGGCACAGATGGAAATAAAAGGATAGAAAATGATATACTATGCAAACAATCTATATACTAAAAGAGAACTGGAGTGGCTATATAATATCAGACAAGATAGATTTTAAGGTAAAAATTGTTACTAGAGAGAGAGAAGAATAAAATGATAAAAAGGTCAATATATTGAGAATATATAACAATTTATAAACATATATGCACCAAATAACTTGAGCCCTGAAATACATAAAACCAAAACTGACAGAAACGAAGAGAGTAATAGAGATTTTAGCGAGAATAGTTGAAAACTTCAATACTCCACTTGGAATAATCAATGGAGCACTTGGAGAGCAGATCAACAAGGAAATGGAAAACTTTTAATAACACTGGAAATCAGCTAGACCTAATAGAATTCTGTAGGACACTGTCTTAAATAGTAGAAGAACATATATTTTTCTCAAGTGCACATGGAACATTCTTCAGGACATACCATATGTTTGGCTATAAAACAAGCCTCAAGGGGGGCACCTGGGTGGCTTATTCAGTTAGGTGTCCATCTCTTGATTTCGACTCAGGTCATGATCTCACAGTTCATGGATTTTGAGCCCAAATCGAGCTCTGTGCTGACAGTGTGGTGCCTGTGGGATTCTTGTGCTCCCTCTCTCTCTGCCCCTCACACCACCTCTCTCTCTTTCTAAAAAACATTTTAAAAATGGATTTAGGGGTGCCTGGGTGGCTTAGTCGGTTAAGCGTCCGACTTTCGCTTAGGTCATGATCTTGCGGTTCGTGGGTTCGAGCCCCACGTCGGGCTCTGTGCTGACTGCCAGCTCAGTGCCTGGAGCCTATTTCAGAGTCTGTGTCTCCCTCTCTCTCTGACCCTCCCCTGCTCACGCTGTCTCTCTCTCTCTCCTAGAAATAAATAAAAATATTTTAAAAAATGGATTTAAAATTATACATTTTATTTATAAAATTATTTAATTAAATAACTATATAACTATATAATCACATAACTATATAACTATAATTATATAATTATATAAAGAATTAAATAGCTAATTAGTTAATTTAGTCTCAAGATTTGAATTATACAAAACATTTTAATGGAACAAAATTAGGAATAAGTAACTGAAAGAAATTTGAGGAATTAAAAAAACACACCTGTAAATAGCCAATGGGTTAAAAAAGGAATCACATGGGGAAAATTAGAAAATACTTTGTGATGACTAGAAATGAAAACACATCAGAACTTATAGGATACAGCTAAAGTGTGCTTAGAGGGAAATTGGTAGCTGTGGGTGCTTTTATTAACATATGAGAAAAGTCTCAAACCTATAACCTTCTGTACTTAGAAGTTAGAAAAAGAAGAGCAGACAAAAACACGAAGCAAGCAGAAGGAAGAAAATAATTAACCCTAAACAACAAAGTAAATGAAACAGAGAACAGAAAAAACAATAGAGAAAATCAATTAACCAAAAATTTATTCTTAGAAAAAAAATAAACAAAATTGTCAAAAAAAAAAAAAGACGACTCAAGTTACTAAAATCAAATTTGAAAGAAGGGTGGAATATTACTACCAACCTTAGAAAAATAAAAAAGGATTACAAGGGCATACTATAACCAATTGTATGCCAAGAACTACGTAATGTAAATGAAATGGAAAAATTCCTAGAAAGAAAACTGCTTTGAGCATTAAATAAGATGTTTATAATGCTATTATTATAGGCACTTGCCCTTGCTTATTACTAAATGAATGTTAGCTATATTATAGTATACTCAGGCTTATTCATTCCTAGCCATCTTCATGCCCCACAACTTCAGAAACACATTTCCATGAAGATACTTCGGTTCTCATTACAGATTGCTTTACCTGTTACCAAAATTAATTAAATTTAGTTCAATTTCTGGACCTGGTTGTATAAAGATTAAAAACCTATGTTGAAATTCTTTTTCCCTAAAATCATTTATGATAGGCTTACTGATAACTAGAAGAAACTAGAATTTATCCCTCCTTCTACCCCATTTCAGGGTTCCATTTGACATCTGAACCTTGTTTGGTATAACCTTTTGGATTATAACAAATTGGAACCGAAATGGTCCCCATTTCTATATGCCCAGTTTTGAACGTATTGACAACCCTCCAAGGTTTTGTTTTACATTTTTCTTCCTTATGCTTTCCTGCTACATCTGTTTCTCTCTTTTTTTCTTATCATTTGATTCCTTTGTAACCATTGAATCACAGAATAAATAATCTTATTGTTATCCTTCAAAAAAAGGTTTGAAAAACCCTGATATGCATATATAGATTCATTTCCAAATTGGTTCATTTCTATCTTCTACTTTTGATTACTTTCCTTTCCATAGTAGATTTATAGTACTTAAAAGAGTTAATATAATTCTTGTATGTGTTCAGTTTCATTACATTGGGAATAGCACTGGATTTGGAACAAAGAGAACTGAGTTGATAGCTGTAATTTCTTCCTCACCATTATGTGGCTGTTGGCAAGTTACTTAGCTGTCTGAGATTCTGTATTGTCAACTAGAAATTGGCAGTTTCACCTATCTCAAAGCTTTTGGAATCAGATATGATTAAACAAAATAATTTTATGAAAGTGCCTAATCCACATTCTCAGACAGAGTCTCAACAAGTGTTTATTTCCCTCTTTTCCTTGTGCAAGTCAATTAATGCTTCGTCAATAAAATTAGATTATAAACCTCATAGGGTTTGAAAAGATGAACTATGAGAAGTAATTGATGTACCCGGCCAATATAAGATATGATTATTCCCTTTTTGTTGCTGGAATGTCTTCTTTGTTGATATTTTGCCTATGTAATATACTTTATTCAGAGAAATTTAGATATTCATTGTATGTAGTTATCTGTAATAATGCAATTCCTTATTCTACTGGATGAAGGGCAGATAGTATAAAATCATATAAAGAAAAGAATTTTGGGACATCTATCCTCCAGATAATATAATGCTTCTATTTAAACCCCATTTTAACATTTGTCTACAAGTCTTGGGAAGAGTGCATGAAGTTGGAATTAAGTGCTTTGTCTTTAACAGTACTATCCTCAACTAAACAAATAGTGAAAGGTGAGAAAGCTGATTATGTTAGTCTGGGAAAGTGAGAGAACTTTTCATTTGCTCTGTGTGATTTTTTAAAAAATCTTTTGCAGCAAGGATGAAAAATCAAAATAATGGAGTCAAGCAAACAATGATTTGTTCAGATATAAACTGATAAGTTTTGCAGAGCATTGTTTTAAAGGAAAAACACCTTCCAGTTGGCTGCTAGATATTAAAAGATAAACATTTTTTTTTAGAGAGAAAGAGGGCAGGAGAGAGTGAGCAAGCAAGCAGGAAAGGGGCAGAGGGAGAGAGAGAAAGAGAATCTTAAGCAGGCTCCATGCTGAGTGTGATTGAAGCGAGGCTCAATTTCATGACCATGAGATCATGACTTGAGCCAAAATCAAGAATTGGACTCTCAACTGACTAAGCCACCTAGGCACCCCAAAAGGTAAACATTCTTACTTGCATTCACCAAATAGTAGTAATGGAGTCTTTAAAATTGTTTGTTTTGAATTCTGTCCATGTATGAAGAGCATAATCATAATATCTACTGGGAACATAGGATGCTTATGAGTCCCTGATACCATTTCCTTAATTACTACAGATGCATCGCTCAGTCAGTAATGATGTGAATGGAACAAGCACTCATGCCTAAAGTTTCTTAAATACTCAGAGGTAGGACCACATGAGCCAAAATTACCACCACAACATCTCTTTAGAGCTTTACACTCTTACCATCTGAAAGACATTTCAGTAGAAATTTTTCAGCATCCTCAGGGATGGCGCAGAATCAAGACAGGAAACTTCTAGGACTGCACCTTCCAGTAGAAATATGTGTGTCACTCATACATAACTTCTAATTTTCTGGTAATCACGTTAAAGAACGTAAAAAGGAACAGGTGAAGTTAATAATGCATTTTATTGAGTTCAGTAGATCTAAAATATTACCATTTTGGCATGTCATCAATATAAAAATTATTAATATGACATTTTACATTTTTTTCATATTTTCCTTTCCTAGCACATCTTTACTTGGAGTTGCCACATTTCAACTACTGAACAGTGTGCTTACTTATTCCACGTGTACTTCTAATATTTCAGATATAGTCTATATTCTAATCATATACATAATGTATTGGTTATATAGGTATTTTGTTTATTTTTCTTTACAGTGTACAGTATCATAAAACTATATATTACACACACACACACACACATAAGCACCTCTCCTAATCCAAAGTTTCAGCATGTCTTTCATTTAATTTCTGTGCACCTGTTGGTCATGGTGAGAGGCTTTCTATGCAGACAGACAGACTGTTGACGTTACTCTCCTATCTTTTGATGTTTTCTTATTCCTGCCCACTTGGTTGGTATGCTCTTTTCTGAATGACTTTAATGTGATTCCGTTTCAGCCTACTTATCCAACCTGAGTATCTCATTGCTCCCCAGTATATAATACTCTGATAGAGGTTATAGCACTTTCCTCATTACCCCATAGATAGTCTCTGCTGACTTCTCTGGTTTTATTCATGAATTCCCATTGCCTGGACCTCTCTCTCCTGTTCCCAAAGTGCATTCATCTTCTTTCAATGAAACAATACGAAAATTTCTTCAGGACATAGGTCACATCTTTCATTTCCCCAAGGAGGCTTTTTGAATCTTGGCCGCTAGTCTGACTTCCCATCACCTGGAGAATTTTTTAAAAATTACAGATTACTGATTCTTACCTTGAGGGAATACAGATTAGATAGGGCAGTTGGGGTCCAGGAATCCCCATTTTTATCAGGCACCTCAGATGTTTCTCATGTACCTTTTCTGGGACTCCAATCAATGTCAAGGCATCAAGGACAAGCAGAATAAATACTAATAGGTAATAAATAGACTTTTCAGACATGGAGGCTAAGGCTTTAATCAGAGGAATAAGTGATGAAGTAGCAAAAGAATCAGAAACTACCAATAAGTCTCTAGGTTACATGACTTAGGCATTCAGCATAAATTATACGAGTCAGGAAGATGAGCCAAAGCTGCCTTTGTATATATTTCCCCAGGCTGTTTATTTCTTCACAGCAGGCCAACAACAGCATCAAACTTAAATCTTTACACATCAAATTGTTTTTTATTTTATTGTTAGTTTTTATTAGAGAGGGACAGAGACAGAGCATGCATACATGCACGAGCAAGGGAGGGGGCAGAGGGAGAGAGAGAATCTTAAGCAGGCTCCATGCTTAGTGTGGAGCCAGACGTCAGGGTCAATCCCATGACCCTGGGATCATGACCTGAGCTGAAATCAAGAGTCAGATGCTCAACCGACTGAGCCCCCCAGACACCCCACATCTAATTGTTTTAAACATAACCCAAATAAGCAGACTTTTAGCCATTGAGAGCCTGCCTGCTTGGCATAATCTGCAAAATTGTACCCAACACCTATACACCACAGAAAAGCCATGGGCTATAGCTGCTGCCGTCCTTCAGCGTGCTCAAGTTCCCTCTCCCATCTCTCTCTCCCCAAGGAGTTTCTTTGCCTTCTTTCCCTTCTGTGGAAGGGACAGGCATGCTGAGAGACTTCCCCTGCACACACGCCTGTCAGAACATCATCCCGTAATGCATGAGTGTGCTACTCCCACTTTGTGGTCATATCTTTCTCCTTGCTCAGCCCTGAAACCCCTCAAACCCCTACAAAGGCACCATAGGGGAAAAGGGAACATGTGTAGATTCCGGAAGTCAAAACATTAGAACAAGAAGCACCAGTGGCCAGATAGGAGGCAGGTCAGCTCTGACCTGGGGAAGCACCTCTGAGACCTGAGAACTCAGGATCCCACCAGGAAATGGGAGAAGGGAGGAGTCATGGTACGGAGGGTCCCCAGGGACCGTCACAGGAGCCTGGGCTGCTGGGCTAAATCTGTCAGTCTTGTTCATCTCATTTCTAGAAGGTGTGGCACATAGGACAGGATAATGGGAAAGAATGTTTAGGACTTTCACAAACATTAGGTTCCAGAATTCATTTGGGTAAACTTTTAGGAATTTCTTCAGAGGACAGAAAACCAAAAGTAATTTTTTTTTTTCTTTTGGAGATCTTTTCTGTTCCTCAGGAAGGAGACAGTTATGATTTTTAATATTTATATTGCATCATGGAGAGACATGTTCCCATGTGTTAAACTATCATAACAGCCCTTCATGTCCTTCTCATAATATTAAGGCTATAAAGCTATCCTTGTTTTAGTTAAGCCATTAAAGCTATTAATATCCACCTAGGATGAAAATAATTTTCTCTAGCCCAGGCAAGGGAGGCAGTTAAAAAGGAAAATCACGATACAAAAAAGAGAGAGAGAGAGATTTCACCTCTAATTATTTAACTTGCCATTTTTTATTAACTTTTCACTCTTTTATGTAGCTCAACCTTGTATCTTTTTGCTTGCTTTACTTAAACCATAATTTATTGCCCTTTGAATTATTGCCGAGGTGGACCCCAGGCAGTCAAGCTTATGTAGCGGGGAGGAGAAAGTTCCTTCACTGATAAGACCTCTGAGGAGCCACCCATTTCCTCTTCTCGCCTATGCTCTAGGAATAAGAAAAATGACATAGTGACATGTGACATTTAGATGTCACTTATAATGCCAAGTGCTTTTCACATATTAATTCAATCCCTCTGCCACCTATAGGTTACACACTATTTGACCCCATTAATCAGATGGAAAAACCAAGGCAAAGAAAGCTTAAGTTACCTGTTAGATATATCAAGCCAGGAAGCAAACCTGGTCACCCAGTTCCAAAATCCATGGTCCACTCTCTCTGCCACCTTGCCTAAGCCCTGCGCCAAAAAGTTAGTTGGGGAGCTTGCCTGTCTTGAACTTGGTTTGGCCTCACTGTGGCCATGGCAGCGACTCCCAAGAGAGCTCAGAGACCTGTGGGTTGTAGGCACAGCTGAGCACAGGGAACCGTACTACGTTAGCTTCTGGTGCAGCCGTTCAGTGGAGCCTGGGGAGGAAGGTACTTGCTTAGCATTTTTTCCTAATTTCCACACTGTCACTTTTAGCCCAAAGCATTTCATGTATATAACTTAGCTTATCGTCATTCCAGGGTGACCGTGTTGTGGCAATCTTTCAGCAAAGGGCTGCTTTCCAGACATTTCTGGACTGCGAAGCCTTGACTACTGGTTGGCCTTGGGGGCATTTACTGTGACCTACATCATCACCAGGGTGGACTTGGATCATTCTGCATTTTTCCCTTTTAAGAAGAACAACCAAATGCAAATGATCTACCCCAGAAGATACCAAGCCATCAGCCTACCAGCTTGGGTGTGCTTATTCAAGACGCGCTGGCTTGGAACCCCGTGCAGAAGCAGGCAGCTCTGTCCTGGCAGGTGCCACACAGCTGGATGTGGGGAAAGCCAGAGGGTTGTGGTCGCAGGCGTTCTTAGACATGCCTTCCAGAATTTCATAGTGCTTCAGTTTGCCCAAGTTATGTTCTTTATTAGCCATGCTGTTGTAGGGACTTGAGAAATCCAGTTCGAGTTTGAGGGCAACTGTTTAGACACCTATATGTTGTAGAAAATGGGGAAATGTCAGAAGATTCTCAGTCTCTTGGTAGCTTCACATTCCATAGCTGCTACTGGCATTTCCAATAGATAAATGTGCCTGCCTGCCTGCCTCCCTCCCTCCTTTCCTGCCTGCCTCCCTCCCTCCCTTCCTTTCTCCCTCCCTTTCTCTTTCTTTCTTGCTTGCTTGCTTGCTTATCTGCTTTTTTCCTTCCTTTCTTTCTCTTTCTCTTTCTCTTTCTTTTCTTTTCTTTCTTTCTTTCTCTCTTTCCTTCCTTCCTTCCTTCCTTCTTTCTTTCTTTCCTTCCTCCCTTCTTTCTTTTTCCTTCCTTCCTTCCTTCCTTCCTTCCTTCCTTCCTTCCTTCCTTCCTTCCTTCCTTCCTGCACAGTTGACTCACAAGGAACTCTGGTTTAGGAAGAAAGAGAATTACAGGCATAAACACAATAATGAGCAGTAGTTGTTAAAGTAGAAAGGTGATAATTAAAGACTGTCTCCCTGGGTACCAGCGTAACTGAGATTTTGATATCTTGGCAGCTAGGATATATGTGTGTGTTCTCTATCCTTCTGGAAGCTTTTTTCTGGATTATGAGGGCAGGTTACCCAAAGTACAAATGATGAGCTGGGGTTATGGGGTATCTGGGCTGCCGTGCCATAGCTGGATCAAGCCGGCATTGAACCCCTGTACTTCTCACCAGATGATGATCCTGGGAAATTCTGGAGATGGAGCTAATTGTCAACCCACCATTCCCTGCTCCCAAGAGCCTTCATATTCAGACCTAGAAATAAAGATAAATACCCCAGGGTATAGTTTCCCTGGGTGCCTTCTTTGACTTTTCTGAATGGCTATGGTTGTTTACTGAAATCACACAATCATCAATTTCTGTACCTTCCCCTTTAACATAGTGAAGTCTCCGGTACAACGAGAATAAGACATTGCATGGCATCTACAAAAACGTATTTGTCAGTGAGGTGGTGAGTATAGTGCAGTGAGTTATTTCCCAAGTGGTAAATAAGCTGGAAGGAGATGTTAATAGCAAAGAACTACAGAAGGATGTCATAAATCTCAAATTTTGCTTTGTGCTGAAATATTTTATTATAGCATTGATGGTACTTGGGCAAAGTTTACCGAGTATTAAATCAGTCAAATCAAGTAATTATAGTTTGTGTACACGCTCATGAACTTCATCTAGGTCTTAAATATTTTGGTCCAGTTTTCTAAGACATTTGAGATTTAGTGAGATGTTTGTTTTTGGAAAAGGCCTGGGTTAGTAAGCAGACAGAATAATAGGTGTGTTACTCCGTTCGGGGTACGAAACCTGCGAGGTAAAAATGCTAAGCATGTCACATCACTTGACATGTTAGTCATTTATTTTTAAACCCAAACTGGTGTAGTATCTCTGTGGCCATACTCAAGCTGTCTACAGTATACCTGGGAACAGCACTCTACAATTTAAATTTATTTTGTTAGGCCCAGAATGAATGAAAAGGAGGGATGGTAAATTAAAAGGCCAGAGAATGGCAGTAGGGCACACCAGATGTGAGGGGAAGGCGTGGGAAGAGCTGGAAGAGAGGATATAATCAGACAATACATTCCCCATTTTCTTCCAGGATTGGTTCTTTTCGGAGACTGAGTCAAGAGCATAAGCATTGGCCTTACATTTTAGGCCAATGAGTAGAACATTAGGAAGTGATCATTACCAGCCTTCTAACTATAGAAATCCTATTAATACATTCCTTGACAGTCTCTCTGTGGTTGCTAAACAATGCAAGAACTAACAGGAGGGTGAACATCCCAATTCCTGAGTGTATTTCTTGTTTTCTTATACAGTGAGATGGAGTACTGAATCAGGGAGAACTGGAAAAGAGAGACAGCAGTAAATACAGAGCACACCATTCAACTCAGTTGAATGGATAATTCAGTTGAATGGCCCAATTCTGGGCCAGGCATTGTAGAAGTCTCAAGAGTTACAGTAGCCAGTAAGTCAGAGTCCTTCAGAATGGAGGGCACTTGTGGGGATGAGCACTGGGTGTTATATGGAAACCAACTTGACAATAAGCTATTAAAAAAAAGAATGATGGTGTTTAAGACACATACAGTATCAAATTCCAAAATACAGGAATGTCAAAGGCTCCATGGAGGCTGGAGGAGGGTATCCAACCCAGACTGAACCAATCAAGCAGTTCATCCTTGTGAAGGCAATGTCTGAGCTGTGTTTCAGGAGCTGAAACAGCCTAAATAAAGCAAAAGAACAGTAGCAAAACAGTGTGATGGGTTCAAAGGCACCAAATGAAATAGATATTTTGGAAGCTTCAAATGAGGGGAAAACTGGGAGATCAGACTAGACACGGATTCCTGGGCTGTATCCAAGGCCTGCCTGCTTGCCGTGGATCCTGACTGTGGTCCTCTACAGGCTCACCTGTGTGAGCAGATTTACACATTAAAGATATCTCTCTGGCAACAAGGAAGGGAGGAAGATGAATTTGAGACAAATGTTAGGACAATACTACACAACTTTGGAAAATTATTATTATTTTTTAAAATCAAGTTTGGGGACTAGTCAAGAAGGCAAAATATAATCACACTTCGATGTATATTCTCTGCTCCAAACATGTGCCAATGGCAGATTTCAAATATAAATAGAAATAACCATGCACGAATGTAAACTGGTACAGCCCCTCTGGAAAACAGTGTGGAGGTTCCTAAGGAAACTAACAACAGAACTCCCCTATGACCCAGCAATAGCACTGCTAGGAATTTACCCAAGGGATACAGAAATGCTGATGCATAGGTGCACATGGATCCCATTGTTCATAGCAGCACTCTCCACAATAGCTAAAACATGGAAAGAGCCTAAGTGTCCATCAACAGATGAATGGATCAAGAAGATGTGGTTTATCTATACCATGGAATACTCCATGGCAATGAGAAACAATGAAATTTGGCCACGTGTAGCAACATGGATGGACCTTGAGGGTGTTATGCTGAGCGAAATAAGTCAGGCAGAGAAGGACAAATATCATATGTTTGCACGTATAGGAGGATTAGGAGGAACTTAACAGAGGACCATGGGGGAGAAGAAGTGGGGAAATGGTGGGGGAAAGGGAGAGAGGCAAACCATGAGAGACTCTTGAATGCTGACAAAAACTGAGGACTGATGGATGTGGGGGGGAGGGGGAGATGGGCATGGAGGAGGACACTTGTGGGGATGAGCACTGAGTGTTATGTGGAAACTAATTTGACAATAAACTATTTGTAAAAAAAAAAAAAAGAAACTATTTTCTGTGATGCTCAGATGGTGGATACATGACATTATGTATTTGTCAAAACCCATAGAACTTTATAGCACAAAGAACAAAACCTTAATGCGTGAAATTAAAAAAATCATTTAAAATGTGAAAGATCTTGGATGTAATACAGAATGTAACAAACCAAAAAAAAAAAAAAAGAAAGAAAGAAATAACCATGCACTGTTGTGATAGACAAATGTTTATTTGTCCGAACAAACCTGCTGCTCGCTGCAGAACTAGAGAAGTTGGAGGAATCAGGGATAATATCATCATGGCCCAGGGGCTCATATCACCCATGAAGACCTTGTTTTGCACTGGATAATCCAGAGTTTGTCAGATACAGTGCCAAAACAAAAAGATACAGCTTTTGTTTACAACTCATTTAGTTGCTACTGTGGTTTTACATTTTTCTACCATGTTTTCCTTCCCTGTTTATGGTTGTATCTGACAGTGCAATTCTGTACCCTTTCAACCCCTGCTCCCATCTGTCTTTATGAAAATTGAGGGTGGCATTCTTTCAGTGAATCATATCATGATCCACCAGCTGAAAGATTAATTCAGGAAACATGATTAGAAAGAGACATCTGAATAGTTTATCTGGGCCGTAAGGCATAGACATCAGTGACAGGATTTAAATAACTGAAATGAATTCTTTTTAGTTCTCTTGTCTTACCAAATTAGCATCAAAATGTCTTTACCGGTTTAGGTAAGATGATGTCAGAAAATCTAACTGCTAGACTGATCATAAGTGATTGAAAGGATACTTCCTATTGCTAAAATACCTGGTTTACCTTTTGGAACAAGAATGATAATATAACATTTATAATTAAGAATAATTAATATCTGGGATGTCCTATATTCTGGGTAATTGTTTTTAACAATTCATCAGTAGTCTAAGTAAATAAGAAATTGTGATTCTCTTTAATAAACTCTCTATATTTATTACTCCATGATTCTAGTGTAACAACCTGGAATTGATATGTCCTTTAGAATTAGGGCTATGTCTCCCAAACTGCCATATTAAATTTAGGTTATTGCTGGCTGTATATTTCCAGTATTTCACCGAGTTAATATCAGCCTGTGTCTCATTTCATCAGGCCATCCTATCTCAGAAAGTGCTAATGAAACAGCCACTCTCAGATTAAAAAGATAACATTACAGATTCTTCCAAGATCTTTCAGATTTATGTACATTTTTAGCTCAAATAAAAAGTTGCACGTTTAAAAGATGAAAAGCACTTGGAGATAATTCATTATGGGTTCTGTCAAATAATATTTGACATTATGGCTGAATTTAAGTGCTAAACTTCTAAAGTGGTTTTTCATGTTCTCATTTATACCACGGAGAGGAGAAGATGACAGCATTAGATTTTAAATATTAAAATATCAAAGCTTTTTATATGAAGAATTCAGAGCACTGGACGCACTGTTGAAGGCCACCATCACTCGATACTTCAAGGACTTCATTTGAATTCTCCAAACAGTATCTACATTTTTTTAATGTTTTTACATTTTAAACATGAAATAAACATTAATTATTTTTTTCTCCAAAGCTTCTTTCAAGTCTGTAGAATTCAGTAGGGATCATCAGGATCATAGAATGTGGAAGTAAATTGAATTGCTTTTATTTACACCTGAAACCTCTTTAATATTAAAATCTTTGCTGAGGAAAAGGGATTCCTCTATGACTTTGAGTAGTCAAAGAAAGTCATTTGAATATACAGAGATAATCAACAACCATGCAGATACGCCTTGTGACTTTTTTTAAGCGTGTGACTTTTAAAACTTTACTTAAATGGTCAAACTAAGTCATTGTAAAGATGATGTTTGATGATCATGATGTCTTAGAATCCTTTCAAGAAGAGAAATCACAAGTTTTAGAATAGTAACAGGATTCCTGAGTCCCCTTTTCTCTTCACTTGTGCCTGGGACCTTAATCTGGAGATAACAGAAGTGGCTCCATCCTAAATAGAAAAATCCCCCATGACATCACGAAACATTGAGAGAGATCTGCCGCTGGCTGGGGGTGTCAGCCATCTACTGAACATCTCCTTTTCACAGTGGATGTATCTGTACTCTGAGGACAGATGACCTGAGTCCTATTTCCTGGAGCTGCAAGCAAGAGACCTGAGCCTTTTGGCTACTCTTCCAGCCACAGAGGAACTAAGCATTCAATCCTGAAGTTGTTTCTTCACAGCTTCCTCTCCATCATGCTAAGGAGAATTTGAGGACTCTCTTGTGCTACTTGGTCTATGATTCTTTCCTTCTGTGAAAAATAGAGGAGGATAAAATTACAGGCAGGGCTGATATTACTTTAATCTCTGTGAGAGAAGTTATTTTATTCTGGGAATGGAATGGGGTCAGTCATTGCTATCGGACACTCCACCAAACCAGAATTACTTACAACTCCTTACAGGTTAATGTGTGGTTTCTGTCATGTAATCTGGGACTTCTCAAACTTGTCAGAGAAGAGAAAATCTACTCCCTGGGGAATATTATGGGGTGGGTGGCTCAAAGTCCCATGGTTCTTTGAAGGCTTATATGTTTTCCAAAAAGTAATGTAAAATCTGCATTTTATTCCAAAATAAATCCAGTTTTATATTAATAGAATTATATTGTTACATTTGTAAATTGTTAAAGCCTTTCTGGTAGGCAATTTGGCAATATCTGTTAACATTGAAAATATATCTCCCTTTTTGCCCAGCAGTCTTACTCCTGGCAATTTGTCTCATAGAAATAAAAGCATCAGTACATAAGATATTTGTGTAATGATATTTATGACCACACATCATGGCAAAAATTGGACTAATGAATGCCATTCAACAGGTAGAATATATTATAATTCATGGAGCCACCTTATCATGGAATTGTGTGCCATTAAAGAAAATGGATTGGAACTCTACCAGATGACTTGAAGGGCTATCTATGAGTAAAGAAAATGCATGAAAGTGCCTATAAGAGCCCATATTTATAAAACAACCAAGGACAGAATAATCCTATGTGTTTCTATAAGTTTTATAAATAATGACATTGCTTGAGGAACTAGGTAACTCCCCAGGTTACCTACAGTAGAAAGGGTACAGTGAGAGAAGAGGACAAGGGAAGCAAAAAAGAGAGAAGCAGACACATAGAAACGGGGAAAAAAGAAAAAAATACTTCATTTATATAATTACGTGGAATTAGAAATGTATATGTGATGTATGTCATACACATTGTAAATAAACACCTTGCCTTCCTTCTTGTGATTTGGAGAACGGGGCAGGTTCATGCTCACTGTCTCATTACAACATGACCCTATGAGCTGTTGTACATCGGCTTGAGAAACATGGACATGGCAGCATCCATGCTGTGAAGATACAAGGGCTGTAAGCCACCACACTGCCTCCAGCTTCCAGAATGCCTGCACTCTTGGAGGTTCTTTTGGGTCTGCCATGATGTGACCACAAAGGAGCTTCTTGACGGAGGCAGGCTGTGGTCATTTTAAGGTTCCCTAGACTCAGGTGCCTTGGTTCTGCAGCTGACTTCTATTGGTTCTCCTACCTTTGATGCATCACTCGAGTTGACCTCTAGATTCTGGCAGTGAGTCCTGGTTCTCCCTGCGGCTCCACCTTGGCTGTTGGCTTTAATCTGTCTTGACCTCTAGCTTACATGTCATTTCTGCATCCAAGCCACCCATTTTTTGTTGTAAAGTCCTTTATTCTCAACATTTTCCTTCATTCTCTTCTTGGCCATTATTTAGAACAGCCCGTCTTCTTGATCTGCCTTACCCTGGTCCAAGCTCAAGCATACTTTTAATATGTACTATATTAAATGCAGTTTGCCTGCCCCTTGACTTTTCTGAAACTGCTGTGTAATGGCTAACAACAGAGATTTAGATGGATCTGTTGCTTTAGAAACATTAAGCCTAAAGTTGAATTTGGGCTGGACTCTGTCTCAGTTATATTAGTTTGTTTGCCTCAAGAACTCAAAATCTTTTTTGTAAGGAAACCTCAAAGGTTATTTAATCCAATTATACTTCACTTACCACAATCCTTTATGAAACACTTCCACAGAGGTGATTCATTTTCATCTGTGTACATTTCTTCTTTATTTGTATAAAGTCTAAATCTGACCATTTACACATAGTCTTATTAGCAGACTAGATCCTTTCCTAATGACAATAATATCCCGAGCCTCCAAAATGTCTCATACACAGAGAGTAGCGTTAGATTTAAAAATTACCAGGCTGTTCAAAAGAGAGGACCAAATAACTGAAAACAGAGAGGAAAAACAATCCAATAATATCACCTTGTGAGGCTGTTGGAAGCTTACATTGCTGCTTGTGCTCTGCCTCAACACCTTGTGCTGCAAATCAGCAAAGGCTCCCAGAGGGAAAAGCATCAGGGAATGTCAAGCTCACATCTTAGTATGTTTTTCTTCATGCTGGTATGTTGGCTGCTCAAATGCTGGCTGCTTCAGTTGCTCTCTGATGCTTTCAAGAAGCTAAATTTTGCATTTTGTGTATTTTGTGTGGGTTGTTGGGATTTTCAGTGTGAACGTTGATCTGATACAAGCTACTCCTTCATAGTCAGAAGCATAGTGAATACATTTGATAATGAAAAATGTCAATTAAACATTGGTAACTTGTTCTCATAAACTTTGAAATCAGGTAATGATTTGGAAGAATTGTTTTCTACTTCATAATTTGAGGACTAGTGTTCAGTCCGTCATTTTCATTGCTGGAGCCTGATTTCCAAATAGGAAAGTGCACTGAATCATTCATACCCGATGACTTTACCAGTCAGTTCCTGTATTCATGTACTGCTTGTGAGTATCTAAGCAGAAGAATATTCAAAGTATTTAGGTAGATTACAGCATCACCAAGAATGCCAAGTCTTCAATCTACTTTCTTACCTTCATAATTTTGCTTGCATGATGAAACCAAATGTATTCCTTTCAACACTGAAGAAAAAACTCTCCAGCTCTACCCCCTGACTTTATACAGTATAGCTAAATACCATAGCCTATGTCCAGTTCATCCAGCCAAGCATTGAATTGCTGTGGTTTAAACCATAGGGTGTTTCTAATTTATAATTTTTTATGTTTTTAACTCTCTAGTGCAAAGCCTTTCTTGGTTAATGAGTCAGTGAGTTGACTTAAATTGTTCTTAATAATATTGTTAAATGTTGGGGCACCTGGGTGGCTCAGTCGGTTAAACATCTGACTCTTGATTTTGACTCAGGCCCCATCTCCCAGTTCGTGAGCTTGAGCCCCATATCTAGCTCTGTGCTTACGGCATGGAGCCTGCTTAGGATTCTCTCTCTCTCCCTCCCTCTCTCTCTCTCTCTCTCTCACTCTCTCTCTCTCTCTCCCCCGCCCCCCTCCCCTGCTTGTGCACACATTCTCTTGCCATCTCTCTCAAAATAAATAAATATTGTTAAAATATGTTTTATAATAGACGATATTACCATCCACATAAAGACTGTCTTCAAACATGCTTACTACACTAAACTTCTAAAAAAAACGGTTATTTCTGTCTGTTCATGATACATAATTACAGCTACATTCAATCCACATTTTTGTAATCTCACCATCCCTAAGAGGTTGAATGCCCAGCCACTTTTTCACTTAATCCATTACTTCACATTTGCGGTAGCTATTTCGTTCACGTTCGGAAATGGATCTCATGGTTTCTAATAGAAACAAATAAAATAGTTTTTTCCCATTAAGTTCCCATCACAAATCTTCTCTTATGCCAGCATTTACTGTAGTTTATTTCAAAGTGGCAGCTTATGTTGTGTTCTTTCAGTGTAGACATGCTTATGTGCATATTAAACACCTACTGTATTTTTACATGGAAGTGAAGAATATTACTTTCTCACATTTTTTATGACACATTCAACTCTCTGAATCTTTTATTTCCCTGCTTTTAATATGGATACAGGAAATATTTCATTTTCTTTCCATTCAAGTGTAAGAAAAACATCACAACTTGATGATGGATGTCAACTAACTTTGGCCTTTGATTTGTATGTCCAGTAGAGAACAGGGGACTGTGGCAAACTGAAGAGGCAGTGCCTGTTTAAAGATGCAAGTTTGGGGCATCTGGGTGGCTCAGTCGGTGAAGCGTCTGAGTTTGGCATGATCTCTGGTCTTGTAGTTTGTGAGTTCGAGCCCCGCATCGAGCTCGTTGCTGTCAGCCCAGAGCCAGCGTTGGACCCTTTGTCTCCTTCTCTTCCCCTCTCATGTGCATTCTCTCTCAAAAAGAAATAAACATTAAAAAATTTTGTTTTAAATGCAAGCCACCACCCAACTCCAGTCAGGAGTCATTTAGTATTTCCAGACCTTTAATTAAAAAAAAAAAAAAAAAGCCATGGGGTGCCTGGGTGGCTCAGTCGGTTGAGCTTCTGACTTCGGCTCAGGTCATGATATCACGGTTTGTGGGTTCTAGCCCTGTGTCAGGCTCTGTGCTGACAGCTAGCTCAGAGCCTAGAGCCTGTGTCAGATTCTGTGTCTCCCTCTTTCTCTGACCCTCCCCTGCTCACGCTCTCTCCCTCTCTCTCTCAGAAATAAATAAAAACATTTAAAATTTTTTTTAAAAAGCCAGAAATCCAGATTTAGGGTTAAATCCTTCAATTTTGAATATTGCTAATTCATTCCACGACTTCCAAAAACAATGTGCGGGCCAAATAGAAGGTTGGGCTGACTTGGATTGCAGGTGTTTGTTTGGAACCTTAGCATTGTGTGATCATAGACTCCAGGAATGTTGGAGCTGGAAGGAAGGAACCTTAGGGCTTATCAGAAATAAACAGCTGATAGGGGAAATAATTGATACCAAAACTTAGACTCCCAACTCCCATTTCAGGACACTACAGGAGTCTAATTGGTTTAGTAGAAAGTATTTCTGACCTGTACCATTAATGCAAAACCCTGCCATAACCAGCTAGTCAAAGCAGAAAAAGTTCAAGGACCAGTGGTTGATGGTTGCAAATGAATTGCCTTTTATCTGAATTAACTGAATAGTCCCAGCCATGTTTTGCTCAATTTTACCTCAATAGATACAACTGTGGGAGCAAAAGGGAGGTAGTCCTGTCTGGATTTCCTACACATTACCAGGACTAGAGTGAATCAGAATAGTTACCGCCTGCTTTCTTTCAAGTAGCTAGAATTTTTTTTTTTTTATAACATGCTGCATTAACTATTCCAAGAGAAATGTCCCCATTACATGTGGGAGTACAGCATTCCTCACAAGAGTTAAAGTCTTTGAATTTAGAATTGCTTTCTGTTCCTATTGCTATTAACGTTGTTGTTCAACTGCATCAGGAGGGATTTGACAGCGAATGTCCCCAGAGCTTCAGAGGCTCCTCTCCAGAGGGACATGAAAGCATTGGGCTGGACAGGCTGTTTCACAGCAGAGCTAACAAATATCCTGTGAAATATGTGCTCCATCATATTGGTTAACAAGGTATAACCTTTCTTTCTAACTCTGCTCCTTCCAATCGGGATAGGGCTCAACTATTGCCTGGGGCCATTTAGCAAGGGTTTTGGATTCAACACTTTTTTAAAGTGATTTGGAAGCATCCTGACCTGGGGTGGGGAGTAAGTGAGTAAGCAGCGGATCAGGGTTCTGAGAGCCAGACAGACAGAGGCCACCAGCAGAGACACACTTGACCCCACTGTCTTCTTAGGAGCGAGTCAGTAAATGTGCCTTACGTGTATATTCCCGGAAGTAAAATAGGTAATATTGTAGTCAACGTTGATGTCATTATAGATATTTTTATAAAAACTTGACAATCTGGAGCACAAAGCTAAACAATTTTATGACCTCTAATGGTTAACGACAGTCTGCTAGAGATGTGGTGACAAGCCCTAATTCAAAGCATGTGCCGGGAGAAATGGGACTTTGTATTTCCACTTGCCTACAGACATTTTGTATCTGTGGTGATCCAGTCTCCGCTTTTTAATTCTAAGAAGTTGCTATTTCCAGGGAAACATTTCTGCCATCATTTGGTAAGGGAGAGGTAAATCTGCCATATCGCCTGGAGGTTGACAGGAAAAGAAGGAAGGCAACTCCCTTGAATGCTTTGGAAGGGAAAAAAAAAGAGCCATTTTATCTTTCCCATTTCAGAGGGTTATTCTCATCTGAAAAAGACACTTGAAAGGTTGAAATGGAATATTGCCACCACTATACCTCACCTGGTGAAGAGAAGTAATAGGCAATTATTTTTGTGAGGTGCTTCTTGAAAGAAAAGCTACTTAGGACTGGATCTACATTCGTTGATAAAATACAGATTTGAGCAGTTATCCAATGAATTTCAAACAGTGTCAAGAGCCAGTCATGACTTTTGCCCCAAGTATGTAGATTGACTTTTCTGCAATGAAAATAGCTTCCAGTCCGTGTTCCTTTATCATGATAATATGGCTTCCGGTGCCCGGGTGGCTCAGTGGCTCAGTCAGTTAAGCATGTTAAGCATCTGATTTCAGCTTGGGTCATGATCTCGTAGTTCATGGGTTCGAGCCCCACTTTGAGCTCTGTGCTGACAGCTCAGAGCCTGGAGCCTGCTTCTCAGATTCTATGTCTCCCTCTCTCTCTGCCCCTCCCCTGCCTGCACTCTGTCTCTCAAAAATAAATAAATGTTTAAAAAATTTTTTTAAATAATAATGATAATATGGTTTCATGTTCAAAGAAAAAGTCAAATAATATAGAAAACTATACAAAAGGATTGATTTTAGTTTTTTACTTCAGAAGTATCTATTGAGTACCTACTGTGTGCAGGTCGGGTGTTGAGAATTCAGCAATATAAGACAGGCATGGTTCTTGCCCTCTCTGACCACTGCTTGAGTATTTCCCTGCCTGGTTCTTCTGGGCATTGGTTTCTATTGATATATGCACATAGACTGATGGATAATTTATTTTGTAAAAGATTGTCTCCCAAAAGTGAGCAGTTTTGTAGCATGATATGATCTATCTGATAGGATAGGGATTTTTGCACTGTTATTAACAACACTACAATTTTGCATATATTACCAGTTGCCTTCTGCAGATTGATTCTTCTAAGTGGATCAAAGATTATAAAAATGCTAATTGATATAATTAGCCAAGTCACCTTACAGTAAGGTCACTATATTCCCACCAGCCTGTTTCCATATACCCTCACCAATATTCACTATTGTTGGACTTTTGTATCTTGGCCCATTGGATAAGCAGAAAGTGATTGCACATAATTTTATCTGCAGGTTTTTGATTAACCACGAATCTTAATCTTTTCATATTTATTGACCCTTTGTATTTCTAAATTTTTTTAATTAATTTTTTAATGTTTATTTTTTAGAGAGAGAGAGAGACAGAGTATGAATGGAGGAGGGGCAGAGAGAGAGGGAGACACAGTATCTGAAACAGGCTCCAGGCTCTGAGCTGTCAGCACAGAGCCCGACGTGGGGCCTGAAACCACACACTGTGAGACCATGACCCGAGCTGAAGTCGGATGCCCAACGGACTGAGCCACCCAGGCACCCCTCACCCCTTCTTTCTTCTTTTATAAATTACCCATGTATATTTCCCCTATTTCTCTATTCGGATATACACCTTTTTCCGATCAATTTATAGAAGGTTTATTTTAGAGTTAGTAAAACTGTATCTTAATATTTTGTAAAAGTTTTTCCTACATGTATGTTGCTTATATTTTTTGTTTCATTCACAGTAGTTTTTTTACTTTTTGTAGTAAAAAGTATACACCTTTATGGTTAACTCTCTTTTTGTCTTTGTTTTTTTTTTAAATATTGCTAACAAAGATTCTCCCCATTCCTGGCATATTCAGTTATTTATTTTGATTTGGATCTTGTTCAGCCATATTTTCTCCTAGTCTTTAAAATAGAAATCTTTGGTTCAGCTGGAATTTGTTTTTGTGGAAAGCCTGGGAACGGGGTCAAACTTGATCTGGAGCCATACAGCTAGCCAATTGGATACTTAGGGACTAAGTCCTTATTTTATCAATGTGTAATGCCACTGTTATCACCCGTTGGGGTCTCTTTGCAGACTCTCCATTTCAAGGATTTGCCTGTTTCACACCATCTGATACATAGCATTTATCTCTGGTGCCCACTTTACTCCTCTTCTATTCCTCACCCCCTGGCTGTTCTCAGAAATGTGTGCTTCAAGATGGCCTTTCAAAATCATTTTTTCTTGGGACACCTGGGTGGCTCAGTCGGTTAAGCACCCGACTTCAGCTCAGGTCATCATCTCATGGTTCGTGGGTTCGAGCCCCACATCAGGCTCTGTGCTGACAGCTGGCTTAGATCCTGGAGGCTGCTTTGGATTCTGTGTCTCCCTCTCTCTCTGACCCTCCCCTGCTCACGCTGTGTGTGTCTCTCTCTCTCAGAAATAAATAAAAACATTAAAAAAAATCAAAATCATTTTTTCTCATTTCTCCCCAAAATAGTTCGTACTTCTTTTTATTATTAAATAATAATAATAATAATATTTTCTGTTAAATTAGTATATAATTTAAAAAATTTATGTGTAAATAATTGAAGGAGATCTTTTTACATTCCTTCCTAAACTAAGAGAGTCATTGCTGCTTGAATTTTTAACTGGCCATCTCATGGAATGGCCATTATTGATTATAATATTTTCAGTCCATTATTTTTGGGTTTGCTAGGTATGTTAGTGTATCTTCTGCAAATTTTAATAAATTTTCATTTCTAATATTTAAAAATTTGCCTTTATTCTCATTTTAGCTTCAGTTTTTAAATAATATTAAATAAGGATGTTGAAAATGAATACATTTATATCATTTTGGGCTTTATTGCTAATGCCTTTAGTATTCATCTTAATGGTTAAAGCTAATGGTGTGAAATACATGCTTTTACCATTTTGAGGAATTATCTCTGTTCCGTTTTTATTCAGTCTTTCTTTTTAAATCATGAGTAAATGTTGAATTTTGTTAATTGTTATAATAATAGCACTAATAATAATTGACAGATTCCTATGATTTTTTTCTTGATTTGTTGATATAGTTATTTTTTTTAGATTTTCTAATATTGAGTTATTTTTCTCTATATTCTGGAACGAATTAATTGGCCTACTGATTCTTTCTGATTCACTCATGAAATGGTCTTGGCCTGGAGCTTATTATAAATCAGTAATTTCCAGTGTCGTCAATGATTCCTTTGCTTTTTGGCCTATTTAGGTATCCCAGTTAATTTCTATAACATTTTTTCCTACAAAATTATCCACATCACTCAAATTTCCTAACCCATTAGCATACATTTCTTTAGGTTTTATCTGTATCTCTGTATTCTCTTTCTATAGCCAATATTATGTATTTGCATTTTTTCATGCTAATTAGAGTTTTGTAAGATGTATTGAGGTTTCCTCTAAAAAAATCTAATTTATTAATCTTTTATTTCTTTTTCCTACTTTATTACTTTTTTTAAATCTTTAAATCAGCCTTTTGGCCCTCCTTGGCCATGGATTTTTGCATTTTTATAGGCTTTTCTGTTGATCATTTATTTCTCTCTTCTCACAAATGTATTTGATCCTGCATAAACTTTGAGTGTAGGTTTTATTAAACACTTAGGGTGAGATTGGTGCTGTTTAATCCTGTCATTGTATAAAACTACAAAGGCACAGAATTCTGACCTCAGCCAGTCATCTTTTCTCACAAGGTTCCTGAGGACGCACGCTCCGGTCTCAAGAACCTGGGAAACCAGGATAGATAGTGTAGAACACTAATTTTTGTGGCCAGAATAGATGTTAAGTAGCTTCTGATAAATGGCAATAGTGAGGCCTATTCTGTGTTAACCCCTTTCAAAATACAAACCCAAATCCCATACAATATTAGAAAAGTCTAGTACATGATCACCAGCACCATGAGAAATAGAAACACAGAGAATTGTTGTTAAGCAAGAAAATTGCCTATTCTTATTCTGTGTTGGGAAGAGTGGGAAAAAGGTAGGAAGATGAACACAGAGCAACAAAAACAAAAACAAAACAATGTATTCCTAGAGGCCTACTGTCTTCATTTGTATTCATTTAATTTTGTTATTTTCTGCAGTTGTGGTTTTGACGATTAGTTGATCCAAGAGTTGTTTAGAAAACCACTTAAAAACTTTCCAATGGATACAGTTTGCTTCTATTTTAGGTATTTATGTCTGGTTATACAGAACTTTGAAGGCTGGAGGTGATTTCAAAGGTTTTTGACATTTTGTAATTTATTGACTGTGAGCTCATGTTCTGTGTGTGGCTTTTCAGAACAGTCCTGTGTGCTTACATAGAAATTCCCTAGGATTTTGTGTCTCTGAAAGAGCCTCAGGGGCTTTCACTAGTTCTGGATCCATTTTTATACTCATTTCTCAGTCAAGTTTTCCTTTTTGCCAACATCCATCCCATTCCAGGCCAAGGGGGCTCCTGTTTCTTTGAGCAACCCTGCTACTCAGGCCCCACACACATGGCAAGCTTCTTTGCTTTCTCCAAGGCAAAGGTCAAGTTCTCCGGTCCTTGCACATCCTGTTGTAGGCAAGTAGCTCGGTCCAGGCCCCTGTGGTCTGTGGTTTGTGGGACTCTGCCCCCACAGAGCAGCCAGGACCCCAGACATTGAGGGCATGCCCGGTGGGTGAGTCGTTTGGCCTCGATTCCTACTCGCTTCCGAAATACTGATTCCTTCTTGCCATTTTATAGCTGGAAATTTCCCTTTCTTGTTTTCAACTCACATATGTGATTTAATAATTATTTTGCTCCCTTTTATCCAGATGTTTCATATGTGAGAAGCCAAGGGACAGAGATAGAAGAACATCTCTACAGGCGAGGCCTGAGCACACCACTGCCTGGGAGGCTGGGTTGCTGATCACATTCATTCCCTGGTTAATAGTCCAGTTTGGGACCTCAGTTTTTATGTTGCCATGTGACTTATACATGACATAACTCCTTCTTCTACTAATTCACTTCAGCTAAATCAAACAAATACTTATTAAAAACCTATTACAGGGCAGTTCTGCATTGGATGCTATACAAGAAAGAGTTCAATCAGTGATTCATGATCCAGTGGAAGGGACAGACAGAGCATAGAATAGTGACAGTATGCCTTTCCTTCTGTGCTACTTGGGGTAACTCAGGGGTCAAGGAGTATTGGGTTTGAGCTCACCAGAGCAGAGAGATGTAGGTTCAATCCAAGAGGCTCTCCAGTTTTGGGAAGGTCCCAGACTCCCTTGGAAATCTGAAAGAAAAAGATACCTATGGACCTTATTCTCAGGAAAATACTCATTTTGCACATGGCTTCTGGATTTCCAGAACTCTTCTCTAGACCTCCTAGGGTTGGGAAAGTCTGAAGTCAAGGTAAAGTAAACCTGCCAGGTTTGGATTACAAGTCCTTCTGGGAAGAGAAGCAATTTTGTGTCAGTGGCACACTCAGCAAACAGACACTTAGGTGCCGTGAGAATTATAGGCAACCTGACCAGTGTTTCATCAGGATATATTTTATTATTCCTAGCACTGTCTAAACCTGGTCACCAGCATTACTGACAAACTGCAGAGGTGTTTGTAAACTCAGCAACACTCCTCCCCCCGCCCCAGACAGTATGTTGACAACTCTGACCTAATTAGCATTCTTGTCAACGGTAAGAGAATAAGAATTCTAGCATTCTAGAGTATCAAATCCCAGCTACCTGATGTGAGGCTGTAGAAGCCATCTGCAAACTTAATGCTGTTGTAATGATGATGGAAAAAATCTTAGCCTGATAATGAGTATCTGATCTTTGTTTTCTGGTCTACAATGCCTGCTCCCACTTTTGTTATATTTTAATTGCCTTTTGCACTGCATGAATCACAATCGTAATGCTAAGAAGTAAGCTTTTGTCAGTGTAAGGTAAAAATAAATAAAAGATTAGTTTTTTCTTTAATTGGATTCTCAATGCACTGTAAAAATTTCATTGTATTGTCATTGGTAGGTGATTTGGTGCTGAGTGATCTCGGGTGATTAAAATTCCCAACTGGCGAGGTTCTTTCTGATTCTGGGATGAATGTTCTCTGCAAACAAATGCAATTTTTACCTTTCTTAGGATTTTATTTGGTGAAGAGTATTCTCCGTGCACTGCATTTGTTTTTATCTCTAATCTGTCCTTTTACCTTTAATTTGCTTTTGTTTTAAATTACGAGTCAGTAGGTATGACAGTTTTATGAGAACTTTTATATGAAAAATTGAAACTTACAGAAAAGAAAACCTATAATCCTTAAATGACAAGAGATGTGTCATGCCTCCATTTTCTCTTCTTACCAGCTTTTTAAAAGACGTTGCATTTTTTAAAGTTATAATTATTGCCAAAAGAGAGAAGAAAAAGTTAAAATAATTTTAAGCTTAACATAAATGCTGTTGCCCTAATCTGAAATTATGAAAAGGAGAAGACCTTTCAACAAGTTGAAAGTGCCCTAGGCCTAGGTTAGGGTATCGAGAGGCTGTTCCCAGCTCTGGGCTTTGCCACCTTCTGTGTGACCATAAGCAAACTACTTCCCTCTGTCAGCTTCTCTTTTCTTGCCTATGGAAGTGACATATTTCTACAGCAAGTTTAAATGAAAATGAGATGCATTCAACACCTCAGTCTTCTCTTTTCTCAACAATCGACTGAATTGCAAAGACATATTAATTTGTCATTTACCTGTGTATTGCCTTTTCACTTTGCAGGGACAAGGGTTTACATGCCCAGTGCCTAACAGGTGCCTGCCCTCTCTTCCATCTGGGGTCACATCCCCTTGTGATCTAATCTGCCGCCCTCCTGATAGGTAGAATCAACATTTTTGTCTCTCTTCAAACCCCTGCCTGCTCAGTTCAGTACGTATTTCTAAAACAGCACATCTTGCCTCTGATTGCATTTGTTTTAGGGCTCTTCCACTCCGCGAGTCATCAAACCTCTCTAGAACAAGGACTCTTTCTCACTCTAGCATAATAGATGCTTACTTTTTAGGTGAAGGCAAAACTGTGGGTGTTGGGCTGACATACTAGCCTCACGATAGCCCTGGAGCTCCATTAATTGCAGAGACCAGCCCAGTTCTCGGTTGGCATTGGGTGTCGGTCTGGGAGGTGTTCTGTGGTTCATGTCTGCTCACATCGGGGTCCTATTTGATGTGATGGTCATCTTAGATAGATGCTGTTTTGATATTTAGTAAATTATTTTTGGAAGTAGTTTTTAATAAAGCAATTCTAACTTTTATAAATACAAATCTAATTGTAAGAGCTTTATTAGGGTAAATTTTACATGTCATAAAATTCACCCATTTCAAAGGTACAATTAAGTAATTTTTTAAAGTAAATTTATGGAGTGGTTTAGTCATCAGTATAACCACTTTAGCATATTTTCATCACCCCTGCCCTCTTATACCCCCAGCCAGGTATCTACTTTGTTGTCTCTATAAATTTTCCATTTCTGAAAGTTTTGTATAAATGAAACCATGCCGTATATCATCTCTTCTGACTTCTTTCACTGAGGGTTATGTTTTTGAGGCCTATGTCATAGCGTGTGTTGGCAGTTCATTCCTTTCTTCGCTGAGTAGTATTCAGATTCATGGATAGATCACATTTAATCTATCCAGTTCATAGGACTATGTTATAATTTAAAACTGATTATTTGGCAAAATATTTCAAAAGCAGTGTAATTATTTTAGTGTCCTTTTCTCTCTCTGAATGATCGGTTTGATTGATATCATTACTCTGGTTATCGTCCAACCTGCCTCTGCATGGTTTCCAGTGTAGAATACACTTAGGATGCCATGCTGGCTCTCTTTCTGTTCTTTTTTTAAATGTTTAAAAAATTTTTTTAAATGTTTATTTCTGAGAGAGAGAGAGACAGCATGAGCAGGGGAGAGTCAGAGAGAGAGGGAGATACAGAATCTGAAACAGGCTCCAGGCTCTGAGCTGGCAGTCAGCACAGAGCCCGACGCGGGGCTCGAACCCACGAACCGCGAGATCATGACCTAAGCGAAAGTCGGACGCTTAACCGACTGAGCCCCCCAGGCGCCCCTCTTTCTGTTCTTATCAACATGTATCGAACACCTTTGTGCTAGGACCTGGAGATGCAAAAATGAATAAGTCATGATCCCTGCTTCTGACGAATTCTGTTTTCTGCCCTACCGAGTAGAGTTACAGAGGCCCCTGGGCAAACAGCGTATCAAGATAGGTGACAGCAGCAAATGTGGCATAGAGACCCAGGAGGATGGGCACAAATGTGTCTCGTGAGTATGGGAATGTGGAGGCTGTTGATTACTTTCATTTTCAGAGCTTTGGAGATGTTGGAAACCATTAGGCTGTGATTGGTAGGATCTGAAGTAGGGGCCACTCTTTCAAGAGATTTAAGAACCAAAGCCTCAAAGTCTCAACATCAAGGAAAGATGTTCTTTTCAATATACCAGACTTGAGAATATTTATAAGCTTGGGGCAGGAAGCGAGGGAAGGAAGTGTGCTGACCATGCAAGAGTGAGGGACTAATCAGAGGTTCTCAGCCCCGGCTGCTTATTGGAACTGCCTGGTCTGGGGGAGGAAGGGAGGACGCTGCTTAAGAAAAACAGAAACTCACATTCAGCTGGTCTGGTAGTAGGGCTCAGACATCCGTAAAGTTTTTATAGCTCTCTAGGTGATCCTAATTTACAGCAGGGTTGAAAAGCACTGGGATGATTGACGGAATGATATTCTAAAGGAGATGGTAGCAGTTGGGATTGATAACAGCATGGAGGGGTTGGCCTTGATTCAGAGAAAGGCTTTCTGAATCTCTGACACCAGAGGTGAGGATGGGTGTGTTCATAGACAGGTCTAGACTTGCCGAAGTCCTATGTGCCTACTTACCTCAACTTTCCCAACTGAAGGCTAAGGCTAATGGCATGATGAGGGCTGTTGAGGTTAGATGGCTTGAGAAAAGAGGCAAAACTTTGAAATACATGCTGAAGGGGGTGGATGGGGAGATGCCCAGGGTCAGCCGGTTCTGACGGCCCTTCTACAGCCGCAGACACGCAGTGTTGATGCAGCTCTAATGCAGATAGAGACGTGGCCAGACCATTTCCTCCAGCAGCCTAAGAGCAGAAAGAATCATATTCATGATCCAGGGCTGGGTTTTGCCGAGGAGAGGCTCAGTGAGGAGGGGATGGTGGAGCGGAAGACCCTCCTGATGGAGCGGTTCCCAATTTCAGCCACAGCTTCTGGGATAAGCAGAGAATCCAGTAAGTACAGAAGGAGACTGATTGGGAGAAAATGAAGGGTAGGGAGACTGAATGGGCCCCTGGGATTCCAGTGAAATGTTTGTGAGGTTAAGGGTGGGAAAAAATTGGAAAGAAGGAGATTTGTGGGTGTATGATATTGGGACTTATGGAATCTAATATGGATCAGCTCCAAGGTGTAGTGCTTGCCTGTGGTTACGGTTGAATGAGATAGATTAAAAGTAAAAGCCAGTGAGATTAGAGATGGAAAGGAACTACGAGGTTGGAGGATTGGATGTATTATTCATTTGGAGATTGAAAACATCCTGTTAAGGGCTTCATTTGGGATGTTAAAACAGGAGCCAGATGCCAGTGTTTCTGATGAATAAGTGGGAACAGTCATCACAGTGGGACAGGATTGTTGGGACAAGGAAAGGTGGCCCCTCAAGCCATGAGCCTCAGATGAGATAATTTATAGGGAGTCGGTCGCTACTTGATAGGTTGGAATGAGGACAGTAGAGACGGTGAGTCTGTCTTCCAGCTCAGCTCCCTAACGTCTGGGCATGGAAGAGTAGGCACTTAGGTGGAGAAGGCTGCAGGGAAAAAGGAATCCTTGGAGGAGATCAGTTTGGGGTAATCATAGTGTGTTCTAAGCAGAGCTGGTGCGGAAGGAAAGCTTGGCCTTGAGTAAATAGCAACAGCTTTAGATCACAGAGACTCTCAACCATGAGAACTTGATCCCTGTGTCAATTCTGCTTCTGTCCTTATGTTAATCAAGGAGAAAGTCCTCATTTCTTCTGCCTTCTCTAAAAACCCCTCTAACACTTGCTAATCTTTTCAGCAGAGAGAGGGAGTGGGCTGCAGGCATAGAGCTCTATTTTAATATGGTCTTATTAGCATTTCACTGAGTAGTTACCTTCTATTTATGGAAAACAATAGTGTTGTGCTTATATAGTGATCTAAGATCCATTATACAAATGGATTTAAGTCTTAAAAAAAATGAGTTTTCGGGGCGCCTGGGTGGCTTAGTCGGTTAAGTGTCCGACTTTCGCTTAGGTCATGATCTCG
Source organism: Hyaena hyaena (assembly GCF_003009895.1). Lineage (NCBI taxonomy): Eukaryota > Metazoa > Chordata > Mammalia > Carnivora > Hyaenidae > Hyaena > Hyaena hyaena. The sequence continues at coordinate 1,250,117 of NW_024080643.1, read as the reverse complement.
CGGTTCATGGGTTCGGGCCCGCGTCGGGCTCTGTGCTGACTGCCAGCTCAGAGCCTGGAGCCTGTTTCAGTCTGTGACTCCCTCTCTCTCTGACCCTCCCCTGCTCACGCTGTCTCTCTCTCTCTCTCCTAGAAATAAATAAAACATTAAAAAAAAAACCATGAGTTTTTTTTGAATATTCAGTAAATAATAGCAGAGCAGCAAAGAGAGGTGGTAAAAATAGCAAAGGTGGTGCAGGAATGACTGAGATTTTGCAAGTATTGAGCCAGTGGGTGGTTTACAGAGGACAAGGTGAGGAACGGATCAGGCAGGCAGTGATGTATAGCAGGGCGAGAGACTGAGAATGGAAGCTGAGAAGAGAAAGGACCGAGCTGGGAGTGCCCTGACACCAGCTTTCCCTGGCCCTAGATCCTCCAGTGTCCCCCCAAAAGAGTCTCCCGAGCCAGAAGCCCCCAGAGCTCCTTCAGCTCAGATCTCACATGGCACAAGACTTGGAACCCAGGGGCTAAGCCAGAGCCGTCTAATACAGGACTTCTCCGGGTTGCGCTGCCAAGCAGTGAGCGAGCATCTATCTCTGTGTCCACTGATGAAGGTTCCTAAGAGAGCGAAACCACAGACATAACCACGCCAAACCCACCTGGCACCTGGCTGTGGCCTTCTGCCCTCCCATCACTCATTTCAGTAGGAACAAGTTTCTGAGTAAGTGTTGCTGAAGGGCCCTTGGGTTTGTAAGTGGTGATATTGGGCAAGAGCAATATTGAGGTTCTATAAAAGAAATGGATAGGGGAAAACGAGTGGCAGAATAGTACTCTAAACAGTGAAAGAGGAAAAAATGTTTTCACTGAACTGTTTGGAGTATGTTGTGGTGACACTGGCTCTTGCCCAGGGCGCATTTTATTCCATCACCAAAATCCCAGAGAATTTATTGAACAGGAAAATCCATGAACTTCACTACCAGTGCACCTGCTTCATGGCCTCAGGACAGTGCTATTGATTACTGCTATTCAGAACAATATGCTTCTCACTTACTTGAAAAATGAAGAGTTTCCCCATTGTTTTCACCCTTCTTTGGAAACAGCACATTTTCTCTCTCCCGCAAGGCTGAATTTTGCATCCAAATCATCTGTGAGCCTCTCACTGAGATCCACTCCCCAGGGAAGCAGTGCACCTTGTTAGAGGGTGGGCATGAAGATGCTGGTGTCCAGTAATGTGAAGGCTCTCTCTTTTTCTCCTCCCCCTCCTTTTCCAAGGGCATGGAATGATGGTGATTTCAGGCTTTCAGAAATTTTAGTTTACATTTTGTTTGTATATGTCTTCCTAGTTTGAAAACAATACTGATCAGCATTGTCCTGTCTATTTTCTAGATAAACAATTTGGAAAATCCCTTGGTTAAGTACCAAGAAACTCTAATTTCTTTAAAACATTGCGTTTCTTAAAGTTTATTGTTGAGCAAGAGCACACACAAGCATGGGAGTGGCAGAGAGAGAGAAGGAGATGCAGAATCTCTGAGCTGTCAGCACAGAGTCGATGTGGATCTCGAACCCACAAACTGTGAGATCGTGACCTGAGCTGAAGTCGGATGCTCAACCGACTGAGCCACCCCGGCGCCCCCTCTAATTTTTTTATTGTCCATGAAGTCCAGTTTCATGCCTACTTATAAAAAATAATAGTAATAATCCACAGTGCTTAGAAGATGTGACAGCCCTATAGTCCTAGCAGACCATCTGTGTGGACCGAGCTTTAATTCCCAGGGCAGCACGGATAATGTCAGCGTGTGTCTCGTGGTGTGTGTTCATCAGACATGCAGTCGCAGATTCACTTGAATTTCATGAAATGCTCCCTCTTTCCACTGACCATTCTAAGTGAGTAAAAAGAAGAAAGTGATGGTGATTTATAATCTAACAGTATATGTGAGGCTGTGTCAGAAATCGCAGAGAGAACACCATATTTTTTTGGCCCGGTTAGTACGAACCACACGATTCGGCATAAAATTAACACCCAAGCTCTGCCCTTAACTTGGGTGAGTCTCTTGATATCACTCAGCTTTGGCTTTCTCACCTGTGAAATTGGGCTAAATAATGCCCACCCATCTGAGGTGTTATGAGGCTTTTTGCCTTGTTTCCTTGCTTGTATATTTTTAATTGTGAACTATACACAACATAAAACTTACCATGTTAGCCCCTTTTAAATGTACAGTTCAGTAAAATTAAGTATATTCATACTGTTCTACAACTATCACCACCATCCATCTCCAGAACTTTTCCATCTTCTGGAACTGAAACTCTGTCCCCATTAAACTCTAACTTCCCCTCTCCTGTCCCCCCAGCCCCTGGCAGCCATCAGGGGTTCTACTTTCAATCTTGGGGAATTTGACTGTTCTCGCTACCTCCTAGAAATGGCTTATTCACTTGGCCAATCTTGAATCACTTCAAGATTCATCCGTGTTGTGGCATGTATCAGGATTTCATTCCTTTTTAAGACTGATTAATATTCCATTGTATCACGATGGAAAATGCCACATTTTTGCTGTCCATTCATCTGTCTGTGGATGTGTGGATTGTTTCCACATTTGGCTATAGTGAATGATGCTGCTATGAACATGGGTGTCCAAATATCTGTGCAGGTCCCTGCTCTCTCTTTTTCTGGGTTCCTATACCAAAGTAGAATTACTGGATCCTAGGGCAGTTCTGTGTTTAACTTTTTGAGGGACCTCCCTACTGTTTTGAGGTTTTAATGAGAAATTAGAACAAAACATTTGGAATCCTTCTGAACTTGGCAGTCCAAGCTTCAGATGGAAATAAAACGAACTGGTCCCCCAGGCTCTAGGGTCTCAGCTCTTGTCTACACTAATTTTACTGGTTTAATAATCCCCTTTCTCCAAATTAGCGGAGAAGTACTTCCAAGGCATGGCTGTAGTCGGAGCATGAGATACTCGTTTACATGAACACATTGTGTTTTCTGATTGAGTTCTCAAACTGGGTCCTGTTAAATCATAACATAACCAAATGATGGTAATAATATATAAACAGAAACCTTTGGGACTCACCCCCTTAATTGGCCTTCTCTAGGAGTGGGGCTGAGTGTGCTGGCCACAGAGTGAGAGATGACACATGTTGAGAAAAGGTGAGTGACCAGAGAGGACACATTGGTTTGAAATGAAGTAAGATGGTAGGTGTTGCAAGAAAATGTCTTTATTTAAAAAATTTTTTTTAATGTTTGTTTATTTTTGAGAGAGAGGGAGACAGAGCACAAGCAGGCAAAAGACAGAGAGAGATAAAGAGAGAGGGAGGCACAGAATCTGAAGCAAGCACTGGGCTCTGAGCTGTCAGCACTGAGCCCGACTCAGAGCTTGAAGCCACAAATCACAAGATTATGACCTGAGCTGAAGCTGGACACTTAACCAGCTGAGCCACCCAGGAGCCCCAAAAATTTCTTGATGAGCTAAAGCAAGAAGGACATTCTGCCACAGAGAGAATTGGATATGTAGACTAAATGTGCCCCTTGGGACTTCCTGCTGTTAACACCTCATTTTACATATTGGGTTTTTCACCCCATTTTTTCTGAGGCTTTTGTCCTGGATCCTTTTCTCTTCTTCCAACAATCTTCTCTATTCAGCAGCTTCACAGAGATTTCTGTTCACTGCTCACTCCCAGTCTCCTTCCTCTAGCCTAGTGTCTGTTCTGAGCGTCTTCATTTTGATAACGTTTTATGAGACCCCACTGTGTGTCAGGCACAGTTCTAGGTGCTGGGATGTGGCAGCGACCAAAGCAGATGTGGGTCTCGCCCTGGGGGACGGCTGTGGTAGCAGAGGTTACAGCCGGCTGGGGGAAGGTGCTTCGGGAGGATAGCCCAGGGAGGCTTCCCTGAGGGTGGAAGGTCTGAGCAGATGCCGGATGTTCGTCTCAGCATTTCTGTCTGAACGACACCGAGCCTCTGAAACTCATTCTGCCCGAAGTTGAATTCACAACCTGCCCTCTTTCCCTGCCCTCCTTCCTTGCCGTGGAACGTTTTGTCAAAGTGAGTGGCGTTCCCGTCCGCCAGGCTGTTTAAGGCAAACTCTTGGGATACGTCGGCCAGAACTTTCCAGCCACCACGTCTGATCACCACTAGTTCCTGCCCGTTCTGCCTGCTGTGTGTTCTGTGAGCCTGCCTCCCGTCTGTGTGTCCCCTCAGGACTGGACCACCTCTCTCCATATCCAGAACCACCCCCTCCTGTCGCCTCACCACACGCAGAACGTCTTTGAAAAATGCGCATTAGCTCAAGTCCCTCCTCCACAAGAACTGATAGCTCTTAGGTTAAAAGCCAAATATATAGGCCTGTTGGTCTAGGCCCCGCCTCCTTACCAGACCCAGACTCACCCAGCACCACTGCCATCCTTGGTGCCTCCATTGCCTGATCCTGTCTCAGGACCTTTGCACATGCCACCCCATCTGCCCGAATGCTTCCCACCCTATTCACTTAGCTAACCTCATCCCTCACATTTCAGTGTAAATGTGACTTTTGGAGAGTCTTTCCAGACCTTCTCCACCCCAAAATTAGGCTAGAATTTATAGTTACTCTTTCCCCAAATCTCTTGTACTTTGACTCCATAGGCTTTACCATTTCATTCATCTGTTCGAGAGATATTTAACAGATGTCTTCGATGAGCCAGGCAACTTCTAGGTGCTTGAGATGTATCAGTGAACAAAATAGACAACATCCTTGTAGACCTCCATTCTAATCAGAGGAGCCCCCCACAAATAAATAAACATCATAAAGCCAGAAATGCTATCGCCTATTAGAAGGTGAGCCAGGCTCTGGAAAAGAAATAGAGCAAGTAGGGACTTCGGGTAGAGACAAAGTTGGGGGGTCTACCTGGGGGTAATTTCAAGTGTTACCATATGTGTAATGTCTTCCTTGGTGGATGTGTGGCTGCACCGGGGCTTGCAGTCTGTGGTCTTCCCCAGGCACAGAGGAGGGTCTGTGGAATGAGGTGAACCAGAGAGTGAATGAATGAATAAACAAACAGCAAACACGAAGACAGAGAGAGAATGGCTTGGACCCAGACCAGGACTGTGGGATGGAATGGAAGAATGGATTCGAGAACTATTGACTGCAGGCACAGGCAGCAGTATTTGGCCATCCAGCTGACTTGACCTGCCATGGTACAGGGTAGTGGTTACATCTCACACCTCAAGGGCTCCATCTCTGGAAGGCTGGGGCTCCGTGCCCACCGGCTGCTGCGTTGGGGAAGCTAGATATCGGAAATGTTTAGCCTTCTCCTCATGTCATTAGCATGGGCAGGGGGATTTCCCTTCTAAGAAGAATTTTCCAGTCCTACTCCGGTTTAAAAGTAAGTGCCTCTTAACTCCTCTAAACCTCCAGTCCATTTAGCTCTCTGTGTCTTCACCAGCAAGTCCCTCCTTGTGACAAGGAAATAGAGAAGCGCTTCACGGAATATGAAAACACTGCCAGCTCAGATTACCTCCACCTCAGCACACTCTGCGTGTTTTCAACTTTTTGTACCATTGATCCCGAAATATAAACCTGCCAGCCGAGCCAGGAGTCAAACCATGTAATCATAGACCACTCGCTTTCCTCCATCTCCCTCTCTCTCCCCTGTTCAGAGTTTTTAAAGTTATAATACCCATGCCTCCACTTTAAAAGTTGGGTTTTTTTGTCCACAGAATTGCTTACTTGAATTAAATATGTTCTTTGCTTTTTTTTTTTTTTTAATCCTGTGAGATGCCAAGTTCTGAGTAGTCCCTCGCTTACCAGCAAAAAGATTTCTGTTCCCGCTTGCATCAGCATTAAGCTGTTCCCAGGTGAATATTTTCTGAATGCAACCTCTGTCATTGCACCCCTCCCCCCCCCACCCCCGCCCAGCTGGAGATACACGTCAGTGGAATTGGTGAAGAGAACCACATCCTGGGAGCACAGTGGAGATGGAAGGGATGGGGTGGGGGCAAGAGTGAGGAATAAGCCTCCCACCCCCGGCCTTTGTTTGGGGGATTAATCCTGGGGCTTTTTCATTTCAGACAAGGTTAAGTCAGGATTTCCTCCTCTGTTGCATGAGTTTTATTAGGATTGCCTGCAGCCCCCTCTGGTCCATCTGTCAAACTGTCATCGCAGAATTGAAATTCTGACTGTTGACACCCGTGGGTAAAGGAACTCCCCCATATTCAACATTGGTTCTCAGTTTCCTCTGGCTCACTTGATGGCATCGTTCCATGATGCTTATACACTTTGTCTAGAAGATCAGATCAAAGGCTAAGTAACACTGTAAGAAAGTCAAGACATCTCTAAGGACCAAATCTTTAAAATCCCAGGATGTACCCTTTAGGATCTGAAGAAGACAGAAGGGCACACAGTTCCGTGGTCTGTGAACCACAACTGCTCTGTGGGAGGGAGAGCGGCTGCTGGTCGTCAGCGGAGCCCGGAGCCAGCCAGAGGCCAAGGGAGCCCCGGGTGCGGGCAGCAGTATCTGGATGGTGAACCCTTTGCTGCCAGGCCCAGCGACGTCCAGTTTCCAGGCAGGCTATGTTGAAACTGTTCAAAGAACTGGGACTTTGGGTTCAGACCAGACTTGGACTTGAATACTAAATCGGCATTTACCACTTTTGTAGTGTAACGTGGTTCAGATTACCCAGCCTTAGTTTCTGTGTTTGCAAAATGAGCAGATGACAGATGGAGTTTATCCACGTAGATGCTTCATAAGAGTATTTGACAGGCATTAGCCCTTCGGTTAATATCAGCTCTTGTTTCTTCCAGGCCTTGGTGGCGGGGCAGTGACAGGCCTTCTCTTGGAAGGGACTGGAGCATTAGCATAGTATCAAGCAGTAAATCAGAAATGGAAGGTACTTGTTGGGTGTCCCAGCTGTGTATAGACTTGATCAAGATGGTGGTCAAGGGCAGTGATAGTAGGGATGTGTCTTCGTGTCTGCCATGAAGAGGTGACTCTGGAGCAGGAATCTGGTGGTCACCACCAGGACATCTGGTCCTGAGCCAGCTTCCCGGGAGGCGCGGTGGTCCGTAGTGAGGCGTTGAAGAGGACCTGGGTGCCAGCTTCTGTAGGAGGAGATCGGTGAGCCTGAGCCCCGGTGCTGACAGCTCAGGGTGGGAGGGGCCGCAGCGAGGGCCACAGGCTGGGCTCAGACAGGGGGTGAGGAAGGAGGTACCTTTCATTGTCGTCATTATATTTTCATTGCCGAGGTCTTTTTCAGATCTGTACACGTATGTGGCCCTGAGAATGTTTTGAACAGAATAGACTGGTATTTTCTTTGCTAAAACCAGAGAAGGAAAGAAAGAGAAGACTTAATTCCGTCGTTCAGAAAACAAAAGGGAGGGACAAGTAGGTCATTTGTAATTGCCACGATTTGCTCCAATCTTAATTGATTCTGAATTGGCTTTATCTATAGTGAAATGAACTTTCCTCACACTCATCCAGGATCCTATCACGACTTAGGATCAGTCGAAATCAGGACTCCTGAGCACATCATAGCCCATTAAAGACTTATGCCAGCCCTATCATGGCCACATGCAATGCCACGGCCACATTTCTCACCTGCTTCTAAATGTTTCCTCCCTGAAGTTGCTTTCTTCCCACCAGGCTTTCTTGTCATTATTCCAGAACAGTTGATGTCCCCTAGCACTATTTACAATGGGTGTCACTTCACTGTGACCCTGACTCTATCTCGCTGACATACCGAAACAACTGCAAATTAGCTCCTTGCCTCTGGTCTTGTCCCGGTCAAACCCGTGTTCTCACTCCACTACAATGGTCCTCTTTCCAAAATGAACACATGACCATGTCATTCCTTTGATGAAACCCTTCAGTGGCTTTCTGTTTCCACACTCCTTAACACTCCCAGTTAGCAAGTCCAAGTGTAGGTAGATGTGCAGAGGACTCTAGTACGTCAGAGCAAGTTGGTAGGACCATTGTCTGCAGCCTTCCCAGAATGCTTTGCAACAGTTGTAATGCCTGAGCTCAGTTTTCAAGAATGAAACAGAGTTCACCTGATGGGAGGGAGTGGGAAAGACATTCTGGATAGAAAGACACACTTATTTAAAGGCAACAAAACCCCGAAACAACCCCACATGGCGTATTCACAGCGTGATTACTAGCCCAGTGTTGTTGGACTATAAGGTGCAGGGAAGGGGTGGCCCTTGAGCCTGAAGAGCTTGGATTTTACTTTATAAGAGGTGAGGAATCATTGAATGGTTGGAACCTGGGGAATGATTAGCTCTGCATTTTAGAACGAGGAGGATGGCAAAGAGACTGGAAGAGAGAAGTAAGGTAGCCTTCACTGGATATCTGCTCTGTGTCAGGAAGTCCGCTAGATGCTTTAGCTATGTTATTTCTTTAACTTTGTACCAGAATCCATTTTAAAGGTGAGGAAACTTAGATTCAGAAAGATCAACACATTTTTCTGAGACTGTTGAGTATATGTGTGCTTTCTACTAGGATTACCAACTTCAGGGGGATAGTGCTCCCTAAGTCCATGTGGGGCACTGTGGCCCAGGTGGCCCTGGTCTGTCCTTGCCTTCCCCTGAGACCACCTCCTCTCTGTATCAAGCTGGACGAGCTCTGGTCACATGTACCCGGCTGGTGCACTAACAGTCTGTAGGGATTTGCTGTTGCCACCTTACTACCAACCTAGCCACTTAAAGCAATAACTGCTTGTTAGCTCTCATATGGAAGAGTGGACTTCTCTGCTCCAGGTCTCAAAGACTGAACTTGAAGTGTCTGCGGTGGGGGGGAGCACCTGGGTGGCTCAGTCACTTGAACATCCAACTTCGGCTCAGGTCATGATCTCACAGTTCATGAGTTTGAGCCTGGCATGGGGCTCACTGCTGTCAGAGCAGAGCCCTCTTCTTTGGATTCTCTGTCCTCCCCACCTACTGCCTCTCTTTCTCATTCAAAAATAAACCTTAAAAAAATTTTTTTTAAATGTGTGCAGAGAGCTAAGCTCTCCTGTCCTGGCTCTGGGGAAGAGTTCACTTCCCAGCTCATGCAGTTGTTGACAGAACTTACTTCTGTGCCAGTAGGGGACTAAAGTCCCCCTTTCTTGCCAGCTGTCAGTCAGGAACTACCCTCAGCAACCAGAGGCTGCCCTCATTCCTTGCTGCAGGTCCACTCCAGCTCCAGGCCATCGACAGTGGATTGGGTCCGTGTCATGGTTTGAATCTCTTGACTTTTTCTTTCGCCTCACGCTGGAGAAAACCCTGCACTTTTTTTTTTTTTAATTTTTTAACGTTTATTTATTTTGAGAGAGAGAGAGAGAGCGTGAGCAGGGGAGTGTAAGAGAGAGAGACACACACAGAATCTGAAGCAGGCCCCAGGCTCTGAGCTGTCAGCACAGAGCCTGACTCAGGGCTCGAACCCATGAGCGAGATCATGACCTGAGCTGAAGTCAGATGCTCAACTGACTTAGGCACCCAGGGGCCCCAGAAAACGCTGTGCTTTCAAGGGCTGCTGTGATTAGGTCAGGCACATCAAGATAATCTCCATTTCCTAATGGCCATTGTGCCCTGTAACATGACCCAGTCGTTGGAGTAGAATCTGTCCTACTCACCATCCTGGGGGTTGTGCAGGGAGTGCACTCCAGGGCTCCGAAGTCCTGAGAAAGGTCTTAGGACCCTGCCCACCACACACACTGTGGTTGTATTTACGGTCAGCATTTGCCACTATTTAAAATAAAAAGTTTCCTCCCTGGAGTTTTCTTCCAGCCCAGGGTTTTGTTCCTATCTGCTGCCTAGCACTTCCTTCCAGAAGCCTCCTTAGGGAAGGAGACCTTGACAGGTGTTGAATTTCATAAATATTTTAGGGAACAATTTATTCCATGCCTGGCTTAAGCCCCAAGGCTGCAGACTGGCCCCTTCTTTCCTTTCTGTGTACACGGCCTTTGGTATCTTACCATTCAGGCTGGAAAACAAAGGAGGTCCCAGCATTATTCCCCATACCTACCTGGCCCGCGGCTACTGACCCTTAATTAAGGTGAAGCTTTCTCAGGATTTTGTTTTCTTCAGCCATATATTATGACTAATGAAGAATCTAGTTTATACTATGGATTAAAATGTTTCCTCTTGTAAACCTTAATGTATGAACTTTAAGCTCTGTGAATAATATTTATACTTGTCCTCTATTTACAAACATCCTTCAGTTTTCTAGATTTTTTTAAATGTTTATTTATTTTACGGAGACAGAGAGATAGATGGGGGCATGGGGAAGCAGAGAGAGAGGAAGACACAGAATCCGAAGCAGGCTCCAGGCTCTGAGCCATCAGCACAGAGCCCAACATGGGGCTTGAACCCATGAAGGGCAGGACCTTGACCTGGACTGAAGTCAGACTCTACTGACTGAGCCACCCAGGCACCCCTTCTAGATCTTTTTTTAAGAGCAAAAACAAAAAGCTTAAAGGAACTCATCAGCTGGTCCTTGCTCAGGTTTGGGGCTGAGCAGAAGGCATAATTGTGTGCTGACAGTGGATCCCAGCACAGATGGTGGGATGCCCTGTCCCCCAGAGATGCAGGGAGGCCCCGGCTATTTGCTGTGCCTGGTGGGCACCCTCACAGTCCTGTAGCGCAAGCCTGACTCTCTTGGAGGACCCAAAGGGGGATAGGAGCATGCACAAGATCTGAAGTTCTTGGGAGCACAAGCTTGCTATCAGAGATTCCTAAAATCCAGAAGGGAAGAGACAGACCAGGCTTCAGTGCCTCTGGCCTAGTGTGGCGGCTACTGGCACCTTCCACAAGGGATTTCCCTGTGGGAAGAGACCAGCTTAAGCCTTTGCTTGTAGCTCACGAAATCTGAAGGCTGTAAAGGGATTATAAAGTCCATTTATTAGGCTGTTTATGATAATTTGCAAAAAACAGTTTGAATGATGTTTGCTTGAGTGATCTTATGATGGGTTTTTAAATAGTGGAGATTTTATTTGGCATAAATGATGGTGGAGACAGCAGGCACCAGACGCAGCTTAACCCATAAAAAAGAATGGAACTAGGACTTCCAATTCTTGAAACTTTGCCTTAGAAAAGACTTTCAGGAAGAGGATTGTGTTCATAAACTAAGGAATGAGCATAATGTTTTTCAGAACCTTGGAGAGGGGAGCCTGCCATGTATTTAGTGCTTACGGTGTATGAGATATGATACGTGTGATCTGGTGGTCCCACTGCTTGCTGGGGTCCCAGAAGTGCTTGCTCCTCTGATGTTACAAATGAGGACACACGTGAAAAAAAAGTTAACAACTGACTCAAGGCTGCCATGTTCTCAGTGCTGTAGCAGCACCTCCCACGGGGTTCAGGGACCATGGTCCCCTTTCATCCAAGGCAATAAATAGCTGAAATCCACAGGCAGCCATAGGAAAGAAAAGGAGAACTCTATTCCTTTTGTTTTGTTCTGAAAGTCCAGCAATTTTGGTGCTTTAAAAAGTGCTTAATTCTCAGTGGGATTCTTCTAAGGAGTGACGTACTCTCTATTAAATAACCATGATGGCTTAAACTCCTCAAAGAGCACCACCAGTTGTCTCCTACTGGGGTTCTCCCCATGCAATTTCTTTTTTAAGAAAAGACATTTTTCAGTGTTTGTTTATTTTGAAGACACATAGAGAGAGTGTTGACAGGGGAAGGGCAGAGAGAGAGGGAAACACAAAATCTAAAACAAGCTCCAGGCTCTGAGCTGTCAGCACAGAGCCTGACATGGGGCTTGAACCCACAAGAGATCATGACCTGAGCTGCAGTCAGACGCTTAACTGACTGAGCCACCCAGACGCCCCTCCCCATGCAATTTCAGTTGAAATCAGTTGCTCTTTATGTTCTCAAGGTATTTTTATTTGGACTCTAGTACAGCAACTAGGGATTCAGGGTTTTGGACTGAGGCTGTCAGCATCCGGATGATATCAGTCCAGCTTGCCAATCTTGAATGAGATTGATCAGAGTAGTAAATATGAAAAGCAGGGGAGCTTTGTCAAAAACATTCTTAAATATCAAAGACAGCATATGCATACAGTTCTCATTTGCCTAAAGGGTTAACCAAAAATTTCCCATCAAAAATTATTAAAGAATTAGCTATCAAGCTAACCCAGCAGGATTTTAGATACTCATTTCATCTTCCACTAAGACAAGTGAGTACTGTATTTTGCCTAGATGTTTTAGTCTTTCAACTTGGAGCTGTGGGTCTCAACTGGGGATGGTTTTTGTCCCTAGAGGATATTTGGCAAGGTCTGGAAACGTATTTTGATTGTCACAGTACGGGGATGGGCAGGGAGAGAGAGTGCTATTGGATCTAGCAGATAGAGACCAGGGATATTGCTAAGCATCCTACAGTGAATGTACAGCAAAGATCCAGCGGGTCTAAGATGTACACAACTCTGGGCAAAACAGGAAGCGTCCTGAAGTTGTTGGGAAATACAACCGACATGTTGAAAGGGAAGAAAAGGAAGATGGCTATCTTCATGGACCCTGAAGGGAGAGAGTTTTCTAGCTCCAAGGAGGAGGGAGAAAATTCTTAGAGTCCAAGTGATGAATATTCTGGTGGTTTCCAAGTTGACACACCTCCTTAAAGCCAATACGCTGTTCGTTTTCCAAGAGGCTCTTCAGTTACTTCTCCCTGAAAGGTTTCCTATTCCCCAGAAGCTACTAGGTAGAAATGGTTGTTTTTAAGCATGCAAAAACCCCTAGCTGAATAGAACAATCTGGCTCCTTCCAGCAGTCCCTATAGTGCTTTAAATATATGGGAGAAGAGTTTGGGTCTCCGTTGCAGTGAGCCACTTTTCGGCATTTGACTCGGTTTCTCAGGGTTTGAACTTGGTTTGCTGCCAAAATGTGGCTCACTAAAGCAGTGTTTGACATGGAATAATCCATGAGACCCTCAGGTGCCTCGAAGCAGCTAATTAAATCTGTGACACAAAAAAGGCGACTATAATAGAGCACAAAATCTGAGCTGTAGAAATGGAACACCTAAACTTTCTTATTGCTCTATTAATAAAAGCTGATACAGAAGCCCTTGATCATTTCTATAATTTCTTCCACCCTACTAATAACTTTAGCAGAATTTAAATTGAGTTCAAATCAGATGCCCTTATCTTTTAACAACTCCTATATTAAGTATATAATTAAAATGCTCCATATTAAATATTTTCCCCAAGGTATTAACTAGTAAAAGATTCACACAGCGATGAACCAGGGTGTTCAGGGACGATGGCTCAAGCTTTTAAGCACGTCAGATAGGGAAAAGGGACTTGTTACAACTGGACTAATTGATATAAAAAAGGAACAGAAAAGGTTGCTTTTAATTACCCAAAAGTCTCTTGATGTGTCATATTAGCCCTCGGTCTTTTAAGTAACTAACCTCCATCAATATTTGATGATGTCCTCTCCTTTGCGAATGTGACTTGGTAAATATTAAAGAGAATTTCTCAAATTAAAAGTAAGCTTTAAGTCATTTATGTTCTGAGAGTTCAGAAGTCCTGTGCTGGGTGATTCTGGCTTTCATCTTCCATGGTTACTTCTGTGATTTTAAGAGAGATGGTTTTATTGCCCCTGACCTTTGCTTTCTTCGTTAAACAGCTAGATCTTAGAGTATCTCTGTTACCTAGAAGAGAATTGAGAGATGATACTATATAGATGATACTATATAGAGATGGTTTTATTGCCCCTGACTTTTGCTTTCTTTGTTAACCAGCTGGGTCTTAGAGTATCTCTGTTACCTAGAAGGGCATTGAGAGAAGATACTATATAAAAAGTAGCTTTTAACCAGGCTTTGAAGGACCAAGAGACTTGCCCATATTTCAGAATGTCACAGATCTCTCAGACGCGGAACCCAGGGGTAGCATTCACCAGGCCAAGTTTCCCTCTTATGTTTGTAAAACTATGAATCTCATTTTATCAGCTCACCTGCACCCTTACTCTTCCTATTTCCTGAGAAGAAATAGGAAAGAGGTTCTCTTTGCTGTATTAGTATGGACTCCAGAAGGAGAAGTCAAAGCTTTTCTGGAGTGCTTGGGGACTTCAGGGGGATAGAGAATTGGGGAAACAAAGGTATTTTTCTTCTCTGTGATGATTTAGTCATGATCGTTGTCAAAACAAAACACGGGGGATCATTCCTAGCCCCAGGGCCGTGAGAGGACTGTCTGCTGGAGCCTTAGGGTTGTGTGAAGGTGGAGGTGGCCGTCAAGGTCGGCATTCACTACTTGGAGAAACCATCTGTTTCTTCAAGTGATTGGCTAGGGTTAGGGAGGTCTCGAGGGTATTTCCATAGGACTTGCATGGAACAGGATCTCCTAAGATGTGGTGCCATTTGGTGTCATGTGGGAAAGATGGGGAGCTTGAAGAAAATAGCCAAGAGAGTTTCTTTTACAGATGCCGATGCTCCTACTGTTGATGACACTTAACATTTACTGAACACGAGACACTTTGCAAAGTACCATATGTGCACTTTCTTATTTAACTCTCAGATTAACAGAGGGTAAATGAATAAATAAGCCATTTCCTAAAAGAGGCTTAATGAAATTTGCTAAGAGATTATTACTAGTAAGTTTCAAATCTGGCATGGAATTTGGGAAGAGCCTGTGGTGTTCATGACTATGCTATATGGTACCCATCTTCTTCTTCTTATTGTTATCTTATGGTCAAAGCCCAGCCAAAAGAGCTGGGTCCCTGAAGCAGGAATCCAGTGGACCCAGAGGAATCTTCTCCCACCTAGCCCCTGACCTACAGAAGTGTGTCCTGCCCCCTCGTAAGGATGCGGAGTGTATGAGGGTATGTCCTCTGGTCTAGGCCTGGAATAATTTACTGGTCTCCTGGAGCACTGTGTTGAGAAAGACTCTGAGGCCACCTCCTGACTGAGTAAGAAGTAAGCATTTGCTCTGGTTCAAGAGGGAGTAGTGAAATGTACCCTATGTTTCTTTCTTTCCTTAGGACGTAGGCTCCTGGGGAAAGATGGATATAGAAAGAACCACTGTTCTCTGGCCTCTTCAGAGCCAGACCCCCAGAAGGGCTCCCAGTTAAAGCCTTGGAAAGCTATGAAGCCACAAGGGATGGGCGGCTGGAAGAAGACGGAGGAGGGGATAGACGGATGGGGCCAACGGGCTTCAAAGGAGGCTCTATGTTGGGTCAGTGGGCAGATCTCAATGATAACCATTCTCTGAGTGCTTATATGTGCCACATGCTATTCTGAACACCTTATTCTAAACACATAATAACTCTTGTAATACAATGACTCTCATTAGTAGGTACTGTTGTTATCCCCCCCACCAAATACACAATTTAAAGATGAAGAAATGAGGCACAGAGAGAGTAACAACTTGTCCCAAGTCAGACAGCTAGTAAGAAGTGGCACCAGCATTTGAACCCAGCTGGGCTTAACCACTTAACCATTAGCCTCTCAAACTTTATCCAACCTAGAGATTAAGGCTTAAGATGAGACCAAAACAAAATTTGACATGTGATCTAGAAGAAAAGTATTAGGTAAACTGTACCCTCTCTTGGGGAGAAGGGTAGTGCTGCATAGGCAGAAAGATTTCTTTTTAAAAAAAAGTTAAAGAAAAATGTTTTTATTTGAATATAGTCTACATTAGTTTCAGGTGTACAACACGGTGATTTGACAGGTTGCTACATTATGCTGCGTTTGCTCACCCCAAGTGTCACTACCACCTGTCACCTCCATCCCACGTTATTACAGTACCATCGACTTACTCCCTGTGCTGTGCCTTCCATTGCTGTGACTTACTCATTCCACAGCCAGAAGCCTGTTACCTCCAACTCCACTTTACCCTTTTTGCCTCAGCTCCGATTTTTGTTTTTCTGTTTATTGTTTTCAAAAATGCTCAGAGCCCCCCATCCCACTCCATAGACAACGCCCGCCTTTTAAACAACAAATGCCCACCACGGCCATGCTCAGGGTGACTACATTCACAGGAGCAGTTGGGGCAAGTGTGACGTTTTCCAGAGCCTGTGGGCTCAGAAGTTGGGAAAAAGTGTCTGTGAGAAGAAGCCCCTGCAGTGGGACACAGCAGCACTGAGTACTCTCTTCATTCACACAGCATTTCTCCAGCAGAGCCTTGGCTACGGCAGAGCAGGAAGTGCCCAGGGGAATCCTGCCTGCAGTTTGTACTATTCTTGTGGGAGCAGGAAGTAAGGCAGGAAAGCTAGCTGGGACCCGACAGTGGAAGAATTTAATGCCAGAGAGTGGTTGGCACTTGGAAGACTGCATCGAGCGGCTTGTGCTTTGGGAACAGTGAGGAGGGTGAACTGGGCTCGGTGGTTGGGGGAGAGGAGAGGAGCCAGCACCACCTTCTCTCCAAGAAGTCTCAAGGGACAGACCTTGGGGGTAAGTGGCGGTGGGGGGGGTACCACAGGAGCAGAGAGGGGATTTCAATCTGAAGTCCAGAATAGAAACGGAAGCACACTGACTTGCATAGGTTGATAAAAGAGAGAGAGACTCAAGGATGACTGTGGCACCCCATCTTATGTTTCTAGAATGATGATGATATCATTAATATTAATGAATAAAAGAGGTGAGGTGCTAGTGTGCAGCTGAGGGAGATGATTACTTTAAGTGTCACCCCTTCCGGGAAGCCGTCCCCAAGCACCCACTCTCCCTCACCCTTGGGTTTCCCTCTAGCTCTGCCCCTTGCGTTTCTTTCTGTCTGTCTGTGTGTTTGGGGTCTGAGTGTCCCCCCACTGGAAGGTATATGAGGACAGGACCGTGTCTGTACTGGGCCCCCTGCCTAGTGTGGAGCCTGGAAGGCTTGGCCTACTTCATTTTGACAAAAAAAAAAAAGTCTTGCTGAAATCGTAGGATGGCGGGTTTCTTTTCCTCTTCAACGCGCAACATAAAACCTACACCTGACTAAAATATGCAGAAGGTGGGAAATAAAACATTCAGTTAGTACTTTATTAAACTAAATTTTGCCACCAAGTGATAACTGCTGCTAAATCAATCAAATATGCATCAATTAGGCAATCATGCAGCCAGAACATTATACAACCTGATTGCCTGGGATTGTTAAAAAAAAAAAAAAAAATCAGTGAAGAGAGTAGTATAATCATCATAATATGAATAAATATTCAAAATCAATGAAACATGTTTCTTAAAGTTTGGCTGCAGTGCCCTGAGTATTAATAACAGCTTTGCTTTTCTTCTACAGCTTTCCTTTTGGGAACCTCATCCTCACGTCTGTCCCTCATTGCCATTCTTTCTTCTTCTTAAGATTCAGGCTAACTTCTCAGAATTCCAATGGATGAAGTAGTGAAAGAGCACATTGGAATATGGATCAGAAGCCCTAATGTCTCATCCTGACCTCAGTCATAGCCAGAGTTATCCTTTTGAGAAGCTTGAATAGGTACCGCTCCTGACTTTGCAGGGGAGTACCAGGTATCCTACCCAGCCACACCCCCTCCTCCCAGTGCCTGCCTTTAGTGCAGCCTCTTCTGGTCTGAATTTGCATGTGTCTTCCTGTGTCTGTCCTGTAGGACCAGAGCAGCTCCGACTTAACACCTGATTTTGTGAGAGTAGATGAGAGGCGTGAAGGGGCTTAGGGAGGGATCAAGTGTCATCCTTCTCCCGCGGGAACTTGTTCTGCTGTGTCGTACAAGAGTGTGTTGCCCTGAGCCCCTACAGCACTCTGTAGTCCCACTGGCAATGTGTGGCAGGTTCCAGGTCCCCCGCATCTCCGCCAACACTTGCTATTGTCTGTATTTTTTATTATAGCCTCTCCCAGGTTCACAGTGGTTGCTTTGATTTGCATTTCCCTAGTGTCGAAAGACGCTGGGCATCTTTTCATCTGCTTGTTGGCTACTTGTATATATTCTTTGGAAGAAATGTCTATTTAAATTCTGTGTTCATTTTTATTTGAATTATTTGTCTTTTTTATTGTTGGGTTGTAAATCTCCTTTATGTCTTCTGGATCCTAGACCTTTTCCAGATAAGTGATTTGAAAAATTTTTTTTTGATTCTGTAGGCTGTCTTTTCACTTTATTAATAGTGTCTTCTGGGGTGCCTGGGTGGCTCAGTTGGTTAAGTGTCCAACTTCGGCTCAGGTCATGATCTCACAGTTCATGGGTTCGAGCCCCGCGTCGGGCTCTGTGCTGACAGCTCAGAGCCTGGAGCCTGTTTCAGATTCTGTGTCTCCCTGTCTCTCTGACCCTCCCCTGTTCATGCTGTCTCTCCTTCTTTCTAAGAAATAAATAAAACATTAAAAAATAATAATAATAAAAGTGTCCTCTGATGCACATAGGCTTTTATTTTGATGAAATCTTATTTATCTATTTTTTCTTTAGTTACTTGTGCTTTAGGTGTTATATCTAAGAAACTATTATCTAGTCCCAAGGTCATTAAGATTTACATCTATGTTTTCTTCTAAAAAATATGTAATCTTAGTGCTTACATTAGGTCTTTGACCCATTTGATTTTTTATTTATTTTTATGTTTATTTTTGAGAGAGAGACAGAGTGTGAGCAGGGAGGGGCAGAGAGAGAGGAAGACACAGAATCTGAAGCAGGCTCCAGTCTCTGAGCTGTCAGCACAGAGCCCAACGCAGGGCCAAAACCCACGAACTGTAAGATCATGACCTGAGCTGAAGTCGGATGCTCAACCAACTGAGCCACCCAGGTGCCCAGATCCATTTTAAATTGGGTTTTGCATATGGTGTGAGGTAGTCATCCAACTCCATGAAATTTTGATGGACTTGATCTACTAGCTCAGGGAAGTAAGTACTGTGGGTAATGAACTCTAGGAGCCATCTTGGAGAGAGAGGAGAGTAATCACCTTCTTCTAGGATTTAGTGCTGAACAAGCAGTTGTCCTGGTGGTTTAAAGAGAAAAATACAGTGCAATTAGGTTTACAGTGTCAACTGGACCCAGCTGGACTCTGTAACCATGCAGAACATACACCTTGCACACTCTCACGCTCTCATGAAGGAGATCTTACCTTCCAAGCAGGAAGAGGATGATAGGATGATTTGGATATCTACAAAAGATGGCCACTGTCCAGCAGTGAAATAGCAGGCTATTGTCCTTTAGTTACTGCAGTCGGAGGAACACCTGCACACATCAGCGATAATAACATGACAAGTTCAGGGGGTACCACTGGGCACTAAAAAAGGAAGGACTTGAGAAGAACAAGCTGGCAACTCACAAAGTTAAGAATGGCATAGAGAAATTCCCTTTATGACATTGACTGTTTAATAACATTGTTTTCTTTCCTCCCTACGTCGTACCCCTCAGCACATTTATTAGCCCTTTCCTCCGTGGTCTCTTACATTTCTGCAAATCTTCCGAACAGAGGTATTGACAGCCCTACCCACTAAAGGCCGATACTGCTTCAGCCCAAAATATTCCCACAAATTTTGATCCCCTAAGGAGTACAGCTGCTGCTTTTTAGAACTACTGATTTGGTGTTTGCTCTTTCATGGAACTCTGCCTTCTTTGTATCTCTCTCCTCTAACATGGCACCTCTAGTAGACTTGGTGCTCAGCATATGTCTGCTGATCTTGAGTGAAATCTGTGCTTCCTCTTCCTTAGGTTATGTTGCAGTTCAGAAAAAAAGATTTAATTGTATCTACTGGATATCCTGACCACTTTTCTTGGAACTTGACAAGTAGACTGTAGAATGTATATGTAAGAGAAAAAGTCAAGGATATTTGAGTCAAGACCACTGTAAAGTGAAAGAACAAAGTTGGAGGTACTTGTCTTATACTGGTTCCATATGCCAATACTTGTCTTACGCGATAGTAAATAATTGCAGTCTGGTGTTGGTATAGCGACAGAGGAAGAGATCAGTGAGACAGAATATAGAGTTCAGAAATGGAGCCTCGTACAGCAGGGTGGATAGGTGTTCACCAAATGATTTCCCTTCTCTCCTAGGCATAAAGTGAACTTACGTTTCCCAGCCAGTGGACTTATGGCCGAAGTGATTCACTCCACTTCTAGGCCTGACCCATAAATCCTTCCATGAACAATTTATTTTCTCCCCAGCTGCATGTGACTGTTGAAAGATGCAGGAGAGAGCAGGAGCATGAGATGGAAGGAGCCAGAGTCCCTGAGTGGAGCAGAGCTCCCCAGGACAGCAGATCATCCGGATTACCTGTGTGAGGTGATTCATGATTGAGAGATAAATGACTGAAATTTGGGGGCTGTTAGCTTACTGAATAATCAGGCCTGTATGGAAGGCTGACCCACAACCGCTGGCAGTGAAGGCACTGCAGGAGAGGTGGACAGTCCAGTGTACAGGGCTGGGACAGTTGGCTGTCTGTATAGAAACAGCAGCAGCAAATTCAGTCCCTACTCCATGCTCCATCCCAGATGCACTGATCTAAAGTGAAAAATAAAGTTTTAAGCCATTTAGAAGAATGCACAGAAGAACATCTTTATTATCTCAGGTGGAGACAGAAAAGCTAAGATGTATAAGGTATCAATCAAGTGGAGAAAGACTGAGAAAAATCAACTGCCTTAAAATGAAAGACTCCTGAATAAAGACACTGTAACTGGGGGGGGGGGGGGTGGGGGGGCAACTCATAGCCTAGGAGAATATTTAAAATATATACCAATAAAGGATCAGTATCCAGAATATTTAAAAAAAAAAAAAAAAACCTCCTCTATGTCAATTAGAAAGGCAAAATAGAAAAAATGGGCAGAGGTTATGAGCAGGCATCTTATAGAAGAAAAAATATGAATAGCTAATAACTATATGAAAAACATGTTCCAACTCCCTGCCTGCCTGAGACCAATAAATTAAAACCAATTTCATTAACTAATCAAAGTCTAACAGTCATGACCTGTGATGAGTGTGAATTGCAACAAGCAATTGGAAAGCCGTTTTGAACATCTGGGAAAGTTAAATATGCTTATGCCCTGTTTTCTAACAGTTTCAGCCATGCTGGAACCAGTGATGTTCAGTATCTCTCAGGCATGGTGGTCCCTTCTGTTCTTATTCTCGCCTTTTCCTTTGCCTCAGGTAGTTCAACACATGTTTGAAGGACAATCATACTGTATCTCTTTAGTCTTACATCCTGTAGTGGCTACCAGATTTATTTCAGTCCTTTCCTTCCTTCTCACTTAGAGCAGCCCATCTGATATCAATCTCTGGATACTTTGCAAAGTCCTATGAAAAACTGATTTGCCGTAAAGACCGGCCACTGAATTGAAAACTAACCTGTGTGTGTTCCTAACACGGGAGAGCCTAGTATGCACCAGACACCATGCTGTTTTCTTGTGTGAACGCATGGCATTAACATTTAAAACTCCACTTACATGAGCTCTTACACTTCCCACGATAGCTCTGTGTGGTCCATGCTCCGTGTCCCCACTTGCCAATGAAGAAACAGGTGCAGAGAGGTGAAGGCGAAGGAGGTGGTATCCACACTCTGGTTGTTCTGCTTCCCGGTCTGCACCATTTACCCGGGTGCTAACCTGGGTGCTTCAGGCCAGATCCAGGCTGGTTCACAGTGAGGGGACTGGATTAGACACATGAAGCACTTCCACCGACTGAATCCTCTGGAACATTTTCTGGGCTCACACAAGCCGTTTGTTTATTTCCATTTGTTTTCTTCCTCTTATCAAGCAGTGGTTTAATGTTGCCTGCATTGTGACGTACCCAGAGCATTTATAGAATTTAGCAGCAATTCCCAAATTCTGAGTACTTTTTCATTGACTAAAAAATGAGTCTTTAATCACTGGCTGACTTAAGCTGGTTTTCAAAGAGTGATACTATTAACTGCCAGCTGTATCCCACAATGATGGATAAGAATAGTGCTCTATTTTATTTTACGTTCTTTTCTTTTTTGTTAATTCAGACCATGCTCAGAGGAGAGTATATCACCCACATAGATTCCTTGACACTTTGTACTTCAAACAGATGAATTACTTCCCAGCCTGGAAAGTCGCCAAATCTCTAAATTGGCATGTTCTCTGAATAATAAAATTCACGTAAGAGGATGATGCCAGGTGGAAGAGGATTTGATAAAAGGGCATTTGAACTTTACAAATGACACAAAATATTTCCCTTCTTAAGAAACTTTAATAAGTAAAAAAGACTCTGTGTGAAACTTTTTATGTTCAATTCCGCTTCCACTACACATTTTAGTGATAGATTATTCTGGCTGTACATCAGCAGTAGGCTAAGCAGTAGATAATTCCAGCTGAAATGTATCTAGTGGCTGAGCCCCCTCCTTCCATCTGAATGTCCTACCTCCAGACACTCTTTCTAGAATTGGACCCGTGAGCCCCTTGTATGGTTCAGAAGCTAAGACTCCTTGCTTCGTAGGTGTGTGGCATCCCTTTTCCTGACGAGGTTTTTGGATCAATCATGTGCTTTTTTTATCTGATATTCAGGATACAGTGCAGATCCTTTTGGTGAAGTTTCAATGCATTTGTTGTTTGCATAGATCAAAAGCATTCTCCTAGCCCAGTTTAGAACTATTTTAAACCTTGCACCAACCTTAAAAGAACCATAGGACGTACGTTTTGTGCTGGGAAATGGCACATTCTTTATTTTTCCTTCCTAGATACACTTTTCTTTAGAAACAAAACAAATCTCACCAATTTTAAACAGACTTTCAGGTCTTCAGAATTTCTTACTCTAAGTGGATGCATAAAATTCCTGGATGTTTTGAACACTAAAGCCATTTGAATAATGTTATCATGCTTATGCAGGCTCTATCTAAATAGAATGTTATTCCTATCCTTTTAAGATGATGAAAACAAAAAAATTTAATCTTTCGCGAAAATTCTGTATACTTCTTCCAGCTGTCATTGCGTATTTTCCACGGTAGATGGTCACGTTTCTAACTGGATAGTTTTAATTCCAAAGGAGCAATAGTTCCATTCAGGCTCTATTTAGTGGATTAGGGCTCATAGCCATACTCAGAGGTGTGTTTAAAGGACTGATGCTTTCCCAAGGAATAAATGGTTCTGTCATTGTCTTTAAGAGATTACAGATGTATAAACCATAGTAGTTTGGGGAAGATCTAGAAAAAAACTTGGGACCACCACCACCTTGCATATTTAAACTTGACCCATGTCCCAATAAGCCGTATGTTCACAATGTCAGATCAGTCATTTATAAACAAACTGTCCTACAGACAAAAAAATCTACATATTTTTGTATTGAATGATAAACTGAAATTATCAATAAGCACCTTCTGCCTTTGCAGTAAACTAGGGTCTCATTCAGGGGCTTTGTATTTCGGTGAGGCCTCAGCTTTCTAGAAAAAAAAGCTTTGTGGGTTTCGAGGAGATTCTCTGTCCCCACAGTCCTCACCCCTCTATCTTCACCCCAAGGTAAAATAACTTGGGTAGAAGGGAGTTCTGCATAAGCTCCTTGGATCAGCCATGCATGTACGTGTCAATTCTTACTCTCACCTCTCCTGGGTCACTCACACTGGTTTTCAAAAAAAGGATTACTCATCCTCTGTGAGTTACCAAATAAACACGTATCATATACACATTATACAGTTATACATCTGCATAAGCAAATTATGTGTGTGTGCGCACACAGGTGTACAATCTTCAAAGGCTGCCCTTTTATGGAGTCCCTCGCCCAGAGGATTTGAATGACAGACTTTCCTCAGTGACTAAAGGGAGCTCTTTTCCACATCTGGTCCCAGAGAAAGGCTTTTCAAGGCCACTCACAAACCGTCAGGTCAAATTCTGAAGCAGATGACGGCATTCCGGTTGGTTGGCAGTCACAAATGGCAAGGAGGGCCCATCCATTTTTCATGAAGTTATAATTAACACCCTGTCTGCCTCCCACAGGGTCAACCTTCGGGAATGAAGACCAGCCGGCTCTGAAGGCGGCTCTGCCTTCCAAAGACACACCCAAGGGGGCCAGCCGGGCGGCCCCTCCTGCACCCTCCAGTGTGACAACGCCCCGCAGGAGTTTGCTCCCGGCGCCCAAATCCACATCTGTACCCGCTGGTAAGACCATATGAGCCTTGGAGAAGCTCCATAGCCAAGTGCCTTTTCTGCATTAAAAAGTCTTTTCAAACCCTCGTGTCCATCAGTTATGTAGATGGGATGGCAGATGAGTTTCCAGGGGCATTTAAAGTCAGTAATAACAATGATACCACTGTTTTCAAGGTACTTTCATGCATTCAGAAGTTTAAATTCTCACAGCTACCTCTCACTTCTCCCCCGACTCTTAACCCATGAGTCACACAGTTTTGATTCGGGGGGAGGGGGGCGGAGAACAACAAAAAACAAGAATCAAGCTGTGTTAAGCTGATTGGTGTTTGGCTCTGGAGGCCCATTGGACCAAATGTCTGACTGCTCCTCCGGGAGTGAGGCATGGCACCCTACAGGAGCTGCTGCTTCTAGAAGCTTCTAGAAGGATCTGGGAGCTCCCTTCCCCTTCTGGCTCCAGGCTCACACCACCGAAGTTGGAATCCAAACAAATATACCCCCGCAAACTTTTTTTTGGAAGATAACTGAGAAAATGGGAATATAGTACTAATATTTTAAGCTTGATGTGGTCATTGTGGTTATTTGTTCACAAGGGTCCTATTTTAGCCATTGACACATGAAATGATATGCTGTCTGGGATTTGCTTCAGTGTAACTTGGGATGATAGCAGGTGGGAGTCTGTGTGTTTACCAAAGAGGAAGCCCCATTGACCACACATTGCTCACTGTTGAAGCTGGTTAATAGAATATATTAAACTAACTAGACTCTCTCTCTACTTTAGTATATCCTTAAAGTGTTGTGTAATAATACAATAAAATGTGTCGACAGAGAGGCTATTTTAGTTGAAGGAGGGTTAAATGGAAATCAAGTATGTCACGTATGGTAGCAACAGTATTTAGGCCCATAAAACTTTCATTATTGGGCTACCTGGGTGGCTCAGTTAGTTAAGCATCTGACTCTTGATTTCAGGTCTGGTCATGATCTCACCATTCATGGGATCGAGCCCTGCATCTGGCTCTGTGGCACGGAGCCTCCTTGCGATTCTCTCTCTCCCTCTGTCTGTGCTCCTACTCTGCTCATGTGCGTGCGCTCTCTCTCTCTCCCTCTGTCTCTCAAAATAAATAAAATTTTTTTAAATTTTTATTATTTTTTCAAATATTTCAGCTTCATAAGGATTTTCTTAAAGCCATGTGATCTTGATAACAGGAATTCTCTTCCACTTTGTAATACTTGATAAAACATTTTAATGTACTGGATCTAATTTGGTCCCCACAGAAACCCTGAGAGGCAGGCAGAAAGATGTTCTTTCACAAAGGAGAGAAGGACAGACCACAACTCAGGGTGTGACACACTTGTCCAAGGTCATCTGATGGCATCAGAAAATAAATGTGTTGTGTATGTTTCTAGTGCTTTTTCCATAATAGTATGACTATTCAGATGGGGGGGAGGGTATCAGAATTCATCTGTCATCCACAGTATGTCTATTAACATCAAGTTCCGTGTTACCCACAAGGTAGTGGTAACAGAATAGCACCAAGGGCTTCTTGCCTCAGGCTAGGTCCTCCTTGAGATGGTCTGGTACAGAGTTCAGCTGGTGAGGCCATGACTTCTATGTGGGCTTTTGTTACTCCGGGCTCGTAGCTCAGCATACCGATACATGATCTGCAGGTTTTCCTTAAAATTCTAAATAATGCCTTTAAGAGAAGTAGGAGACTTTTCATAGAAGCTGAAATCATTGTGTGTGTGAAAACACTCACCTAGCCCTCCCCGAATGGAGACATGTGTGTGATTTTTTTCCAGAGGCAAAATTTAAGTCTGTGCTTCCTCGGTTTCTTCTTATGATAAGCCATCGCTTTCTTTGTCAACAATTCAAGTATACTTTCTTTCAAGCTGACCTACAGGGCATCCAGTAGATTTACTGGACCTGTTCTTCTAAGTTAAAAATGTTATGATGATGTGATAGTTGCTTTCTTCCCTATTCCAGACCAAAGTACATTGTATCGTGGCTCTTCCCTTACCAGTTCACTTACTGGGCTACTGAGTATCTGTTCTGGAGGTAGAATGGTCTGGAGATAGAAAAATGAGTGAGACACAGTTCCTGTCCCAGAAATGTTCACAGGCTGGTGGTAGAGAAGCACAAAGAAATAATTGCAGAAACAGTGTTATAACGAGTTATTATTCTACAGTCTAATGTGGATCATCTTCCTTGGCCTCAGCCAGCCTCATGGGGTGGTTCATGTTGGAGTGCTAGCTGGTCTAAGATATGTTCTGTCATAGCACATCTGGGAGGCTCAATCGGTTGAGCATGCAACTCTTGATTTCAGGTCATGATCCCAAGGTTGTGGGATTGAGCCCCATGTCAGGCTCCATGCTGAGTGTGGAACCTGCTTAAGATTCTCTCTCTCCCCCTCTACCCCTCTCCCCAGCTCGTGCCCTCTCCCTCTCTAAAATAAAAAATTAAAAAGGAAAGAAAAAGATATGTTCTTTCCTTTCCCCATCCATCAAGAATACGAGATCAGTGAGGGAGAAGCCATACTTGCTTTGTTGCCCAGCTAGGGTAAGGAGCCCACACACATTGCTTAAAATCCCAGAGAAAATGGAATCGAGATGTCAGGGAAAGGTATGGTTCAGGAAAATGAAGTGAGAAGCTCATTTTAAAGATTTCAGGACTTGGCCTTCCAAGTTTGATCTAATTCCAACACTGAAGGCTTTCTTGTATTTCAAAGTTATTGCTAAAAGATGAATTTTATCTCTGTGTGTTAGCTTTGGATTTATTCCATTGGTTTGAATTTCTAAGGTTAAATAAAATCTAGTTTCAGAAATAAAATCAGCTTTCACATTGCCTTGTGTCATCAAAGCTTCTTAAAAATCGGAAGGTAGGCATGCAGATTACAATTAAATCCCAAATAATTGGGTTTCTTGGGATTGTAAGGTGTTTGGGTATCTTAAGGACTTAGATAATGCCAACCCTTGTTTTTTAACCTGTGTTGTTGGAAACATTTCTGTGATGCAATGCTTCTAATCTTTCCCTTGGTGATTCCAGGCTAATGATGGCAGAGCTCTTGTATCTTTGCTCAATTATTATTATCCACAATTGTAGTTGCAACATGTACCCACAATAGAAATATCATGGGAGTACGTGGACTGTTACCTTTAACCCAGATTTCTGATGTGAGCTTTCTTGTGAGTGACTTTTTTCTGGATCATTCATTCAGGAAATATCAACGTACTTATTTTCAGCCGTAGGGTGATTTGGATTCACGGATAATTAGAAAAGTTCTTACTTTTAAGAAGCTTACAATAAGGTAAACAGAGCTATAAACCAATAAATGCAGTGAGAGCAAGAGATCTATAGTCTTTTTTTTTTAATTTATTTTTATTATTTATTTTTGAGAGACAGAGACAGAGTGTGAGCAGGGGAGGGGCAGAGAGAGAGAGACACACACACAGAATCCGAAGCAGGCTCTGGGCTCTGAGCTGTCAGCGCAGAGCCTGATGCGGCACTCAAACCTGCCAACCATGAGATCATGACCTGAGCCGAAGTCGGCTGCTTAACCGATGAGCCACTCAGGTGCCCCAAGAGATCTATAGTCTTATCAGCCAAATTTCAGTTAATTCTAGCAGGCCAAAAATTCAGAGTAAAGTATAGTAAGAAACAATGACCAGAAAAAGTTTAAATTAGATATAATTAGATATAATAGGTTTTATTATTTATTTGATCACTTTCCCTTTGTTATTTATTTATTCATTTTATAATTTATTTATTATTTAATTGCTTTCTGACTTCAGAAGAGACCAGAGTCATGTGCAATAAAGGGCACAAAATAACACAGATTCAAAGATAAAATTTCAGTAAAAACAGGAAAATCCTGATAAAACAAGGCTCAGCTTCCTGAATACAAGATCAAAAGAAGAAACACAATCAAGGAAAAAAAGAGCATGTCATTTCTTCAGAAGAGAGAGACTTACTTCCCAGCATACACTTTTAAGATTTAATTCTGTAAACTAAAAAATATATGTGTTGAACAACATAGTAGGAAACATCTTTGTTGCAAACCATATCTATCCTGATAACAAAATAATTAGAAAATAGTTTAAAACTTTAGAATAGGGAATGCTTTTCTAAACATGATATGAAACCAGGAAATGTTTAAAAACTGATAAATTGAACCACGTAAAACTTTATAATTTTCCACAACGAAAGACCTAGAATTAAGGAGATAGACTGAATGAAAATGCCGCAACAAAGTGTTCGATGAAAATAAACAGGAAAAATAAAACTTAATTAGAAAAACAGGTAGAAGGTGTGAATGGGTAATTCACACAGAAGTACAAAATAGTAGCCATAAACATATGAAAAGATGTTCAAATGCACTAGTAACTAAATACATTAGTTTTTTTTAATGAGATACCATCATTTTTATTTGGATTAGAAAAAATTAGAAAAGTTTATTACAGCCAGCATTAGTAAGAATATGACAAATGAACACTGTGGTAGTATTAATGGAAATATAAATCTGCACTAACTTGTAGAGGACAAATGGTCATGTATGAAAATTTAAATGTGTAATCCAGTGTCTCTACTTCTGGGAACCTCTCTTACAAAAATTCTTGCTTAGGCAGCAATGATTATAATACTAAAAACTTGGAAACAATCTAAATATGCATCAATATGGAGATACTTAAATAAGCTATGATACATCTATTTACTAGACTGTTGTTTCATCTTTCAAAAGAATGATGGGGACACCTGGATGGCTCAGTTGGTTAAGCATCCAACTTCGGGTCAGGTCATGATCTTGTAGTTCAGGTCCCACATTGGGCTCTCTGCTGTCAGCACAGAGTCAGCTTTGGATTCTCTCTCTTCCTCTCTCTGCCCCTCCTCTGACTGCTCTCTCTGTCTCTCAAAATAAATCCATAAACTTCAAAAAAAAAATTTTAAAGAATGAGACAGACCTATATGAGTTATATGGAAAGATGTCCATAATATATTGCTAAAGGATGGAAGCTGCAGAATAGCCCATTTTTGCCAAACCTGAAATAAAAATAAATTTTTTTATGTATATCTTTTTGTGTTACTGAAAAAAAGAGTAGAAAGCATCATTTAAGTAAATAACAGCTATTGTCAGTGTGGGGTTTAGTGGGAAGAATAATTGCAATAGGAAGAAAGAATGTTCATTTTTCACTTTGATCTTCTTTCTCTAGTGTTAGAACTTTTCCGTACTTTTCCATGTTTTCATTTAGCAATGAAATATATTAAAATAACTCAATAAAAACAGGATAATAATTTGCTCTGAGAAGGAGGCTCTGGGTGGCTCAGTCAGTTAAGCGTCTAACTCCTGGTTTCGGCTCAGGTCATGATCTCACGGTCTGTGAGTTGGGATTCTGTCTCTTTCTCCCTCTCTCTGCCTCTCCCCAGCTCATGCTGTCTCTCTGAAAATAAATAAATAAACTTAAAAAAAACTTAAGCTCTGTGCCATGCTGCCTAACTATTCTTATTCCAATGGAGACCAATTAATTCCATTTATTAGAATAACTACCATCGAATTACATCTTAGCAATTGAGTTCTTCTTCCTAGGTCAGTGCTGGTGACCTCCCATAGTGTCCCTCAGACCCCCTACAATAATTCTGTAATCTGTCCATGCTCTTCCTTTCCCGGGTTTTCAGACGTAAGCTGAGAGCTAACTAGTACACCATAGTAAACTTGATTAGAGATATAATATGTGAGCAACTCACGTAATATTGTCTTCCTGTTTGGTTAATAATGATCACTACCTCAGGGCGCCTGGGTGGCTCAGTGGGTTAAGCATCCAACCTTGGCTCAGGTCATAATCTCACAGTTTGTGGGTTCGAGCCCTGCATCGGGTTCTGTGCTGACAGCTCAGAGCCTGGAGCCTGTTTCAGATTCTGTGTCTCCCCCTCTCTCTGACTCTCTACCACTCATGCTCTGTCTCTCTCTCTCTCAAGAATAAACATTTAAAAAAAAATTTAAATAATGATCACTACCCCATAGACATTGGTGTGGTGACAACAGAAAGTTGTAGTGTTTAGTGCTAATGGTTGAAAAAGAAAACGTGCTGAACATCCTGTCCATAGCTGTTGGAAGAATTTTAGAAGCTTAGCCATGGTCTCTCAATAGTCCTTTTTCTCAAAATTTTCATGAAAAGTTTTCCTGCTGTTCATGTCAAATACAAAATCTCAGCAGTGCCCTGATCCCTATAATTTTACATGAATTTCAGCTTTATCCGTTGCCCCTTCAAACTGGTTTGAAGTTGTTATAGCAAATAGGAAAATATTTTCAGTTGAAAATATTGATTTGAAGATAGATGACTTCTTGGTCAATATGCCCTCTGATTCTGTCATGTTGACGTGATGTATTACAGAAAATGCAGTTGCTTTATTCACCCTACAGAATGGAAGGATTTCCTATTATATAGAAAATGAACAGTTGGTATCTTGTCAGAGAAGAGAAGAAAAAAAAGAAAAAACTCTGGGAATAGCAAGGCCACTATTCTACTTGTATTATAACAATTCTGTTTGACTAATTTAAAAGTAGATTCCTATTTCTGAATTAAATTCCACAAATTTAGGTATTTGCGGGCAAACTCTAATTTAAAAGTACAAGTGTCTGGTCAACATTATTTGAGCGAGTCCACTGAACTCAATGAGTTGCTGAAGCAGATCCACCCCGCTGTCCCTCAAATCCAGCCAAACACCATTTCCCCTCTCTGAGCACACCTTAAATGAAGAGGTTGAAGAAGAGCTCGCTGAAATCAAGTACTCTGCTTTAGAAAAAACAGCAGGTGAAAGGATTGCTTTAAGTGCTATTAGAATCTCAGCTCTAGCTTGATGTGGGGATTGTTGTTACTGTAACCTGTGATATATGCTCTTTTAACATAAACAGCTCCAAGTTCATGTTGTGCTCTGATCACAAGAGTCATGGCGTCCCTCAATGTGGACTCAGGCGTGTTCACAAACCTCCCAGGAGGGGCACCCGAAGGAGACAAGGTGGAAGCAATTAGGTTGTCTGGATCTTCACCATGGAGGGTGTTATTGCTTTGTGTCCACTGTGTTCTCCCTGAGGCTGAGTCTCCGTTGCAGTCACTTATTTGTCACTGTGAAGCCAGCAGGGGAACCAGCAATAGCTTGGGGACAGAGGAGTTGATAGTGGAGTAGAAGTGTTTAGAAAGAATCTCTGTTGGAGGAAAACGAAAGCAATAAGTTGGAGGCCATTCCTTTGCGTGAGGTCACGGAGACAGGAAAATATCATGGGGATGATGTATGGAATGTCTGGAAAGAGGGTCTGTCCACTTCATCATTCTAAGAGTCGTGTTCCTGGGTGTCCCAGAAGGCCTGTTTTCTGTTCTTTCTGGCCTTCAGTGGGGAGGTTCCCCGCCCCTCCCAGCAGGCCAGGAAGTGCTGTGAAGCACAAGCTATGACACCAGAGTCAACTCTTAGCCATCCTAGGGAGTGAGGACAGGTGAAATTTGGTTGCATGAGCATCAGCTCTTTCAGCAAATGTTTACTGAGCCCCTTCTTTGAGTTGAGCCCTGTGCTGGGTACTTGGGGAAATCATGATGTAGGAGACAGACAGTTTTTGTCCCTATGGATCCGAGGGTGTAACAGAAGAGAAACATAGAATCTGTACTTACATGATTAATTATTTAATTACAGTTATGCTAAGTGCTGTGAAAGGGAAATGAGTATACAAGAAGGCATATCATGTAGACATAATGTTGAGTGCAGAAAACCCACAGGCACAAATCGAAACGATCAGTAGACGTTGCCAGACAGCAATGATAGGGAGCAGCATCCCATGCAGGTCAACCATAAGAATACGGTTCTTTGTAAATATTAGAGGCTCCCCAAGGCTCCCCAACCCACCTTAAGATCCTGGACCAGTGCTGCTAACAATTAGATCTGAAGCTGAAAATCTGTGTACCCTTCTCTTCCCTTCCAACCCTTTTATGAAGGAACTTGCAAAAGACAGCATGAAAAGAAAATTGCATAGAAAATTTGTAGCTGCTTCATCAGTTTCTGATTTTATGGGTGAGTCCACCTTGACTTTAATGATAACATAAAAGTTGTCCCTTAAGGAACTCACCAAACTCCACGCCCGAAAAACAAACAACCCAGTGAAGAAATGGGCAGAAGACATGAACAGACACTTCTCCAAAGAGGACATCCAGATGGCCAACAGACACATGAAACGATGCTCAGCATCCCTCCTCATCAGGGAAATACAAATCAAAACCACACTGAGATACCACCTCACGCCAGTCAGAGTGGCTAAAATGAGCAAATCAGAGAACTCTAGATGCTGGCGAGGATGTGGAGAAACGGGCACCCTCCTGCACTGTTGGTGGGAATGTAAACTGGTACAGCCCCTCTGGAAAACAGTGTGGAGGTTCCTCAGGAAACTAACAATAGAACTCCCTTATGACCCAGCAATAGCACTGCTAGGAATTTACCCAAGGGATACAGAAATGCTGAGGCATAGGAGCACATGTACCCCAATGTTCATAGCAGCACTCTCCACAATAGCTAAAACATGGAAAGAGCCTAAGTGTCCATCAACAGATGAATGGATCAAGAAGATGTGGTTTATCTATACCATGGAATACTACATGGCAATGAGAAACAATGAAATCTGGCCATGTGTAGCAACATGGATGGACCTTGAGGGTGTTATGCTGAGCGAAATAAGTCAGGCAGAGAAGGACAAATACCATATGTTTGCACGTATAGGAGGATTAGGAGGAACTTGACGGAGGACCAAGGGGGAGAAGAAGGGCGGAAATAGTGGGGGAAAGGGAGAGAGGCAAACCATGAGAGACTCTTGAATGCTGACAAAAACTGAGGACTGATGGATGTGGGGGGGAGGGGGGGATGGGCATGAAGGAGGGCACTTTGGGGATGAGCACTGAGTGTTATGTAGAAACTAATTTGACAATAAACTATTTGTAAAAAAAAAAAAAAAAAGATATCACTTTATTCCAGATAAAATTTTTAATAATTTTCATTTTTGGCTTTAATTTATTATGAAGTATAGCCAAATTTTGTATCATGTGGGAAGATAACTTAGGTATTTTTTTAACCTTTGTATTTTATTATAGGCTAACAGGAAGTTCTACTGTTATGTACATTATTTTCAAATTTGCTGACTATGTTTCATTAGAGCTGTCATCAAGAAGACACTGAGTACAATGTGTTGTCACCAACTTTTCAGACAAAATAATTGTGTAATATGTTGTCTTCTCCATTTTTCTGAGGGGAAAAAAATGTTTCTGTCAAAATGTTTTAACTCTTCCTTGGAGTATACCTTAAATCTTGCCTGTTTCTTTAAGTAACTGAAGTTTTAATGATTCAATTTATTTTTCTGGCCTTTCTAAAAACGAAATGTTGGCAGCATGAAGTCACAATAAATCTTAACTGCAAAAAAAAAAAAAAAAAAAAAAAGTTGTCCCTTAAGGAGTTCATGGGGTGTTTGATTTTTGTTGTTGTTGTTTTCTTAGGGCTCTTGAGTTTTAAACGGCTAACCGCCTCATCTTCTATTTCCAGTTTAGTGGTGTGCTCTTTCACAATTATAATTAAATGCCCCAGAATGATCTAAGGGAAAAGATATATTTATCTTCCTCTGCTGTATCTCAAATTCTTTTGTTAAAACAACAAGAGGGGCACCTGGGTGGCTCAGTCAGTTTAAGCATCTGACTTTGGCTCAGGTCATGATCTCCTGGTTTATGAGTTCGAGCCCCACATTAGGCTCTGTGCTGACAGTTCAGAGCCTGTTTGAGATTCTCTCTCTCTCCCCCTCTCTCTGCCCCTGCCCCACTTGCTCTTGCTCTCTCTCTCAAAATAAATAAATAAAAACTTTAAAAAAGATTTTGGGTGATCTGGGAAGCATTATGGAACACCTGTAGTACCAGAGGAGAATTCATAAAATGCCATGCTGTTAAGCTACCTGCAGAGCGTGAAACTTCTTGTTTTGTGGCAGCTCCTCAAAAGTAGGGCACAAAAACCCAACTTTCCTTTAAGAGTATATCCACAGATCTGAAAGGTTACACACCTGGTATTTCGCCCACTCCGTTTGTCAGCTTCAAAGAGCTATGGGAGCTGGTCCAGCAATAATTAATGCAAATGGTCCTTGAGAGCTGCGTTTTCCATTGTGATTTCTGACATTTATGTGTTCAGCATTCTGCCTACTGTGCTATAAATGCATTGTTATGCAAATTGCTACCATGATGTAGTGCAGTCTCTTAGCATGATGAACATGGAACTTTTAATTACATGTCAGTGTTTAAAACTTTTCCTTTCCTTCCAGATTTATATATTCTACTTGCTACACTGATCATCTACACTGATGAAATGCCTCCTACTAATTACGGTCTTTGGGGGGAGTAGGGAAAAAAATGCGAATATAAGAAAGAGACAACTGCCAGTCATCTATTTTCTAAGATAACTGAAGAATAGCACATTTCTCGGA
The DNA here is from genome assembly GCF_003009895.1 of Hyaena hyaena. Lineage (NCBI taxonomy): Eukaryota > Metazoa > Chordata > Mammalia > Carnivora > Hyaenidae > Hyaena > Hyaena hyaena. The sequence continues at coordinate 1,215,755 of NW_024080643.1, read as the reverse complement.
CAGGGCAAAGCCTTTTTTTTTTTTAACTTTTTTTTTAATGTTTTATTTATTTCTAGGAGAGAGAGAGACAGCATAAGCAGGGGAGGGTCAGAGAGAGGGAGTCACAGACTGAAACAGGCTCCAGGCTCTGAGCTGGCAGTCAGCACAGAGCCCGACGCGGGACTCGAACCCACGAACCGCGAGATCATGACCTAAGCTAAAGTTGGATGCTTAATCGACTAAGCCACCCAGGCGCCCCAGTGCAAAGCCTTCTTATGTTTCATTTTTAATCCATTCATCAGCATATTGGTGTTGAGAGTACTTTGGGTCCCCCGTGTTCTAATCAACAGTCACCCAACCAGCCACGCCGACAGGTGTCCAGATCCTTCCCTCCCACCCTTCCCCACTGCTGGCAGAGCACCTCACCTTTCTAAACACAAATCTAGTACTGCTCCTCCCCTGCAGGGGACCTCTTAGTGGCTCCTCATTACCTACAGGCACAGACACCGCATGTAACAACTAACCCCAGGTCTCTCCTTGGTGAGTTTCAGGCAGGGACAACACCAGGGGTTGCTGTCGCACAAAGTAAACTTTATTTGTAATAAGTCATAACTGCACTTATTGAGTTCTTACTGCACGCTCAGCCATGCCCCCATCTCCTTTCTTTCTCACTTTTAACTGTTCTTAACCCCATTGTATAGATTAGGAAGCTGGATTCGAGAAATTAAATAATTAGCCCAAGGTAACAGAGCCAGATGTCGGGGGTGGAGTCAAGCCCAGGTAACTGACTGTGAAGCCCCCAAGTGTGCCCTGTGCCCATCTCGTAGCCCTGGCACTGGGTGGTCCTGACAGTGATGGCCCTCATCACGTGGCAGCTGTGGCCAACACCACGCAGCAGAGGACCAGCCTGCCTGCTGCACTTCTGTGTCCATGACTGGGGGGGACAATGACAAGTTATCAGATCTTTATTTAAATTTTAAAAACAAGCGGCACCTGGGTGGCTCAGGCGGTTAAGTGTCTGACTTCAGCTCAGGTCATGATCTCACAGTTCGTGGGTTCAAGCCCCGCGTCGGGCTCTGTGCTGACAGTTCAGAACCTGGAGCCTGCTTCAGATTCTGTGTCTCCCTCTCTCTCTGTCCATCCCCTGCTCACCCTGTCTCTCTCAAAACTAAATAAAACATTTAAAAAAAATGGATCCTTTTTAAAAAATTGGCTACACCTCTTTAGGTTTTAAAAAACAAAAGCCACCTTGGATATCTTTCTGTTTCCACGTGATTTTTGTTTCAGTGAATGGAGCAACTTCATCAGTAAGCTGCGGTGAATTCCTAGCACGTAGGATTTGGATGGCAGAGGAAATGGCTTTGAAGTTAGATGCAGATTCCTGGTGCTTTGGTCAGACCACTAATAGCTATGTGACCTTGATTGAATTACTTAACCTTTCTGACCTCAGATACCTCACTGGAAAATGGACAGGAATAACAACCTTGTTCCATAATGATTTCATACACTGAGTACAGTGCTTATAATCTATCGGTTCTAAACAAATATTTATAATAAGTTACTGCTGCTAATAAGTACCATTTTTTGCAGACTTGGTAAGTGCCTGGCACTGTGCTAAGCACTTTTAACGTATTATACTGTTGTATTCCCACTACAGCCTGTGGGATAGCTTCTGTTTGTATTGCCCATTTTATCCCTGAGGAAACAGAGCTCAGAGAGTTTAAGTAACCTGCCTAAATTCACACAACTAAGCCAACAATAGAGTTGAGTGTCTGGGCCCTCAACAGATAAGCTAATATATTCTAAGCAACCTCCCCGTACGTGTTTACCTAACTTCAAAATAATTGGTATTTATAACCACAGATTCTAGTCTATAATGTCTGTTCTCTCACTTGTGAGTTAAACTATCAAGTTAATAATCAGTTTACATTTGAAAAAGATTGTCAGATATTTTCATGAAAGATGATCTTAACATATTAAGTTGTTTAAAAGGTTACAAAATTATATTGTAACATATACAAGTTAGTGCAAAGCAAAATAGGCAAAACAGGAACAAAAGACTTGGCCGGCATTCCACAAAAGCCAAAAAGCAAATGTCCCATACATGTATGAAAAGGGTGTTGAACTGCCTTCATAACCCAGAGAATGCAGTTCAAATCACAGTGGGATGTACACACATCAGAAAGGTGACCTTTTAAAATCTGACCTTCCCAGGGCACCTAGGTGGTTCAGCTGGTTAAGTGTCCAACTCTTGATTTCAGATCAGGTCATGATCTCACGGTTCATGAGATCCAGCCCCATGTCCAGCTCCGGGCTGACAGAGTGGAGCCAGTTTGTGATTCTCGGTCCCTCTCTCTCTTTCTCTCTCTGCCCCTTCCCTGCTCTCTCTCTCTCTCTTTCTCTCTCATTCTCAAAAATAAATAAATAAACCTTAAAAAATGATAACAAAAAAAATCTGACCTTCCCTACCGCTGGCAGGGTCTCCTGCTGGGAGACAGGGAAATGGACATTGCCTCTTTGGAAGACAGTGTGTCGTTGTCTTAAATCGTTTGCACCTGCCTTACATTAGGGATTCCGCCTGCACACATATGAGAAACGCATGCACACAATTATCAGGAGACACATACAAGTACATTGAAAGCAGCATTGCTAACAACTGGGAACTTCAGTTGGAACAACTACACTGTGATATATACACACCACGAATCACTGTTTGGCAATGACCGTGGACTAGGCCTGCATGAATGTTGCAGTGTTTAGTTAAAATTTGGAAGACACAGTATAATTACTGATTGTACAGTTAATGAATAAGGGTGCCGGTGGCTCCACTGGTTAAGCGTCTGACTCTTGATTTTGGCTGAAGTCATGATCTCACAGTCTTGATATTGAGCCCCACATCTGGCTCCGCAATGGGCATGAAACCTGCTTAAGATTCCCTTTGTCTCTCTCTCTCTCTCTTTCTCTCTCTTTCTCTCTCACTTCCTCGGCCCTCCCCTTCTCAAAAAATAAAACTAAAGTTTATAAGTAGACTTAAGGATATTGCTTAAGGGTGCATGTAGAATAGCAAGGAAAAGCAAGGAATAGCAAGGAAAAGTAAGAAATAATGACTGAAAACAGAATGACAGTGGCTTTCTCGGGTGGGAAGGAAGACACTGGAGACACGAAGAGCTTTGGTGGCAGTAATGTTCGAATGTTCCAGTTCTTGACCTGAAGAACAACTTCATGAGTGTTTGCTTTTAATTACTTATTAAACTGTACAACTAAGTTTTAAGCATTATTTTTTACAATACAAAGTGTTTAATACTGTATTTTAGTATTTTATTAAGAAAAAATATATATACATATAATGTGGTCTGAAGCAATGCATTTCAGTGGGTTCATAGTGGTTGTTCCCAGGTGAGGAAATGGCACAAATGAAGAAAGTGTGTATTTTCTCATTTTTCTACAATGAGCATATATCATTTTATTAAGAAGGAAATAACATATTTAAATATTTATTTACATGTCATGATGAGTCTTGATCTGTCGCCTTAAGCCACATGACTTAAACTCTACGCAGTGGCCACCAATAACAGTTTAACTTCCTGTTTACTTTCTGTTTTTTTCACTAGTCATCATTCCATTCATTGGCCTCAATCTCATTTATAGTTTCCCATTTATAAAAAAGAAAATAAGAAGGATATGTGTAGCATGTTAAGTGTTTAAGCGAACAGTAGTATTTTTTAGCCTTACATTGGATTTTCAAGGGAATTCAGAAATGCTAGATGGAAACAGTTCACCTTGCTGGTGAAGTGAGAGATGCTAGGAGGACCAGAGACAAGGGAGGCTGGACTCAAGAAGCAAACCCTTCAGTCCCATACCCTACCCTTCTGGCCCTGTGTGGACTGTCCCTGGGCCCCACGTACCTTTGCCCATGATCCCTCACCCCACCGTCCCCTTTTCTTCTTGGCGATTCTTCTGCATACTTCACATCTTAGCTCAAGAGTAGCCTTGGAAGAAGTCCTACCTGGCTCCTTCCTGGAGCTCCCAGAGAGAAATCTTTCCTTGGGCCTCCAAGCTGCCACTTGCTACATTATCTTGTCATTACTTATTTTACATGTCTGACTAATTGGTGAATTTCAGGGGGAGGATTTTGTCTTTTCACCTTGAAATCTGTAATAGCTGATATCATATAAAGTACAGCAAAGCCACCCAGTAAATATATGATGAATGAATGAATAAAGGAATGCAGAGGACCTTTTAAGGAATTAATAGTTAAGAAAATAAGGGGGCTGAGGCAGCCTATGGAGTAAAATGCAGAATACTAACATGAGGGTTCTTATTTAATATTAAGTAGACAAAGCTAGGGATTTTTATTTACATGTGGAAAATCTAAGTGCTGAAAAGCACAATCTTATTATCTCCAATTAATGTAAAAGCAAATTATTGGGTCGAATGAGACCGATAATCCAGACCATTTCTTTCATTTAGGCTCATCTAACTCAAATTGCCACAATAAATAAAACCCTTACATCTGTTTGTATAGTTTCAAAAATATAAAATATTTTTCCCACTACCACTTACTTATTCACATTTTCTCAGTACCTATTAGATCATGCAGTGTCTTGATTCCCCAGGAGAGCTGGTTATTTTCTTCCCACAAATCCATCATACTCAGAGCTTTACTCATTTTGTTTCTAACAGTGTGTAAAGTGATTTCTCATTACTCACTTAGGACATGCCTGTTTATTATGTAGAGAGAGCAAGGTGTTAGAGAAGAAATAAGAAGGAGAAAATAAGAGGTTTCAGAATGTCAGGAATTCCTCTAATCTCAAGGTTGATTATATTGTTCTTAAATGTTTACGAGTGGGCAATTTCTCCTGTATGTATTGTCTAATGGGAAATATAAACAGGTGGAAGGTCTAGAGTATAATAAAGTTGGAGCCGCAGAGCATGATGGCAGCACCTAGAAATCTCTAGGTTGAGATCCGAAGGATAAGCCGGAGCAGAGCTGACTGGAGATGAGAGGATGAAGGGGCTGCTTCAGATTCAGAGTGACACTGGTCTGAATTAAGTTACGGTAACTATGAGAAAGGAAGTGGACTAAATTTAAGAGAGCTATGTGATTATGTTTCACAGGATTTGGTATTTTATTACATGTGAAGAAGTGAGAAAGAGGGAGGAGATGATGATAAAGTCAACATTTCTGGTTTAAGCAAAAAAAAAAAGTCTTTGCTGATAGAAAGTGGGACTGAAAAGAAGTTTTGTTGGGTGACAAAAACTTCAATTTTGGCTATATTGAGTGTCCTATGCATCAGAGATATCCCAAAAAAGACATTTATATATAGAATATATATGTATTTGGAGTACAAATAGTAAGAGTTCCATAAAAAGGAAACAGAGAAGTCAGAGGGGAGGAAATTGCCAAAGTAACACTTCAAGAATTTCCTCAAACTCATAGGAGATGATTTGCAGACTAAAAGAACCTACCAAGTGCCCAGTACACTTAATGAAACAGACCCACACCAGGATCCATCAGTATGAAATTGCACAACACTGGGAAAAAGAAGAGGCACCAAGACCTTCCCAAGAGAGCAAACAGATCACATGCAAAAGGTTGGAACTTAGAATGGCGTCAAACTCTTCAATAACAACCCTCCAAGCTGAAGGAGAAATGCCTTCACAGTTCTGGGGGAAATGATTATCACATTAGAATTCTGTATTAAGCCAGTCATTTGTATAAAGAAATTTTTAGCCATGGATGATGTCAGATAATTTGCCTCCTATGCACATTTCTCTGGAACCTCAAAAACAAATATGCTTTACCAGAATAAGGAAGCAGATCAAGAAAAAGGAAGACATGAGGTCCAGAAAAAAGGAACCCAGTGTAGGAAAGAGGCAAAGGAGGGGCTCCTGGGTGGCTCAGTTGGTTAAGTGTCCAACTTTAGCTCAGGTCATGATCTTGCAGTTTGCAAGTTTGAGCCCCGCGTTGGGCTCTGTGCTGACAGCTCAGAGCCTGGAGCCTGTTCAGATTCTGTGTCTCCCTCTCTCTCTGACCGTTCCCTACTCATACGTGTCTCTCTCTTCCTTTCTCTTTGTCTCTCTTTCTTTCTCTCAACAATAAACAAACATTACTTAAAAATAAAATCTTTTAAAAATAATTAATTTTAAAAAAAGAAATAGCATAAACCTGTTACTTAGATATATAAAGATAAATACTAGCAAAAATAGCTGAAAAAATTGAAAGTAATGAATATGAATTGGAAAGTGTGATACTTTCCAGTTTTCTTTAAAGCCTATGGAATGATCTTTTAGAAAGGCTCAGATGTTGAACTTTACTTTTTTAGGTTAAAAAGAGGAATGCAGGGCGCCTGGGTGGCCCAGTTGGTTAAGCGTCCAACTTCAGCCCAGATCATGATCTCACAGTTTGTGGGTTCGAGCCCCACGTCAGGTTCTGTGCTGACAGCTAGCTCAGAGCCTGGAGCCTGCTTCGCATTCTGTGGCTCCCTCTCTCTGACCCTCCCCTGCTCACGCTGCCCCCTGCCTCAGAAATAAATGAAACATTAAAAAAATTTTTCTAAGAAAAAAGAGAATGCAAACAAGATGAGGACAAACAGAGTTACTGATCTGTGTTGTGGCTGCAGTTATAGCTGGTGGCTGTATATCCTATGGCCCTGTGTCATTATGTCTTCAGCTGGACTAATGGAAGGGGATGGCTCAGTTAAGCCAGGCTGGATTCTGTATACAGTGTGACCATTAGTGATTTCTGCTCCCTTTGTGCTATTAGAGCAAAAGTGTAAAGAGGAGGATAGTAGAAGTGAAGGACATTGGGATCAACTTTAGATTGCATAGGAAAGAAGGTGAAGACAGAAAGAGCCTATGAGTTTGGGGGTAAAGAGATTCAGTCTAGATTAGAGACATAGACAGCCGGAGTGGCAATAACAAAGTGAGATGGCTGGAGGATAGATGGTTGTGTTCCAAAAGTGGGGTATGTTGAATTTCAGCGGTGAAGTTCTAGTTGATGATAGGGTCCAGGGTGGTACCCAGGGTTCCTGATCAAAGGTGCCTGGCAGGAGTATTGGATGTCAAAGGACTGAAAGGCTGGGATGGCAGATGAGTTATGCAGGAGCTCAGTGACATTTCTAGAATGATGGCAGGACCTGGGGTAAAGAGGAAGCCCATACCTAGGGGTAAGTGAGGGACAGGAATCTTGCTGCAGGTGACAGCAGGGAACAGTGTTAGTGTAGAGCAGGCAGAAATGTAGAATCTCAAAGGAAAATCATTTTCAAGTGAGTGTGGAGGCTTCAAGTTCTCGTGGGATATTGGATAGTTTGAAGAGGACCTCCAGACTCAAAGATCAATTTCCTCAAAGGAAAAGGATAAGTAGTGATGACCATTGGAGAAGTTTGCTCTGGAGAGAGATTGACAATGCAAGTAGAAGAGGGGGATAATTTACCAAAGGGTAAGGAGATCCACACAGTGTAGACCTAGGGTCAGAGAAAGGAAGGTTGAGTCACGGACGGAAAGGAAGTAAGGATTCACTGACCTCCACGTTTAGAAAACAAATGGCTTGAGCCATTCCCTGGTCTCTTAGTCCTAGCCCAAAATAGAAGACCTTCATAATCTTTGTCTTCCTGCCCTCTCCCCGGACTCCATTCTTGAGCATTCTCACCCCGACCCCATCCTGCTTCCTTTTAGACCCTCACATGGGGTCAGATTCACCTGGATTCATTGTGCTTCTGAGTACAGGCGGGCAGGCAGGCCAGAGGATTCATTACATCTCAGGGCTCACTGGGGCCATTGCAGTACAATGAAATGCAGGCTAAAATGAGGGAGGGAAGAAGTCACAGGTAGATCCTGGCTCAGTCGTGTACTGGTAAAAGTGGGTATGTTACAACCTCCATATCTTCCATTTCTTCATTTGCACGGTAATGATACCAGTAGTAATAGCAACAGTTTAGGGGTGGGATACAGCGAGATAGTATACACGGAAGCAGCTGCAAGCTAGTTCTTGGCATTTATTATTTTTTTAATATTTATTTATTTTTCAGAGAGAGAGAATGAGAATGAGTGGGGAGGGGCAGAGGGAGAAGGAGACACAGAATCTGAAGCAGGCTTCAGGCTCTGAGCTGTCAGCACAGAGATCAACAAGGGGCTCGATCCCACGAACCGTGAGATCATGACCTGAACTGAAGTCGGACGCTTAACCCACCAAGCCACCAAAGCACCCCTAGTTCCCGGCATTTATAAGTGCTAAGGATGTATACATTCAACGAAAGTATATCCTCCATGACAGCCCACGCCATTCTCTTTCACTGGAATAGTACCTGCTGCATATTTGGTACTTTATACTGGATGAGTGAGACTATGTTGGGGGTGATATATATTTGATATGTTCCTATCTAGATAATGTTTCTGTGCTTTATTCTATTCAAACTCTATAAATCTCCCCTTGAAATGTTCCCACATTCCATTTGTCTTATAAGTGGCATCAGAATCCCCACTTTCTGATTACATCATTCATTTTTTCCAATTTACCTCCTTTCAGTTATGTTGGCACAACAATTATTACTTGCATTGTTGCCACATTCACATTTCATTTTTCTTTGGGCCCCTCCCCATCTTCCTTCCATGGCTTTTCACGTTCCTTGTCTGAGAGTCCATCTAGAGGGTCAGGAAAGGATCAACCCCTTCACCTTGGCTTTGACAGGTGCTTGGCGTGAGAATGTTGGACTGGTGGGGGATAAAGTCTATTGCTGTGTATATTTCTTTATCCTTTTTGTTCTTATCTTTCCTCACTTTGCTGAGATTTACCTGCATGTGTGGCCTATTGTTCAGAGCCTATAAAAATGCTCTTTGTTGTTTTGACATGCTTATTTATTTCATGAAACAAGTATATAGCATCCCAGTGACCATTATCTTATATCTGATTTTTTCCCCCATTCTGAAGTGTTCAGTCAGGACCCTGAATGACCCTCTGTCAGTTGTCATTTCATTCTGTTGTTAAGATGACAGCCACATCCTCAGAGCAGGCCCATCGTTCTCAATCGGGCAGCTTTCCTCAGATTCTCACAGCTGCCAGGCACGTGGCCTCTGCCTCAAGCCCCCATGATGAACAGGGTGTGAGTCACTTTTATGATGTCCAGTTCAGGGATAAAACACAAAACGGGTCTTCTCCTGGCAGTTGCCACACTCATTCATGTCACTGTGGAAGGCCCTGGCCACATGAGAAACTGACCTTTTACACTATCTTTTTTCTTTTGCTGAGCCACTGTGTATAGATTTCTAGGCACAGCCTTTCAACTTAGACCTTTGGAATGCTCTTTTGCTGCTTTATATATAGTGAAACACTTTAGGACTCTTTGAACTTCCAATAATTGTCTGCACTGGGATGGATATTATAGTAACAGGGTTTCAAAACTATGAAATTATGGGGTGCCTGGATTGTTCATTTGATTAAGCATCTAACTTCAGCTTAGGTCAGGATCTCACGGTTCATGGCTTCAAGCCCTGCATTGGGCTCCATGCTCACAGTGTGGAGCCAGCTTGGGATTCTCTCTCTCTCCCTCCCTCACTCCCTCTCTTTTTGCTCTTCCCAACTCACACTTTCTCTCAAAATAAATAAATAAATAAATAAATAAATAAATAAATAAAGCTTTTTAAAAAAATCTATAAACTTATGGGGCACCGTGGTGGCTCAGTTGGTAGAATATCTGACTCTTGATCTTAGGGTTGTAAGTTTAAGCCCCACACTGGGTATACGTCTGCTTTAAAAACAACAACAACAGCCATAAAATTATCCTCTGATACCAGTGAAGCTGGCATTTCTTCCCCCTCCCAGCCCCTTCTCCCTCCCACCGTTAAAGCTCCCCCAGTAGGGCTCTGAATTTTATACGCGTACATTCTTTTGTATAGCTCTGAATCTCCATGTGCAGAAGGTACACACTGAGGTACACAGGCAGTTTTGACCAATTCAGAACCCATAAGAGATGAGCATGTATATGTATTTGTGAAGGAGCTGTCTTCTTTAACTGGCACTTTCAGCCCTTGTCTGGTAGCAAGTCACAGAAACCCAATCAAACAGCCTTAGGCACAAAAGAATGCAAACTGTCAGAAGGATTTTTGGTTCATGTAACTGAAAAGCTCAGGGGCTATGGCTACCGTGAAGTAGGGCTGTACCCAGGTCCTTAAACAGTGGCACTGTTTTTTGTCTCCAGTCCCTTACACCCACTGTCATGGCTGCTTCCCAGAGGCCTCCCCATGTGGGGACAGAGGCAGTCAATGGCAGTTCAGGCTTACATCCCACCAGTTTACACAACTGTCAGAAAAGGAGTTCTTTTCTGGCAAGTCCAGCAAAATTGATAAGCTAAGGCTCTCATTACCCCCACCTGGATTTTGTTTCTACTCTCAAACCAGGATGCTCTGTCCCACGAGCATGATGTAGAGCTCTGATTGGGCAGGGCTGGGTCACATGCCCACCTCCAGATCCAGGTGGGGTCAGCCCCCCCGGCCCCCCCCACCAGCCACATGAGCCATGGGGAGGGAAAGGTTAGTTCCCCCAAGTGAACATGGCTGCTGTTAAAAGAAGCTGATCAGGCTAAACAAGAGATGTCCATAGTAGTATGTAGTCCACACCGGGGGAAAGGAAACAGGGAAAGCTGAATGGGGTTTAAGGAATGGCAACTATTCAAGAGGACTTGGGGAAATTAGTAAAATCTTCATAAATAAGTGACAGAGATTCAGGGGACTAATATAGACCAATAAATCAGTGCCTCTTTGGCAAGTAAAAAGAGTTTTCTCATTTATTCATTTGGGTAGACAAAGAGGCCATGACAGGCCAAATAATGGCTCCCAAATATGTTCTCTGCCCTAATCATTGGAACTGCTGTGTGTTACCTTCCATGACCACAGGGCCTTTGCAGCTGTGTGCTTAAGGGAAGGGCCTTGAGATGAGGAGATCATCCTGAATTAGCTGGATGGACCCAGTGTAATCACAGGAGTCCCCACAAGAAAAAGTCAGGAGCAGTTAGAGAAGGAGATGTGAGGAAAGAAGTGGAGATCGAAGTGATGTGTCTTGAAGATGAATGAGGGGGCCACAGACCAAGGAACACTAGAAGCTGAAAAAGGCAAGGAAACAGATTCTCCCCTGAAACTTCCAGGAGAAATCAGCCCAGCTGACACGTTGATTTTAGCCCAGTAAGACTGATTCCATGCTTCTGGCTTCCCAGAATTATAAGAGAATCCATTTGTGTTATTTTTAAATCACTCATTTGTGGTCATTTGCCCCCGTGGCCACAAGGAATAATACAGAATCCTTCAGTGAAGAGCTGAGTTTGAGGATGATCGGGGGTGGACCAGGCAGACAAAGGACGGATGGAGCACCAGCCTAAGACAGCCGAGTGAAACACAGATGTCATGTGGACACCTCACTGTCACTCCAGGGGCGAGTGGCAGAGGAACCAGGACCCCGGAGGTGGCACATCTCACGCCACAGAGTTGGGGCTTGCTGCCAAAGCCCATGGAAAGCTTTGGAAAGGCTTTAGAAGTAAAATCATGTGATCCGTTGATGATTAAGAGAGGTCAGTCATCCCGGCACCCGTCGAAAGGATGAGTTAGGTAAACGTGAAGAAAGTTAGACACAAGACAGAGAAATCACTTAGGAGAATTTTATAGCTGGCCTAGCGAGAACTGAGCTGAGGTTAAAAGTGAGAATGGGTACACGGCCAAATTGAAGAGCCGCTTTACAAGGCAGCAGATAGTGGCTGACCAGATATGGGAGCGTAAAGAAAAGGACTCGCTGGCGTCTGGCTTCAGTGACCAGGGGAACAGCTGGCCAGGAAAGAAAATCTAGGAAGAGAAGTAATTAGAGAGGAAGAGAATTTGTTCCATTTGGGGCGTGGTAATCTGGTTGTCTGGTAGGTTGTGGTCATGTCTAATTGGCAGCTAAAACCAGGTCTGGATCTCAGGAAGGATGTCGGGGCCCATCTGGATTGGAAATGGCAGAGTTGATAGTCCTCAGTGTGTGCAACTTGGTGGTATGAGCACGGCGAGGGTCAGGAACAGCCAGAAATGTGGACAGGCAGAATCCTGGGACAGCTTTACTCAGGTGCAGGCAAAGGAGGAAGGCCCAGAGAAGGAGAGAGAGAGTGGCCAGATGCACAGGAAGAAAACCATGAGACCACAACCCATTCTGCCGTTTCTAGATAGTCCAAGTTCTTACGGAGTTATATCAGAGCTTATGGTGTGCTTAAAAAATATTGAGGCTGAGTCTGGACCACAAGAAAGCTGCAAAAAGTACTGAAAGTCTTGACTGATTGCTGTAATTTTCTGTGCCATCAAGAATTCCCAGAACCACACAAGAATTTGCTAGGCAGCGTTGCATTCCTAGGGGAGGGACCGTGAAACCTTCCATCAACGTTGTTCTTACAGAATTGGTCGCACTGGGCTGGATTCTCTCCTTATCCTTTCATGGATCAGACAAATTATTTTCATTTTGGTTTTGGTTTCACTCCTTTTATTATTTCTTATTAGAAATGTAATATGTGATCATCATAAAAAATGAAAATAACACAGAAGCATAGTAAATTAAAAAGTAAAATCCCTTCCAATCCTACTGCTCACAAGTAGCCATTGTGAACAACTTGGTGCCTGTCTTTCAAATCTGCTTACATAGTTAAAAACTATAATACAGATGGCATTTTGTGTCATTAGAAATGGGACAATACATGGGGCACCTGGGTGGCTCAGTCAGTTAAGCGTCCGACTTCGGCTCCGGTCATCAGCTCAGAGCCTAGAGCCTGCTTCAGATTCTGTGTCTTCCTCTCTCTCTGACCCTCCCCTGTTTGCTCTCTGTCTCTCTCTGTCTCTCAAAACTGAGTAAAAGTTAAAAAAAAAATTTTAGTGAGATAATACCATGCACAGTGTTCAACAACTAGCTTTTTTATTTATCATGGACATCTTCTGTGCCAGTACAATGTAGAGCCACTTCAGTCTTTTTCATGGCTATAGAAAACTACCTAGAAGAGAGGTACTGTAATTTATTTAACCACTCCCCAGTGTGCATTTTGATTATTTGCTCTTCTTTATTATTGTGAATAATGTACGAAGTCTCTTTGTACATAAGCCATTCACACTCGTGGTGGTGTTCCAAAGAGAGATCTGTATAGGCAGCATTGCTAGGTCAAGGATATCAATATTTAAATTTTTGATAGAAGCTGCCAAATTGCACACCATGAAGGCTGAATGGAAAATGTGGAAATGCATGATAAATATTCATGTTTAGTTTTCTTTTAAAGTATTGTGTTTATTAATGCAGGCTTTGGTCCTTTAACATTTCTCAGCTCCACGAGTCTCAGTACCTTCCATATTTGTTGATACTTAAAATCTGAGCAGGAGGAAGGATGAAAAGAATGGAATGAGCCATGCGTTGGGTCCTCTGAAGGGTGGGTCTGACTTTAGTGCAGTGAAGCGGTGAGTGGGCTTTCAGGACCCCAGGTTCCAGCCTTCCGTAAGCCCTGAAATGCCTGGGCAAGACGTCTTGAAGGAAGCCCAGTGGGAGGGAGCAGACAAGAGGAGGTGGCACTGACTGAATGACCACACTGTCCAGGGATGAGTGTGGCCCTGTGGTTGAAGCTTGCGATCTAGAGGGGAGGGTGGACAATACACAAACCGAGAAGGACAGCATATACTTCTGACTGTGATAAACGCTGTGAAGAAGAATGAAGCCAGGGAAGGGAAGATTGGCAGGTGACGGGAAGGCTGTCCACCTGCTGTGTCAGGCGCAGCCTCTCTGAATATTATCATTTGTGCAGAGACTTGAATGAATGGATGAGTGAACCATGCTCAAGGCCTAGAGGAAGCATGGAAGGCTTCTGGGAAGAAGGAATTCAAACTAAAGGGCCTGGAAAGGGAGGAGGTGTGGCTTATTTGAGCACCCGCACAGCGGCGGTATAGTATGGTGGGAGTGTGTGAGCAGAAAGCCGAATGACGCCATGTGTATATCAGGGTTCCTCAGAGAAACAGAACCAATTGTTTATAGGTACGTGTACATGTAACACATTTCAGAGACAGACAAAATATATCGAAAATATGTATATGTTATGTGTAATATATATAACTTCTTATTCTATAATACATAATATAATATAAATTATATAATGTGAAGTTCCTTCTTAGTCAGCCTTTTGTTCTACTCAGGCCTTTGGCAGATTCTACGAGGCCTACTTACATTGAGGAGGGCGGTCTGCTTTACTCAGTCTACCAATTTAAATTTTGTCTCATCTAGAAACACCCAGAATAATGTTTGACCAAATGTCTGGGCACCCCATGGCCCAGTCAAGCTGACACACAGAGTTAACTATCGTAGTGTGCCCGTGAAGTAGCCAGGGGACAGGTCACCTAGGGCTGTGCTGCTCACTATGCTGGCCAGTGGCCCATGAGGCATTGTTGAGAACTCAAATATGGTGACCAGCTTTTGAAGTGATACTATGTTGGATTAAATCAAAGATATTATTACAATTAATTTCATTATACTTTTACTTGTTAAACGTTGCCACTAGGAAATTTTAAACGACACAAGTAGCCCATATTCGGTTCCTCTCGGCTAGTGCTGGTCTGTAGGGCCTCAGGGATGTGACAAGGGGTCTATAGTTCCCTCTGAGTACCTTGGGAGATGGCTGGAGGGCCTGGGCACAGTGAGTGAACGATGGTGCCACTTACTGAGATGTGAAAGACTGGGGGTATGTTAACTAAATGCTGTGAAGTGTATTGACAGTAGGAAGAAAAAAAGAGCAGGGGAGAAATACAAAAGAGAATTCAGGTTTTAGAAGAGTTCTATCAATGAGACTGAAAGAGTTTTTCCAAAAGCAGTAAAACAGAGGAGATGATGACAGGTATGAGGGTAGAAGAGCAGAAGAGCTGAAGAATAAGGACGGAGAGAGGCAGTGAGGCAGGTCCACTGGCGCAGGGAAAGTGGGAGCCCAGTCAGGCCAGGAAAGAACGAAAGATGGGGAGGTTGGATCCAAACTCCTGGAATGATCTCTCTCCACCATCATACATCTCTATACACACATGTACACATGCATGCACACATACATATAAATAATCCATCATAGTGCTTTTAAAACTGTCAAGAGAAAAACTGACAAATCATTTGAACATACTAAAATTGAAACTCACAGTACAATGAAATATACTATAAATACATCTTAAAAAGTGGGAGGCTGGAAAATAAAATTTACATGGCAGGCAAAGAAAGGATTAATACCCAGGGTAAATGAAGCGTTACTAATACATCAGTAAGAAAAATAGGCAAAGGATTTAATCAGGCAATTTTCAAATAAAGAAATGCACATGACTAATCTGAAAAGACTCTAAGTGTCTGGCAAAAATTATGATGATTGAGACTTCGATGTCAGTAGGGTATGGGGTATGTAGAAATAGTCGCCCTCCCTTGGTTGGGAGTGTGAATTAGTGACTCCTTGCAGAAGGCAGTTGGTTGGACTGCGACTCTTAATCGAGCAGACTCTTAATCCAGCAAAAGCACTTCTATGCCTTTTTCCTGTAAAGACACTGGGACCCGTGTGCAAAGAAACAAGTAGAAGAATGTGTATTGTAGCACATTAGCTATTTTCATGGCTAAAGTTGCAAACTATCTAAATAGTCATCAACAGGAGGATGGGTGAATGCATTATGGTGCATGTTTACCTATTAATATGTGGCGTTTTTAAAAAGATCTATAAATACATGGTTACAAGAAAGATATTTTAAAATGTGGGTAGGCAAAAAGAAATTATAATATACGATTCACTTAGCTAACCAATATCCGTATTTGTATTTTGTGTGGGTAGTATTTATAAATACCTAGAACGAGGTCCGGAAGAATAACCACCAAATGTCCACCAGCAGTTTACCTGTGGAAGAGGAGTGGCCTGCAGGCTCTGGGAAGTCGAAGCTGGATGTGTGCTCTGTATCTAAGGAGCCATCCCCTAGCTTTACTTTTTCCCCCCTTTAATAGCAAAACTTGCTTTAGTTCTTTTTTTTAGAGTAAATAATTTTTTGTTTGAATTCAAGGTGGTTAACATACAGTGTAGTATTGGTTTCAGGATTAGAACCCGATGATTCATCACTTACATACAACACCCAGTGCTCATCACAAGTGTTGTCCTTAATGCCCATCACCCGTTTAGCCAATCCTACACACCTCCCTTCCAGAACTCTCACTTTGTTCTCTATTGTTAAGAGTCTCTTATGGTTTGCCTTCCTCTCCACTTTTATCTTGTTTTTCCTTCCCTTTCCCTGTGTTCATCTGTTGTGTTTCTTAAATTCCACATGAGTGAAATCATATATTTGTCTTCTTCTGACTGACTTATTTCACTTAGCATAATACACTCTAGCTCCATCCACATTGTTGGCAGATGGCAAGATTTCATTCTTTTTGATTGCTGAGGAATATTCCATTGTATATATATACTACATCTTTTTTACCATTCATCAGTCAATGGACATTTGGGCTCTTTCCATAATTTGGCTATTGTTGATAGTGCTACTATAAACATTGGGTTGCTTGTGCCCCTTCGAATCAGCATTTTTGTATCCTTTGGATAAATACCTAGCAGTGCAATTGCTGAGTTGTAGAGTAGTTCTATTTTTAATTTTTTGAGGACCCTCCATACTGTTTTGCAGAGTGGCTGCACCAGTTTGTATTCCCACCAGCAGTGCAAAAGAGATACTCTTTCTCAGCATCCTCACCAACATCTGTTGTTTCCTGAGTTGTTAAGTTTAGCCATTGTGACAGGTGAGAGTTAGTATCTAATTGTGGTCTTGATTTGTATTTCTCTGATGATGAATGATGTTGAGCCTCTTTTCATGAGTATGTTAACGCTTCTGGGTCTTCTTTGGAAAAGTGCCTATACATGTCTTCTGCCCATTTCTTCACTGGGTTATTTGTTTTTGGGTGCTGAGTTTGATAAGTTCTTTATAGATTTTAGATACTAACCCTTTATCTGATATGTCATTTGCAAATATCTTCTCCCATTCTGTTGGTTACCTTTTGATTTTGTTGATTGTTTCCTTCACTGTGTAGAAGCTTTTTATCTTGATGAGGTCACTGTACTTCATTTTTTATTTCATTTCCCTTGCCTCTGGAGACATAGCTAGTAAGAAGTTGCCACGGCCGAGGTCAAAAAGGTTGCTGCCTGTGTTCTTCTCTAGAATTTAGATGCTTTCCTGTCTCATATTTAGGTCTTTCATCCATTTTGAATTTTTCTGTATCGTGTAAGAACGTGGTCTTAATTTCATTCTTCTGCATGTTGCTGTCCATTTTCCCCAGCACCATTTGATGAAGAGATGGTCTTTTTTCCATTGCATACTCTTTCCTGCATTGTCGAAGATTAGTTGGCCATTCATTTGTGGGTCAATGTTGGGGTTCTCTATTCTATTTCATTGATCTATGTGTCTGTTTTTGTACCAGTACCATACTGTCTTGATGATTACAGCTTTGTAATATAGCTTGAAGTACAGAATTGTGATTCCTCCAACTTTGATTTTCTTTTTCAAAATTGCTTTGGTTCTTCAGGTTCTTTTAGAAACAAAAATTTTAGAATTGTTTGTTCTAGCTCTGTGAAGAATGCTAGTATTATTTTGATAGGGTCTGCCTTGAATGTGTAGGTTGCTTTGGATAGCATCAGCATTTTAACAATATTTGATCTTCCAATCCATGAGCATGGAATGTTTTTCCATTCCTTTGTGTCACCTTCAGTTCTTTCATAAGCTTTCTATAATTTTCTGCATATGGATCTTTTGCCTCTTTGTTTAGGTTTATCCCTAGGTATCTTATGGGCTTTGGGGCACTTGTAAATGGAATCAATTCCTTAATTTCTCTTTCTGCTGCTTCCTTACTGGTATATAGAAATGCAGCTGGTTTCTGTACATTGATTTTATATCCTGCGACTTTGCTGAATTCATGGATCAGTTCCAGTAGTATTTTGGTGGAGTCTTTTGTATTTTCTATGCAGAGCATCATGTTATCTGTGAAGAGTGAAAGTTTGACTTCTTTGCCAATCTGTATGCCTTTTATTTCTTCTTGTTGTCTGATTGCTGAAGCTAGGATTTCCAGTACTGTGTTAAAAACCAGTGGTGAGAGTGGACGTCCCTGTCGTGTTCTTGATCTCAGGGGAAAAGCTCTCAGTTTTTCCTTATTGAGAATGATATTAGCTGTGGATCTTTGATATATGGCCTTTATGATGTTGAGGTATGTCCCTTCTATCCCTACTTTTTTTTTTAAGGGTTTTTATCAAGAAAGGATGCTGTAACTATCAATAATAGCCAAAGTATGGAAAGAGCCCAAATGTCCATTGATAGATGAATGGATAAAGAAGATGTGGTATATATATACAATGGAATATTACTTGGTGATCAAAAAGAATGAAATCTTGCCATTTGCAACTACGTGGATGGAACTAGAGGGTATTATGCTAAGTGAAATTAGTCAGAGAAAGACAAATATATGACTTCACTCCCATGAGGACTTTAAGATAAAAAACAGATGAACATAAGGGAAGGGAAGCAAAAATAATGTAAAAGCAGGGAGGGGGACAAATCATAAGAGACACTTAAATATGGAGAATAAACAGAGGGTTACTGGAGGGGTTGTGGAGGGGGATGGGCTAAACAGGTAAGGGGCAGTAAGGAATCTACTCCTGAAATCATTGCTGTACTAGATGCTAACTAACTTGGATGTAAATTTAAGAAAGGAAAGGAGAGGAGGGGAGGGGAGGAGAGGAGAGGGGAGGAGAGGAGAGAAAGGAAGGAGGGAAGGGAAGGGAGGGGANAGGAGAGGGGAGGAGAGGAGAGAAAGGAAGGAGGGAAGGGAAGGGAGGGGAGGGGAAGGGAGGGAGGAAAGGAAGGAAGGAAGGAAGGAAGGAAGGAAGGAAGGAAGGAAGGAAGGAAGGAAGGAAGGAAGGAAGGAAGCTGTATTTGTCATTGTGCTTTTTCTGCATCTATTGTGAGGATCATATGGTTCTTATCCTTTCTTTTATTAATGTGTATCATGTTGATTGATTTGTGAATATTGAACAAGCCCTGCAGCCCAGGAATGAATCCCACTTGATCATGGTGAATAATTCTTTTGATGTACTGTTGAATTCGATTTGCTAGTATGTTGTTGAGAATTTTTGGCATCCATGTTCATCAGGGCAGTTGGCCTGTAATTCTCCTTCATAGAGGGGGTCTTTGTCTGGTATTGGAACCAAGGTAATACTGGCTTCATAGAATGAGTTTGGAAGCTTTCCTTCTGTTTCTATTTTTTTGGAACAGTTTGAGAAGAATAGGTGTTAACTCTTCTTCAAATGTCTGGTAGAATTCCCCCAGGAAGCCTTCTGGCCCAGGGCTCTTGTTTGTTGGGAGGTTTTTGATAACTGATTCCATTTCCTTGCTGGTTAGGGGTCTATTTAAATTGTCTATTTCTTCCTGTTTCTGTTATGGTAATTTATGAGTTTCTATGGTAATTTATGAGTTTCTAGGAATTTGTCCATTTCTTCCAGATTGCCTGGTTTGTTGGCATATCATTTTTCATAGTATTCTATACAAATAATAATTGTTTGTATTTCTGTGGTGGTGGTTGTGACCTTTCCTCTTTCATTTGTAATTTTATGTATTTGGGTTCTTCTCTCTCTCTCTCTCTCCCCCTCTCCCTCTCCCTCTCTCTTCTCTCTTCTCTCTTCTCTCTCTCTGTCTCTCTCTCTCTCTCTGTCTCTCCCCAAGCTTTACTTTTAAAATGACATAATAAATTTGCTAAAGGGGAGGCCGGTCTAGGTATGTCCAGGTCTGTGTTATTTCTCTAATCCACCATCCATTGTTCCTTGACTTTCTGATGAAGGTGATGTGAAGGTGAGTGTCTGTGCGTGGCACACGACGGGACACGGCACTCTGCTCCTGGATGTAATTTGAGGAGCGTCCACATGCCTCTCTTCGTTATTGCTCATGTTCAGGTCATTTCATTCTGCTGGGGCTGGCTCTGATGCCAAATTCCAGGAAGGCTCAGCTGTAGCCAAGAGAGCTAAAAGGCTCTCTAGGTCACCTCTGTGGACCAGCTGCATGGAAATTAATTAGAGACAGACCATGTCCCCTGTGGCTCAGGTCTCAGTGATGCTGAAGTCATTAGCAGTTGTGTTCCGCTACAGCTTCCATCTCTGACTCTGAAAATTTGTTTCGGCAGGAAGAGGCGGGCAGACTGAGGTGGTGGCTAGTGACAGTACAACTTTAATTCCCAGGTAGTTTGTCAGAGTCACTGGGGTGCAGCGACCTCCAGAGACAGGGGCGTTTTTCATCAAATCAGAGACAGCGGTGTGCTTATTCCCCTGGCCACCACTTAATTCCCTTTGCTATAAACGAGTGTGTCATCCCCGAAGCACAGGGGGTGGTGACCATAGCAACAAATCACCCAAATATTACTTTATTCCATTTGTGTTTCATTAAGCCTCCCTTGCCACGAACGACTTGTGTTACTGTTTCCATTGTAACTAGCTCTTTTTCTTCCTTTTTCTCTTTTTAAACTCTATATAGGATCCAAGAAAGAAGTACAAAAAGATCAAGATGCTAATAAACCTGCTGTTTCGTCTCCTAAGAGAACAGTGGTTTCAGCCACCAAGCTTCATTCACCAGGTATTTAAGAAATGTGATTGGTGTTCATTCAGGGAGAAGGCTTGAACTTGTCATTTATTTTGTTCAAATGTCATTAATGGAGCAGTGCCAGCCCCCGAGATATGTGTCACGGTATCAGGACTTGATGTACATATTGCTGATGTGTTCTCACTCTAGATGAAATGAACCAGCTGTTGGCATCATTTTATGTTAAAAAACAAAATGTTATCGGGCTCTTAAGAGGTAAGATCTTCTCTGTGTAGGAGTATCTGCTATTCCAACAGCACGTAGGAATAATTTACAATCGAAAAACAGACTTTGAAGATCTAACCTCAAGAGATAATAATAGCTTCTAAAAAGAAGAAAAACAGAAAAACAATGGTAATACTTGCAATTTTGTCAATGAGGAAAACATTTACTTACCTTCAGATATGAAGAAACTAGGTAACATCACTTGAGAGTTGAAAATCATTTATCGTGGAATTTGATATTGTAGGCATTAACCCCTTTTAAAACAGAATGGAGTATAACCTCACATTCATTAAGCAAGAAAATTGTAGCAATAGTAGTTACTGTTTGAGAATACTTATACCAGGATATGAGGATATTCCTTAGCTCTTTAAATGTATTAATTTATTGAATGCCTGCAATGACTATGAAACACTTATTGAATAGTCAAAAGGTATTTATTAAACACATATCATATGCTGTGAAATCTAGCTTTAGACTGCGTACAAAGCACACACCTCAATGTAAGAGTACTAAAAGGTTAAAACATGAAAGGAAATATTTATACCAAGTAAATATTAAAGAATATTTAATTTGTTTAATTAATTTATCAAATTAATTTATCAAAGAGTATACACTTTGATAAAATATTCAAATATTTTATAATTTTTTATTGTTTTTTTCATCTTACTGAATTTTGAAGTTTTTTTTAAAAATATATTTTGAATATAGTTTTTTTTCAGTTACATGATTTACAGTCCCCCCCCCACCCAGTCTGTGGCTTGTTTTGTGTTCTCCTAGCAGTGCTTTAGAAGAGTACACTTTCTTAACTTTCCTGAAGTCCAGTTCATAATTTTTTTCTTTTATGGATTATGCTTTTGGTATTATCTAAAAAAAAATCGTTGCATCATCCTCAACCATGAAGATTTTTTCCTACATTTTCTTCTAAAAGATTTAGAGTTCTAGGCTTTATATTTAAGTCTGTGATCCATTTGAGTTTACTTTCATACACCGTGTGAGGGAGGTGAGCCTTGACATTTTTTGCAGGGTAACATGCAACAAATTTCTACTCTGATCTTTATGATTTCTTTTATTCTGTTTCTACAGGGTTTAACTAGCTGATATCATTAGTTTAAAATCTTTCTTCTTTTTCTAATGTGTGTGTTTAATAAAATAAATTTCCCTTTATTCATTGCTTAAGCTATAGTCCATAAATTTTGATATACTAGGTTTCATCTTCATTGGGTTCAAACTATTTTTAAATTTCCTTTTATGATTTCTTCTTTACTCATGATTATTTTGAAGTGTGTTTGCAGATATCTGGGACTTTCCAGAGATCTTTCTGATTTTATTTCTAATTTAATTCCATTGTGGTTGGAGAATATACTTTGGATGACTTGAATCCTCTTAAATTTATTGAGACGTTGTTTTATGATTCACAACAAGGTCCATCTTGGTAAATGATTCATACACACTAAAGAAAAACGTCTATTGCGCCCTATCTATGTGAAGCATTCTACGAATGTCATGGGTCAAGTTGGCTGATAGCATAGTTCAAGTATTCTATATCCTTACTGATTTTCTGTCTACATGTTCTCTTTGTAATTGAGAGAAGGTTGTTGAAATTTCTAAGTATAATTGTGGACTTGTCTCTTTCTCCTTTCGGTTCTATCATTATTTGCTTCTTGTATTCTGAAGCTCTGCTATTAGGTACATAAACCTTTAGGATCATTTATCATTTTGATGAATTGCCCACTTTATCATTAGGAAATGACCCTGTTTATCCCTGGTAATATTCTTTTCCCTGAAATCTACCTTATTCAATATTAATTGTACCACTCCAGGATTCCATTAGTTCCGCATGGTTATACCTCCTCGCACGTTCCTCCTTTTCATCTGCGTGTCTCTTTATTTTCAAGTGTGTTTCTTACAAGCAGCACATAATTGGCTCTTGCATTTTTCCCTAATCTGAAAGCTCTGCCTTTGATGTACATTTCATGTTATTGATTTGGTTGGGATTAAATCTACCATCTTCCTATTATTTTCTATCTCATGTGTTGTTTTTTGTTTTTTCCCCTATTTTACTGCCTTCTTTTGAATTAATTAAATATAATGATTCCATTTGTCCTCTTTATTGCCGTATTAGCTATCTGTCTCTTATTGGGTTATTTTAGTTGTTATTTAGTTATTTAGTTGTCGCTTTAGGGTTCATAGCTTCTATCTTTAACTTTTCACATTCTGCCTTGAAACGATACCAAATCACTTCACATACCATATAATACAGTGGATCCTTGAACAACATTGGTTGGAACTGTGCAGGTCCCCTTATGTGCGAACTTTCTTCAGTAAATACAGTACATACCGTAAATATATTTTCTCTTTCTTATGATTTCTTAATGACATTTTCTTTTCTCCAGCTTACTGTATTCCTGGTATAATATCGGATACATCTAGCATACAGTGTGTTGATCAATTGACTCTGATATCAGAAAGGGTTCCAGTCAACAGTAGGCGCTCAGTAGTTAAGTTTGGGGGTGGAGAGTCAAAAGTTATATGTGGATTTTCAACTGCACAGGGGGCTGTTACCCCTCACCCCTGCGCTGTTCAAGGCTCAACCGTGTAAGAATCTCTCAACTGTATTCTTCCATTTCTTTCCTGACATTTGTACTCCTGTTATCAAATACTTTCCTTCCACATGTGTCCTAAACCCCGCACTGCACTCTTCCCATTGACTATCAACGCTGTTTTCTTTCTAGGAGATGTAAATAAGAAAAAAGTCTTTCAGACTTTCCCTTTAGTTGTCATTTCTAGTGCTTTTTGTTCCTCTATGCAAACCCAGATTTCCAGCTGGTCCCATTGTTTTTCTACCTAAAGTATTTTCTCTGACTTTCTTGGTGGTGGAGTTTTCTGGTGGTAGAATCTTTCTGTTTCTGTGGACCTTCGTTTTTCTTGGATACTTTTACTTTGTTCAGAATTCAAGTTGGCATTTTCCCCCCTGAAGTATTTAAGGATGTTGTTCCATTGTCTTTTGGTTTGAATGGTTTCCAGTGAAGACAAACCCCTCTCCTTATCTTTGTTTCTCTGTACATAAGGCATCCTTCTTCTCTGGCTGTTTGAAAGCTGTTCTTTTTAGCACCCATTTTTAGCAAGGTGA
Organism: Hyaena hyaena; assembly: GCF_003009895.1. Taxonomy (NCBI): domain Eukaryota; kingdom Metazoa; phylum Chordata; class Mammalia; order Carnivora; family Hyaenidae; genus Hyaena; species Hyaena hyaena. Next base: position 1,191,775 of record NW_024080643.1, on the reverse strand, counting down.
TTACACTTTGCCTTGGTATCCTTTTCTTCGTGGTTTTTGTACTTGAGGTTTGTTGTGATTCTTAGATCTGTGGGATACAGTTTTCATACAGTTTGAAAGTGTGTTGCCTATCATCTCCTCAGACATGTTCAGGCCTGACCCCTCCTCTTCTGGGACTCCAGCTGTATATACATTAGGCCACTTGAAGTTGACTCACAACTCCTGTCCAAACTGATAACCCTGTTTGCTTCCTTCACCCTTTTTTCTCTGCATGTTTCATTTTGGATAGTTTCTCTTATTGTATGTTTGCTAATTTTCCTTTCTTTCTTTCTTTCTTTCTTTCTTTCTTTCTTTCTTTCTTTCTTTCTTTCTTTCTTTCTTTCTTTCTTTCTTTCTTTCTCTCTCTCTCTCTCTCTCTCTCTCTCTCTCTCTCTCTCTTTTCTTTCTTTCTTTTTTAAATAGCACCCATTTGTTTGTTCTACTGGACACAATTCTGTAGGTTAGACATGCAGGTGTGGCTTCTGTGGGTTCTCTGTTCAAAATATCACAATCATGATGTCAGTGGGGCTGAGTTCTTGAGCGGAGGCTCTGGAGGAAAAAGCCACTTTCAAATGCATTCAGGCTGTTGGTAGAACCAGTTCACTGTAGTTGTAGGACTGAGGTGCCTGTTGACAGTCAGCCACCACTTTCAGCTCGGAGGGCCCCTGACAACCACTGGTCTACCTTCTGTTTTATGGGATTTGCTTAGTGTGGATATTTCATATAAATGGAATCGCACAGCATGTGACCTTTTGAATTGGTTTCTTTGATTTTCATCATGTTTTTGAGGCTCATTCGTGTTAAAGCTTGAATCAGTATTTTATTCCTGGTTTTGGCCGAGTAATATTCCATTCCATAACATTCCATATATCACATATGATAGTTTACATTCATCAATTGATGGACATTTGGGTTGTATCCAGTGTTGGGGCTGCTATGAGTAATGCTGCTATGAACATTCATGTTACAATCTTTCCTTATGTCATGTCTGAATCTACTCTTTATCTCATTCTGTGTATTTTTCGTCTTAGACATTTGAGTTTTCAATCTCTAGAATTTTTATTTAGGTCTTTTTTTTTTCTTTAAATCTGCTTTATTTCTACTTGACATATTCAATCATTCCACTAGCTTCTTGAACATATGGAATGTAGTCACAAATAACTGTTAATCATCTGCGTCATTTCTTGTGGGCTTCACTTGATTGCATTTCTCCTCCTTATGGGTTATGTATCCCTGCTTACTTCCGTGCCTGAGAATTTTTTTTTGGATTCCAGACATTGTAAATTTTTCCTTGTTGGGTGGTGGATTTTTTTTTTAATTCCTATGAATATTCTTAAGCTTTATTCTTAAACAAAAGTATGTTCCTTGCAGAGAGTTTAGTTATTTTGGGTCTTGCTTATTGGCTTTGTTAGGCAGGTCCCAACTAATGATGAGCCCAGAGCCAATTTTACCATATTACCAAGCCAAGACCCTTCTGGGTATACTCTCCATTGCCCCCTGAATTTTGAGGTTTTCTACTTTGGCTGACGGGAACAAGAACGAATTCTGAGCCTCTGTGAGCACTCAGGAATTGTTCCCTGAATTTGGGGAATTCTTTCCCGGGCCTTGGATACTCTCTTCCCAGGCACACAGTGATTAGAACTTGTCCTTAAACTCGAGGGGACCCTGTTCTCTCTGTGGAGTGATGTTCTCTCTGCTAGTCTCCCTTGTAACCTCTGAGTCCTCAGCTTCCTGAATCCCCAGCCCCATTTTCTCAACTTGGGGAAACCACCAGGCTTCACATGGGTTCCCCCACTCATGCCACAGCCTAGAAGGTCACTCCAGGAAATAGGCTGAGGCAACTATAGGGATTACTTCCTTTGCTTTCCAGCTCAGGATCCCTGTGCTTCACTGCCTAATGTTGATGTCCTAAAACCATTGTCTGATTACATTTGGGCTGAGTTTTTTTGGGTTTGTTTCAGATCAGAAGTTAAGTCTGATCCTTCTCACTCCATCTTGGCCAAAAGTAGTTATATTTTGGAATATAAAAGTTTAGCAATTGCCGTAATACTATTAAACCATGATTTTTCACCCTTGGAGAAAACAGTTCAGATTTACCTTGCTACCTATACCTCTTACAAATACTAAGAAATTTCCTGAAGATGAGAATATTTTTATGTCACCCTTTATTTTGTCTAGAGAATGGGTTGTAGTAACAAATTTTTATAGTTGGCTTTGGAAACCCTGATTATAACTTCTGGGGATTTTTTTTGTTTGTTCACTTTTACATCATATAGAAAAGAATCCACTCCTTCCTTGGAATGGGAGGTGGAAGCCTCTCCTTTCTAGAGCATAGCAGGTTGGTACCCAGTTTAGTAATTCCTGCCCTCACTCATGCTCATGACCGGCTGGAAGGAAATTTCTGGTCCCCCTGCCATTTGCTCGTCACCTTCCCCACACTAGCCAACCTCAGGCCAACAAGTGCCAGGACTAAGTAGGAAAATAGTGTGCTATTTGGTGGAATTTTCTGGAATAAATTTAGATCTATTTAAGAAAAATAAAGCCTACCCAAGACCACAGGGAACTAGGCACGTGTGCTACCTGGGGTTGCTGCAGATGCCAGTATGCAAGAAACAGATTTCCTTTCTGCTAGGATGTTGGCCAAACTCATGAAGTGCTTTTCCCTAAGCCAGAAGGCTGTCTGTCTAAGTTGCGTCCTGTCCTTCTTATTCACAAGGGTTAAGGCCATGGGCCTCCTCTGATGTTGTAAATACACAGATTCCAGTGCTGCACTGTTTGTTTATCACATCAGTTAAGCTTCCAGCTTTAAAATTAAACCAAGCTTTTTTATCCATTAGAATCCTCTAGACAGTGAGCGGATGGCTGCGGATGAATTTTTAATATTCTCTTTCCATTTTTAAGGGCTGCATTCTCCCCAGTGCTCTTGCCTTTGCACGCAAGTGGCTTGCATTCACCTCTATGAGAATATAAGGTTACTGGCTTTTCCCCTAAGCTGCCAGTTGTCGCTGGGACTATCACAGATTCTATCTGGCCCTTGGGTGGCTGACAAGAAATTGTGATTGGGGCAAGATTGATATCCTGGGAGAATGTTCTGGATTTAGAATGTGTCCTGAACATGTGAGATCTGTCAGAGATGCTGTAGAGGAGGCCAGCAGTTTGCCGAAGTGGCAGGAGCCCTGGACAAGAAGTCAGAAGCAGGAAATCCAGGCTGGGTCCCTACTGACAGTGGATCGCCTCGGGTCAAAGACGGGGCCTCATTCCTTTGCACTCCCCGCTGGACCTTGCATTATGTCGCTCAGAGTAGGAGCTTAGTAAAAGCTGTCAAATATTTTGGTTCCCCACAGAAACATGCGACATGAAGTGTGCCACGTGAAATTGTCGCTGTCTGTAGGTCATGGCAAAACACTGGTCTAGGTACTTCTGTTCACAGATTTCATACTGAAGAGTTGCTCTGGGGATAAACCTCAGTAACAGTTGGGAGGTTTATTAAGGCACTCGTTAAAAAACTCGTTATTGCTACTCTCTTTTTCACTTCATTTGAAGACTCCAGAACCATCAATAAGCCTCATTTTGAATGTCTTTATTCATTAATCGACTTCCTAGTTCAAGTGAGTAGAAATCAGAAGGCTATTGTAGGAGACGGATTCTTTGGAAGGAGTCCAAACACACATACGAGGCTCTGCCTGACTGGGGAGAGAGGTCAGTGGCTTGCCTGCCGGCCTAGAAGCTCTGACCACCGCAGACGCTATATAAATACTGCAAGTAATAGGGAAGGAGGTGATAACAAAGCCTTCCAGCACCTGGACATGTCCTCAGGAGACATGGCACGCCCCCCCCCCCCCCCATTTAAAGCATTTCTCCAGCTCTTCCAGAAAAACACGGGTGTAAGAGGTCAGAAGTGAGGCACCTCAGACACCTCTTCTCAGTGCCAAGCGTGTGCTCCATGAGCAACACGTGATCACTGCCTTCCAGAAGATTCCCATCATGCTCCCGTACCCCCTTACTTCCTAAGCCGATTGGTATTTTAGCTCCATTATGTGCTGGCTTTTAGGAGAAGGCAGCAGAAGCACACACAATCCTCAATTTTTAGTGAGACAGGTGAAGCTGGCTGTGTGTCAGTCATTTTATTTCAACATAAGTTCTCCGTCTCTAAGATGATAGAGGAGCCCATGCGGCTGTCCTCACACACCGTCCTAGGGACAGTGTGACATGTGGGTGGACAGGAAAGTAAGCGACAGAACAGTACTTCAGGGAGCTAACTATAGACATACTTAACAGAAACTGACAGCGCACAAAGGATACTTGTTTTGGTGAGGACCAAAAATATGCTGCTGATAGTAAAACGATTATTGGTTCTAGACAGAATCCTAGCAGTAGACTTAGAAAATGGCAGGACCCTTATCAGCTAAAGCAATAGACAACTCCAGAGCCAACCTTGTTTCTCTGCATTTCCTTCCAATAGCCTTAGCACCGGGGTCTGAGCCTCAGACGGGGCTGGGACAGTTGGTGGGGTGCCAAGTGGACCGTGGACCAAGAATCCCAAATGAAGATTGGTTCCAGGAGGTAGTTTGGTGTCAGAAGGCCTCAGATCTTAAGTTCGTAGGGGAACGTCTGTCTTGACTCAGAACATCATTTTGGTGTTCCCATGAGTAGAAGGTGGACTGAGTGGACTGATGTTCAGTAACATAACTGCATTGGTACCGAAATGAACACTGGGAATAGGATTTCACCAAATCCTTTTATGCTGTCCATTTACTGCTGAGTATTGTCGCTGACCTAACACTGATGGCAATGATGAAAATAATAGTAAAAATAACCATAACAGGGGTTAAATCTGACAGCCAAAGACACACAACAACATGAGTGCTTACAATATGCACAAGTTCAGAGATGATTCTTTATGCTAGATTGCAATTATCTGTAATTCACTGAGCTACAAGTAGGTTTTATGATTTCCTTTAGATTTCGAAAAGAAGTGCCTTCGATTGTAATGGTGTCGGGTACCTGGTACCTCAACACATTCCATGAAACTGGAATGTTTTATAAAATCATCAGCCACGCCAATAAAATGGTAAAGAGTACACATGGAAAAAAAAATCGACCTTGGTTCTTAGGCTGTGTCTTAGAGTTTAATTCAGGCAGCACTAACATCTCCCGCATGTTGTTAGTAATTATTTTTCTTTTGTTACCAGTATTGAGAATGTTAGGATTAAGCACATATTAAGAGTGATTTGCCTACAATGAGCAAGTGAATTTTCTGGATTATTATGGACACCACCATTGTAAGGACAGTTTTAAGGGAGCATTAATTGCACGTTCTACTACTCCATTAAGCCATAATAGTTTAAGATACATCATATGTGAGGTTGCATTGTGATCTCTGATGATTCCTTAAGAAGAAGATTTAATTAAAATTAGTACGGTTACCATTAAATTAACACTCAGAAGTGTTTAGATCAGTTAACCATCTTCTCCCCTTAAAACATGAGGCCACCTGGGTGTTCCGTAGAGTAAGCCTGTTACCCTGCTGTGTCTATTGTATCAGGGACAGAGGAGACCACCATTTTCGGACTGGTCTTCTCTGTTACTCCCTGATATTTTGGAGGGGCCAAGGGAGACAAAAGACCTTTTGAAATATTAAAGTTTCTTCACGATTGTGTGCTCAGCGTCCGTGTCATGTTCTCTCCCTGAGCAAAGGGAAGAACGTGCTTGGGAGACACACGTCCACTGTCCACCACTGCCAGGCTGGTCTGCAGCTCACACAGGAAGCACGGGGTCCTGAGGGAGACTCCTGCTTACCCTGGGCCCTGACCGTGATGCAGTACCTGTCTCTGAGCTCCTCCCTGGGGCCTTGCCTTTACTCCCCCAAGCGTCCACCTCATGTCATTCTCCTAAAAGCCACCCCACCCCGTCCCCAGCTCCTGGTGGAGTTTCTGGTCCCTTCCTCAGTGTTTGCCTGGATCCAGGAGCCTCATCTCAGAGGGTCTGTGAGCCAAGGGAAGAAATGAACACTTTCCTTATACCTCAGTGGAGCACAGCGCAGAGAGGGGTCCGCGCAGGTCAAGTGCTGTCTTACACTCAAAACATCATTCTGGCTATTGTGCAGTATAAGTAAAAAAAAAAAAAAAAAAGGTAAAAGAAGCAGGGCTTTGCATTAGAAAGTTTTGGGGGGGTTATGGGGGTTATGGGGGCTTGGACTGGACCTGTTAGCCCTGGAGATGGCATGAGTGGTCACATGGGGGAAGAATTTGGGGGGCCATTGATGCTGTAGGAACTTAATGCCAGGAATCCCTAGAGTAGAGGTCATTAGAGGCATGACTTGACCCTGACACCAGAAAGAGCAACCACAGTAAGGGGGAGAAGGCGCTGGTAGGCGTTGGTCCTGGAGGCCAGACTACAAGGCTGCGAGGTTCTAACGCTGGGTTCAGCCGAGATCGACTGATTTATTCCCTGTTAGACATTTTCACAGAGGAATCCCCTTGAAGAAAACGAAAGAAGCAGCCCCGCGTCGATCTCTCTAAGCAAACCTGGAAGAAATGCCGGGAGCTGGAAGAAATCTGGCAGTTTTGTCCGTTATTCTTTCCCTGACCATGAACCTCTGCTATTTAAGTCCCTGTCTGGTTTTGGTTTTTCTTTTCCTTTCAGCACCTGAAAGGACACATCGCGAGCAGTGCCTTCTCGGCCGCTTGCTCGTGATGAAATCCTTCGGCACCGAAGAAGCTGTTGTCCCGCTTGGGGTGAGTGTTCTCCCACAAGTGACCGTTTGTACTGTCTTCCCCCGCAGGACACCCCAAACAGCGGACGGCGGCTCCCCGAAATGGGTTTTCCCCGAAGCCCGACCTGCAGGTGCGTGAAGCCGAGCGGCAGCTGGTGCAGCGGCTGAAAGGCAGGTGCCAGCAGCAGGCCAGGCATCTGGGGCTCGTCCAGGCGGAGCTGCGCAGGGCCGTGTGCGCCTTCCAGGCCCTCGCCGTGTCCACCCAGTACTTCTCCAGAAAGGTGAGGCCGCGTTTGGTGCACGTCCGGGGGCCTCTTGTCGGAGGGGAGGGCAGTGATGGTGATGGTGACCTGGGAGGCTGTGTGTTTCAGTTTGGGTCTGGGGTCAGAGACCAGTTTGATGTTCAGAAGGTCCTGCAGAATCCCAGCAGTGACATCGAATGCTCAGGGAGCCAAGTTGGTACTTTTTGTGTGTGTGAAAGAAATCAGTCTGGGAAGAGTGATTTTGTCACCTTGATTTCAAACGGGAGAGTGCTATAAAAGAGAAAGGAGAAGGTAGAAAGGAGCCTTTCGACAACGGTGAGTGCTTTGAAGAGAATGAAACTTGAGGTCGTTTGCATTTTAGGGACGAAATGGCCGAATTCTAAAATGTCCGCACATTTCATAGAAGAGGGACGCAGGGGCACAGCGCTGGTTTTGGCCGTTGAGGGGACAGTGGCTGTGCCAGGCCGGGGGGCATCTGGCCCAGGAGTCAGGGCCAGGCTCACAGTGTTCACAGCGCAGCATGAGGGAGAGGGCATCCTCTCTGCTCCGCTGGCCTTTCTGAAAATGCAAAACGGGCTGGCTTCTTCCCAGCACATGAGTTGTCCAGAGGCTCCTGGGGCCATGCAGATGCTGAGTCTGTTAGGAGCCACGGTGTAGCAAAGCTTTCCTACCTCTTGATGTGGAACAGAGGTTAGAGAGAGCCTGGTATCTGATCCAGTGCATTTGTGCTCCAGCAAGAAGTGGCCAAGCCATGTTTGGGGGAGAAAATGAACGGTCCCCTTCAAGGTTTAAACATTATGACTCTGCATATTAGAAACCCATAGGGCATTTTGAGTTTCGTACATGGACCTTCTGGTACCTATAAATGGGAGGAAGTAAAAATGCTATATAGATGCTCTCCAAATAAGAAGATGAACTAACTACCTAATACCAGGCTAGTTTAAAGAAGAAAACCAAAAGAATGTTAGGTAACCCTGTGTCCACAGGCTTTGTATATTTTCTTCACATGAAAGCATGGAGGACTCTGGCTTTTGATGATCTCGTACACCCTCCCCTGCCCCTAGTGCACAAGTCTGAGCTGTCTGTCTACTTTTTGTTGTTTCCTGTTTCACTTAACGCTTTCAGCAGAAAGAGCCTATTACCCATTTGTTGGCATAATGAAAGACAAGGAAAACAGATTTCAGTTTCATCAATAGTTTCAGCGTCTCTGCCCGCCAAAATGTTAACAACGAACAAACAGTCCATTTGAATTTCACACCTTCTGGTCTGCTCCCATCCGTGTCACCTGTGAACCCTGAAGTGGCTGTAGACCCAACCTCATAAGAATTAAAATTACACATTTCTGAGGTAGCGAAGAGGCCTGGCTCACTGTTGTAAATGCTGAGCAGTTTCCTTATTCGAGAAAGAGTGACACATTTGTTGTTGTTGTTGTTTAGCTAGATGCTCATTTTCTCACTGGCTGTCAAATCTTTAATAAAGAGAGGAAAACAGAGTTATTCATTGAGGTTCTAATAACATTTATGTTGGTACTGTGCCCTTCTTGAGTTACCCTTCCCAGGCATCATCCATCATAACAAATCTTTATTTTTTTTCTTCATTTTATTTCCACTATAGTTAACATACAGTGTTATATTAGTTTCAGGTGTACGATGTAATGATTCAGCTCTTCCATGCATCACCCGGTGCTCATCTCATAACTGGGACTCCTGGCCCTCGTTTATGCCTTTATGGCAGAGAAGGGAGTTAGTTCCTGTGCAGAAATTAAGGGTTGGTTCCCTGGAGTTATCTATTTCTGTGCCCCCGGCATATTCCTTGTTGGCCCACGGACCGAGAGTTTTATTTCTGTGCAGCATACACATGGCCCTTAAATCAGAGACCAAACAGGGCCATCAGGTGATTTGTAGGCACCTCCCTCAGACCTCCTAGTACTCGAGCTGCACTCGGTGTGACATTTCAGCAAGAAGGATGGCAGACATGAATTTCATTTTCTTTTCGGTAAATCACAACCAGCCGCTCCAGACAGGCTTCCCAAACGGCCATGGCATTTCACCTCCCACACACTGTGTGCTTTTCTGTCTTTCTGATCTCAGTTCTCTCTCCAGATAAACCCCAGAACTAAAAATGAGCATGTTAAAAAAAAAAAAAATCTGTAATCGAACGTAAGTGGCTTTTGCACAGGCTACCATGTGTCCTCCGTGGTTAGGGTAGTTGATTGGAGAGTCTGCCAGTAACACCAGATTAGACCAGGAGGTATGATGTGGGGTGAAGCACCTGGGAAAATAGAGGCACAGCCATCAGCTAACTTCCAAGGATGAAGCCCTCGATGACAAGGTCTAGTGGTGCTGAGATGCTCGGTATCACTCTCGTGGGAAGCCAGTGCGTAATTATTACCTGCAGGAACGTTCAGAGCAGATCATGCCAGCCATGAAGCACGTGGCCCCTAGAGCCAGTGTGAAAAGGCAGTCTCTCTTTCCTCTTCTGGTGGGAAGACTCTGCCGTGTTTCTTGGAACTCTACCCATGTATGGTATCTACACTGTAGCATATTTACCTGCAAAGCATGGTGAGAGTCCAGGGCCAGCAAGAGCCAGCCCCCTCTTCACCTCCATCTATGAATGAGACCTTGAGCAAGTACCTGCCCCTCTCAGACCCTTGTCACATCACCTAAAGGAGTAACATCCTAGCCCTTGCTCTGTCTCCAGTAGCCGCATCCTCTCTGACCAGTCATCCCTGAGTCTTGGTTTTCTCAATTTCACATAGGGTTAGTAATAGTGCTTCACAATAATAGAGAATGTAGTAAATTAATAGGCTAAGGTACTTCAAACGATTATTGAAAAAACATTCTTTTTTTTAATGTTTATTTTTGAGAGAGAGAGAGAGAATCAGAGCATAAATGGGGGTAGGGGCAGAAAGAGAGGGAGACACAGAATCTGAAGCAGGTGCCAGGCTCTGAGCTGTCAGAGCCTGATGTGGGGCCTGAACCTACACACTGCAAGATCATGACCTGAGCTGAAGTTGGACACTTAACCGACTGAGCCACCCAGGCGCCCAGAAAACACACACACACACACACACACACACACACACACAAACACCATTCTTTTTGAGTACAAGAAGATCTGACAAAGCCCTTCTCTCAAATATTTTACTCTCCAGTAGGACGAACATATGAATAGATGAGATACACAAAGTTAAAACACAGTACAAACCACTCGTATTTCATATGTATATATGTACATAGTGTGGCCTGGAGTGTACTTTAAGGAGGAAATCATTTTCTAGGCTAGCTATTCAGCTGCTGCTATATATTTTTCCCAGAATGTGCTGATGCTGCTAAGTATGTATTGGAAGTAAGTCTCAGTGTATGGGAAGTCACCAGAAAAAAGGAATTAGAAGCCTAGATAAGAATCTTCCATTTCTGCCCCGTGCTTCACAGCTCCTGGCAGAGCAGCTGTGAAAACTGTCAGCTGCGACACAGCCTGAGCCCGGTGTCCAGGGATTTTAAGATGCCACATTTAGGTGCGAACATCCGCCTCTCGCTGGTGCCGGTTCCAGACAGTGCCATCCCTGTGGCAGGGCCTGGTCCTCACCACGGGACAAACAGACCTGCTGAAATCTGTGGTCCCAGACCTCCGGATGGTGTCGAAACGAGCATGACACTCTCAGACTCGGCACTTTTAGAATGGAGTTGAATGATTTTTTTTTTTAAATCTGTTTCTTGTTCCCCGGGAATGTTACTCTTTAGCGGCCCCTCGTGGCGTATCCGGGAAACAGCCCAGACAGTGATCCTGTATTAAATGGTTTGCCTTGCTTTGTAGCTCCAAGTTTTATATATCTGAGTTTTTTTTATTTTCATCTTATTTTTAGTAAGATTTATTACATTTATTCTATATTTTTCATATTGATTTATGTCATTTTTATCATTAACTGAATGTACATAGATAGTACATGATGGTTTTTAATTTTTTAATTTTTTTATTAAATAGATAAAAGACTTGAAAGCTGATGTCAAACATTTGTGTACTATATAAGCCTATTAAAATTCAGAATGCGTCAGCCCCCTTTCTCTTTCTCTCTCTCTCTCTATATATACATATATATATTGCTTTTACTAGTTGACCTTATATCACATAAAAATTTTAATTATAGGCACTTAGAAAGAGGACCATCCAAACACCCATCGTTTATATTTAATACTTATTAACATCTTGCTATATTTGATGAGAGCTTTGGGGGTTATAGTGGAGTTCGTGGGGTCCAGAGCCGACAGCCAAGTAAGAATTCTCGAAGATGTCTTTGGTGCAAAAAGGTGATTTAATTGAAGCACGGGACAGGACCAGGAGCAGAGACTGGTGTTGGGGGAGTTCAAGTCCAGGGGAAATTTCCAGGGAGAGTTTCATATGCTAAAGACTCACTGAGCACTGGAGGCCCAGCTATTGTCAAGCTACGGTGGTTTTTCCCTCTAGCAAAGCATTAGCATGAAGACAGTAGGGAGTTCGGGAGAAACAGATGCTACGCCTGCCTCAAGGACTTGTCCATGGGCTGCAGGTTAGTTATAAGGAAATTTAATTTTATCTGCCATTTACCTCTGCCTTTGTTTCCCACATCATATTCACTCTTCTATGTTTTTGTTGTTAGTTAAGGGCACACATTTTAAAACATAGTTTTTATATTTCAACTTCAGCTTTTCAAGTCATTTATGCTAGTGGAAGATTTTAATCAATGCAGCGTCTCCCCCTATGAAGAAAACTAGACCAAAATCACACATCACAATATTTGTAATGTGTGATTTTGCTCTAATTTTCATTATCAGTCTAGTCACAAGCTTATCAATTTTACTAATCTTTTCAGAGAACTAACTTGTGTCATTGATTTTCTCAACTGGTTGTTTTCTGTTTCATTGACATTTACTCTTATCCATATTATTTAGGTCCTTATAAATTTTTTGTTTAATTGGATTTTTAGTTTTTTTTAAGGAGAATGTTTTTATTGTCGATCTTATTTCTTTTTCCTGCTAGAAGCACGTATAGCTAGGAGCTATAAATCCCCTTCAGGAACTGTATTAGCAAAACCCACAAATTTTGATATGCTGTGTTTTAATTTTCATTCCATTAATATTTCATTCCATTTTATATTTACATATATAGTATATGTACATATAATAGTATATACAGTATATATAATAGTGTACTTCTATATCCTATATAAAATATATGTTATATATGATATAATACATATATAATATATAATTACATGCATAGTCTCTGTATTTATTTCTGAATATATATTATTGTGACCCTCACAACAACCTTACCTGGTATAGATATTATTTGCACATGACAGTTGAAGAAACTGAGCCTAGCGAGACTATACAGCCCTTCTAGAGGCAGTATAATTAGAAAGGGGTGGAGCCGTGATACAAAAACAGGTTAGTCCTTATTCAACACCCATGTTTTTCCACAAGATTCTGTGCCACCTCTCCTTCTGCCCTCTTACCCTCAAGGTGCTTTAATGCAGTTAAAGAGAAAAAAACATTAATTGAACAAAACAAAGTAACACAGTTGTCAAAAAGTTCACACTTGTACAGGCATTAACAGAAAACTATCTAAGGTAACACTTAACCAGGTGCCATGAAAAAGCGGTATGTGCTCAGGTGAAAGCCCGGTTCTCTGAATGGGAAGGGAAAGGCCTGAGGAGGCTTGGGAGGAGCCACAGTGGACTGAGGCGGGATCCTGGATGAGTAAAGAGGAAGGGAGAGCTTAGGCACACGTGGGAAGGGCACTCAGAGTCTGTTGTCTGCCAAGTGGCATTCTCTTGCCTCTCTGAGCTCTTGGTACATTAATGATTTATGGGTAGAGTCCTAGGCACTTGGTAATTGTTTCTAAAAGCACAATGACCCCTCTGTAACAGATCAAAGCTCCTCATAGTGAAGACAACCCAGATTCAGCTTCTTGCTTCAGAGCACTTGGCTTTGTTGTTTGGTCAGAGGAGGGAGTGTGCTATAGGAGAGGAGAGAGAAGAGACAGAGGTAGAATCACTTGTAAAATAAATGCTTTTCTTGATTTAGCCACTTCTTACGTTCAGATTTTAAATCATCAGGATAACTGTCTGCCCTCGAGCTCCAAAAGCAGTAGAGAAGCCATCACATCCTCCAGCCCAAAGATTTTGTGTTCCCGAGACTTCTCCATGGAGTGGAGCGCTCAGAGCAGGAATTACACCTTTTCAAAGCTGAAAACTGTTTCGTTGCTCTTTAAATCCTAAAATATGGCCATTTAAACAGTGTTTTCTGCCCCTCCTCCCCACCTTATAAACAATGCCTGTGATTATCTTCTCTTCTCTTAATTTTGCCTTGAAAAACTAAAGGTTTAGAGAAAATGCGAGCACTTCTGACAGTTCTGCATATAACCTGGTGGGAAACGTTCGTGGAGAAGTAAATTGACCGGCCAGCAGCCAGCGATTGCTGTTCTGAAAGAACGTTCTATGTCACAAAAGTACATGTACCTTGCTAGAACTACAGTGAATGTTTGCTCTTACTCCTAAGGCTCCAGCCTAAGGAAGTTTTAGCATAACCCCAAAATGCCAAAATATTCCAAATATCAAGGGGTAGAAATCCCCCAACTGTGCCAAGCAGCTCTTTGAAGTAATAAGAACTCCATGCCTAGGGTGTCAGTAATGAAAAGCATCATGGCATGTTGAAAACAAAACTTAAAATTGCAAAGTCTTCTCAACTTTTCCGGAAGGTCCAGGACTGGTTCCTGATAAGAGCCATCTTCACTGAGGATAGTATAAGTTTCATAATAAGAGAATAGGAATAGATATTTAACCAAGGTAGATCTGGACCCCATTCAATTCATCTGTTTTATACTTTGTCGTAAATAGTTTCTTTTTTAAAATTAAAGGATACCTTTTTTGAATACAGATGGATGCCAAGGGAGAAGAAAGATGAGTTTCATTTGCTGCCGTCAGGCTTTCCCCAGACCTTGGTTGGCAGTGAGTAAAAGCTTTCTATAGTAAAAGTGCAAGCTTGTATAAAATGCTAAGATGCAGAATTTAGTATAGTTTTCCCAGAGGCCAAGGAGGTGTCCAGCGTAGTGAAAGTGGCACATAAGACCAGACCATGCTACTTAACCTAGTCAGACCCATGCCCTCTGACAGACAAGAAAGTCTCTGTTTCGGTGTCACTGGAAATTTAGTTTAAAATAAATAAATTGTTATAAGCTCCCCTCTAAGTAAAAGCAAGTAAAGGAATGATAACTTTAAAAAAATTTTAATGTTTACTTATTTTTGAGAGACTGAGAGAGACAGCGAGTGATCTGGGGGCGGGGGGCAGAGAAAGAGGGAGACACAGAATCTGAAGCAGGCTCCAGGCACTGAGCTGTCAGCACAGAGCCCGATGTAGGACTCGAACCCAGGAGATCATGACCTGAGCCAAAGTCAGACGCTTAACCAACTGAGGCCCCCCCCCCCCACCAAGCCTCCCACCCCTTTTTTTAGGAATGATAACTTTAAAGAAGAAATTCTGGCTGGGGAGATGGGAGATATGGTTGCCTCAGCTCCAGAACCTCTTTTCTCTGAGACGAGTTTGTTAACTTTCCTGGACCTCAGGTTTTCTGCAAAATGGGGAAACTAATGGTCCCACTTCAGAGACAAGACTGGAATGAAGGGGCTCTCATGCTCTGGGGTCTGGGATTTCCTTTAGTCCCTCAGACTCTGTGAAGCAGCGCCATAATTTAAGTGCCAGAAGGTGCTCAGCCCTTCCTCGGATGAGGCCTATGTGTCAGGGTGGCCCACTTTAAGTGTACCTACTATGCAACCATCACAGTCTAGAGAATATGAGATTTTTGTTTATATTCAATTTTTTAAATTATTTTTTTAATTTTATTGAAATCCAAGTTAGTTAACATATGGTGTATTAATGATTTCAGGAGTAGAATTTAGTGATTCATCACTTATATGTAACACCCAGTGCTCATCCCAGCAAGTGCCCTCCTTAATGTCCATCCCCCATTTACCCCATCCCCCCACCTAACCCCCTGCCAGCAATGCTCAGTTTGTTCTCTGTATTTAAGAGTCTCTTATGGTTTGCCTCCCTCTCTGTCTTTATCTTACTTTTCCTTCCCTTCCCCCATGTTCCTTTGTTGTGTTTCTCAAATTCCACATATGAGTGAAATCATATATTTATCTTTCTCTGACTTATTTTGCTTATTATAATGCACTCAAATTCCATCCACATTGTTGCAAATGGCAAGATTTCATTCTTTTTGTTGGCTGAGTAATATTCTATCAGATATATACACCACGTCTTATCTCTTTGTCAGTTGATAGACATTTGGGCTTTTTCCATAGTTTGGCTGCTGTTGACAGAACCGCTATAAACATTGAGGTGCGTCTGCCCCTCAAATCAGCATTTTTATATCCTTTCTCTTTGGAAAAATCGTTCTTAAGAAAGCCACTTCTATGGAACATTTAAAGCATGACCGAATGTCCGAGGTTAGCACTGTCTCCTGTAGCTTCTCGGAGACAGTGTCAGCAGAGAGAGATGGAGAGAGCAAGCTGCCTCGTGAGCCCAATTCCTGAAGCCATAACACTTGATCAAACCACGACGTGAAGGGCGTCCCATGGCACTAAGGGTGCCGCGAGAAGGAGCTATCCCTCCAGTCAGGGTCACTGGCGCACCCCAGAGAGGACGGATGCGGGGGAAGAGGCCTCCAACAGCAGTACGACTTCAGCAGGCAGGGGTGGAGGGGAGAGTCTCATTTGCCTAAAGCTTGGAGTGTGGGACTGACGATAACTGGCAATAAGGAGGAAGAGCTTGGGGACTTGACTAGCAAAGTAAAGAGAAGCGACTCTCTTTGAGGCAATCAGGAGGCACTGGGAGCTCTGGACAGGGCACTGAAGTGTTTGAAGCTGCATTTTAGGAAGATCATTATGGTAGCAGCATAAGGGATGGACGGTTGAAAGAAAATTCCAGGCAGAGAAAACAATTAGGAGACTCTGTTAGCGTTACTAATAATCTGGGCAAGAGGTGAGAGGGGCCAGACAGAGGGTCGGAGGTCTTGGTGGGAAGGAGAGGGATGTAGGGGACTGAGGACCCAGGTGGTGAGCCAGCTGGGGAGAGGGGCTCATGAGGCTTTAACTAGGACAAGATGCTCCAGAGGACAAAGCCCAGCCCCCTGATAACACCCAAACAGTAATCACACAGCTGTGATATGTTAACTGTTAATAACTTAAGACACATGTATGTTTAGAGCTCAGAAACGTTTAAAGGGGACATAGATTATCTTTTTACGTATGTTTGGAACTACACACTTTGTGTATCCATGAACCCTTAGGATCCAGGTCCATTGGACCTGCAGGGATGGGCATTTTCCCCAAAAAAGTATACTTTTCAGACCATTACCACCTGTCCCTTTGAAATTGAGATGAACTTGTCTAGAACTCATTCCTCATTTTGGAAACATCCTAGGTCTCTCCCACGCTCTCAGGAATTTCAGGTGGGAGGAGCCTCTGTTTTTAGGGTTACCTGTGGCTCTGAATTTCTGCTTCTCCTAAATTAACTCAGTTGATGGGTTTCTCCCGCTCCGCTGTGCTGATGCTGTTCCCCGCAGTGCCCCTCCACACGGCATCGCCCTCGCCCCACCCCTTGGCTGATTTCAAGATTCTGCTTTCTGATGCTGGGGTCTTCCTTAGGGAGGTAAACATGGGTTTGGATGTCAGGAGAGGAAAAGGAAGCTCTAGAAAACTTGAGAGTCATGTGTATGGAGGTGACATAGAAAGGGATGAGAGAGGCAGGAGAGAGTGTACAGAGGAGCAGGAAGACCACGCTTCTGTGGGGCCAGAGGAAACGGAGAGCAAGCAAAGAGAAGAGGCAGTGAGGAAACAGGGAATCCCCCCTCGCAGAAGCCACGTGAGGGGGAATTTCTGAAGGGGGAGAGTGGTTTATAATACCAGGTGCCGGACAGAGGGTGGAAGTGATACAGAATGAGTTTGGCTTTTTTTCAGAGAAGAGTCTGTATACAGGTGAGGACAACCAGATCATCCTGGTTTCTCAGCCATCAAACGGTGTAGCAGTCGGGTCTTTTCTTCATTCCACCAAGGGACCTGGCACTTTCCTCGGTGAGAAGTGGCATGGTGACATCTACAGGGAGCTGTCTGGAAGTGGAAATCTGTGCCGGAGAGAAGGGCGCGGCCGAATGCTGCCTTCCATCCCAGGGGATCTCTCTCAAAAAGCAAACGCCCTCTCCTCCCTCTCTTCAAACTACAGACCTGCCTGGTCCACAAACTTAATTGAAACTAGGTTTGAAATTAAAAACACACAACCGCTGTTATTTTTCATTTGATTCCTGGCAATCTGATTACTTAGACAGCAAGAAGATCTATGTTGTACACCACAAGCAGTTTGCCTATGAGATAATTCATAAAAGCAATTACATACCACACAAACCTAAGAGTCAAACACTATCTGTCATTCTGTCCCCAGAGAGAGTAAAAGCCCATCACTTCCGCTCTACTGAGAACAGAAAGAGAAACATTTAAAATTCAGAAGTATTGAGACATTATCATGTAACAGTGTTCTCTGGAAAACACTATAAGTACTGTGCTAACAAAACAGACAGGAGGTGATACATTTTTCTTCAATAGTATCTCCCTAATGTTTGTTTTAGTTTAAAAGAAACACAGAGACAGAATGATACATTTATGTTATAAATATAACTGAGGCCTGCTGAAGAAAGGGAGAAAAAAGAAAGAACAAATGCAATTAATAGAAAAGTTACAAAGATGGTAGACATTAACCCACACCTATCAATAACTACATTAAAAGTGAGTGGCCTAAACACACCAATTAAAAGACAGAAATAGAGCACCTGGTGGCTCAGTTGGTTAAGCGTCTGACTTCGGCTTAGGTCACAGTCTCACAGTTTTTGAGTTTAAGCCACATGTCAGACTTTGTTGACAGTGTGGAGACTGCTTTGGATTCCCCTTTCTGCCCTCCTTCACTCCTACTCTCTCTCAAAAAAAAAAAAAACAAAAAAAAATTTTTTTAAAAAGACAGAGATAGTTAAAAAATGTTTTAAAACTTAACTATATGTTGTCCACAAGCAACCCTATTCATTCATTCATTCATTCATTCATTCATTCTGTTTGTGAATTTAATGGCAGGGGGCTGAGATGGGGTGTGCCATGTGCTGTTTCTGCTTTTCCGGTGGAGAGGGGGCCCCCGGTAGGTATGTTGAGTGCAGAGTTGGGGTTGTGGGGGGAGCTAGTGGGGCAGAAGGACTTTCAGGGTGCCCAAGCCACAGGGCACTGCCAGGCAGCATGGAGGTCCCTTCCAGTGGGTGACCAGGCCTGGCAGGTGTCACTGAGACTGCTGTGGAAGCACGCAGCCCCTTCCCACCAGTCTTGAGGAGCTTGTCCAGAGCCAGCAGGAGTGTGGGATGGCCACGTAGCCCTCCGAGGCCCACCCCTTCACAAGAAACCCAATTTAAATATAAAGTCCAGATTATAAATAAAGGAATGGAGAAAGACATACCATGCTAACCCTAGTCAAAGGAAACAGGGAATAGCTATTTTTTTTTCATTTTTTTTAATGTTTTTTATTTTATTTCTAGGAGAGAGAGAGAGAGAGACAACGTGAGCAGGGGAGGGTCAGAGAGAGAGGGAGTCACAGACTGAAACAGGCTCCAGGCTCTGAGCTGGCAGTCAGCACAGAGCCCGACGCAGGGCTCGAACCCACGAACTGCAAGATCATGACCTAAGTGAAAGTCGGACGCTTAACTGACTAAGCCACCCAGGCGCCCCAAACTCAACACATCTCTGGAGGCAGTGGAAACAAAAGCAAAAATGAACTGTTGGGACCTCATCAAAATAAAAATCTTCTGCACAGTGAAGGAAACAATCAGCAAAACTAAAAGGCAGCCTATGGAATTGGAGAAGATATTTGCAAATGACGTANGAACCGCGAGATCATGACCTAAGCGAAAGTCGGACGCTTAACCGACTAAGCCACCCAGGCGCCCCAGGGAATAGCTATTTTAATGTGAGACAGAGGCTTCTGAGAAAGGAAGTTTCTAGGAGATAGGGACACTACATAATGATAAAGAGTCAATTCTCCAAAGACGCGTAAATCCTTAAAGTAGTTGTTGATATTTTCGGCTGACTGTTTGGGTCCGATGACTTTTATATTCAGATAAAGTTCAGTTGTTGCAGTCCTGAGAGCCTTGCTGCTTTAAGCTGAGAAATCTCCTTTAAAGCCGCCAGGATTTTGAGGGTAAAAAGAATTATAAACATCTAATGTGTCGTGGGCGCTGCTATGCCCTTTATAATTTTTACATGCATTATTTCATTTACCTCTCAAATGAACCTTTTGACGTAAGTATTTTGATGCCCATTTTATAGATAACTCAGGTTGCTTTGATCATGTAATATTTTGTGTATTGTTTCATTTATGAAATATTTAATGAGCACCTGGTAAGTCTCAAAATCATGGAGTGGATATAACATAGGGTCTTCCCTTAAGAAAATCCCAGTCAGATATCCTATGTCAGAGTTGCAGAGCCCCTCATTTCATCCTCTTAGCACTGCAGGAAGACACACAGGAGAGCATTCCCATTTTCCAGATAAAGAAATCGAGGATGAGAAGTTGTTTCTGGCCTAGGGTCTGATGGCTGGTAAGCAGTAGAATTAAGACTTCATGCAGTTCTCCTGCCTTCAATTCCAGTGCAATTCCACCGTTTTAACCATGACGTATTATTGACAAAGACATGAAACTGATTTATGGTGGTCAGAGGGACACAGAAGGGAGTCTTATCCATCAGCATTCTGGCAGGATGAAGCCAGGTGGGACATTTATTGCAGCCGCTGCCTCTGACCGGGGCTGCATGGACACTGCGGGGGTTTTAACACGTAAGCTTTTCTCAGGCAGGGCTGAGAGCATTGCTGCTTTGATTTTCCTTATCCCTGAATGCCTAGCACTGCCTGCAGAACCAAATCTTGGTGCAAACCAGCATCTTGATTTCATGCTGAGATGTCACACTTTTGACAGTTAATGGAGAACAGTGTTCAGTGGCTGCAGCGAGAAGGTATGTTTCATTCACCGATCCAGCACTGTGAGCGAAGGGACACTAGTATCTTCTGGGTCTCTTACTGCTCTAAATTAAGTGACATTGTAGCTATGCGGAGATTACCTGTGAGGTTGGCCTGAGGGTCAGTGCTCTGCTTCACCCTTGGAGACAAATCCTCATCCATTGGAAGACTGTTCAACATACCCAGGGCAAGCCATGAAAGAGATTCGGACGGCTGTTAAGTGAGAACCACAAGATGTTCTGTTTCCCCCAAACCACCATTAAAAGTAAAGGCCTGAAATGAGAAAGAATGAAATCTGGCCATGTGTAGCAGCATGGATGGAACTCGAGGGTGTTATGCTGAGCGAAATAAGTCAGGCAGAGAAGGACAAATATCATATGTTTGCACGTATAGGAGGATTAGGAGGAACTTAACAGAAGACCATGGGGGAGAAGAAGGGGAAATAGTAGGGGAGAGGGAGAGAGACAAACCATGAGAGACTCTTGAATGCTGAGAACAAACTGAGGACTGATGGGTGTGAGGGGGAAGGGGGGTGATGGGCATGGAGGAGGGCACTTGTGGGGATGAGCACTGGGTGTTATATGGAAACTAACTTGACAATATACTATTTGTAAAAAAAAAAAAAAAAAAGAAAAAAGAAAAAAAGTAAAGGCCTGAGCAATTTTCCAGACCTGAGATATTCAGAATTTCTTCTTCTTTATATGGTGAGAATTTTTTTATCTTCAGATCTTTATTTATACTTTTCTTTTTTTTTTTTTTATCTCTAGAGAGAGAGAGACACAGCGTGAGGAGGGGAGGGTCAGAGAGAGAGGGAGTCACAGACTGAAACAGGCTCCAGGCTCTGAGCTGGCAGTCAGCACAGAGCCCGACACGGGGCTCGAACCTATGAACCGTGAGATCATGACCTAAGCGAAAGTCGGACGCTTAACCGACTAAGCCACCCAGGCGCCCCTATTTATACTTTTCAACAATGAGCAACGCTACCAAATGATCATTGCTTAAGTGAGGACCCAGCGCAAAAACTAAGCAGGTGATCCAAAGATTCAAAACTAAATTCTGTTTCGGGATGAGCTGGAGAAAGCAGACACCAACCCCTCTCTCCCACTGAACGCAGCTACCCGACCTGAGCAGAATGTGTGAAGCTATTTGAGAACCTCGAAAAGTAAGATGTAGCAGGCAGATTGGAACAAAGACCAGAATTTGAAGTATCCCAGAACTGGTGGTGAGTTGACAAGTTCTCTCCAATGTTCCATGGCCTCCACTGAGTGCACACTTGGAAATAAACTTGGACATGAGCAGAGAAGTCTCCGTGAGAAGTGAGAGACGGAAGTCCTCACACTCAGAGAGAGCTAAGTAATCTTTGTTTTTTCTTCATTCTCTCCTACCCTCAACCTGAACATGGCTTGTGGTCATGCCTGTAGCAGTCATGGTGGCCGAAGCCTGTCACAGCCAGACCCCGAGGGAGGGGACCTTTCCTCTCTGCTTGGAGGAGCTATATTCCAAGAGGGTGAGGCAACCCCGCATTGCATTCATTCCCTCTCTGTGTGTCTGTCACTTAGCCACAGATACAAGCACACTGTGAGAGGTGCACAGCAGAGTGTGAAAACCCAGGTCCCAGCTTTCTGGCTGCAGGATGGAAAGGGGGAGCCCCAGGGACCTGGAAGGAGCTGGAGGGGTTGGGAAGAGGAAGGGACTTGGGAAAATGACCCTTTAACACTGGTTTTCAAGCCCCTGATCTGACCCCTCAGCTGCATTTGTGAACCTTGCCTTAAAGGCAGACATAGACTTTGAGAAATGGACTTGGAATAGGCCACTACCCAAGTGCCCGACTGGCCGTTTGGTGCACATGTGGGGCAGATCCTCACAGCACTTCAAAGTCTTTGAAAACTAAACCGACACTAGAGACACAGCCCACAGAAGGCTGATGGGACCAGTAGCCTGGACTTGACTTGTTCAGTTGTCTGCCGACAAGGGTCCAAACAGGAGCCAGAGGCCTGTATTGTCATACTTGAGTCTCCAGGACACCATCTAAAATTTCTCAGCATACGAAGAAACCAGGAAAATGTCAACATGTATGAGAAAAGCCAATAAATAGGCAGTGAAGTCAGGATGACACACATATTGGATTTAATTGACAGACATTAAATTCAGCCATTTCTAACGTGCTCCAAGAACTAAAGCCAAGTATGCTTACAATGATTGGAAGGATAGAAAGTCTTATCAAAGAAACAGGAGAGAGAATGAAATGGAAACTTTAGAATTTAAAAATAGAAGAACCAAAATAAGAAACTCAATGAATAGAGAAAACAGAAGACTCAGTGAAATTGAAGATAAATCGATAGAAATTATCCAATCTGAACAATAAAAAGAAAATAGATTTAAAACAAAACAAAAGAACAGACTCGGGGACCTGTGAGAACATATTAAAAGGGCTAATATTTCCATCACAGTCATCCCAGAAGAAGAGGAGACAGAGTGTTTGCAGAAAAAAGTATTTGAAGAAACAATGGTCCAAACTTCCCAAATTGGTGAAAGACATAAACGTACAGATTCAGAAGCTCAGTGAACGTCAAACAGGATAAGCCCAAAGAAATCCATGCCTGTATATACCATAATCAAGTGGCTGAAAACTAGAGTTAAAGAAAAAAATAATGAAAACACTCAGAGGAAAATTTCACATTACCTGTAAGGGACAATGCAGATGTCTGCAGATTTGTCATCATAAACCATGGAGGCCACAAGACAGTGGAACATTTTCAAAGTACAGGAAGAAACAACCATCAACTTAGAATGCTATAGCCAGTGAGATTATCCTTTAGGAGTAAAAGTGAAAGAAAGTCTCAGATGAAGGAAAACTAAAAGAATCCTTTGTCTGCAGAACTGGTCTAAAAGAACAGTTAAAGGAATTTCTCCAGACAGATGAGAAATGACAGCCATCCAAGTTTCAGAAGGAATTAGAGCAACGGGAATGAAGAGCAACAGAAATAATAAATAGCTGGGTGTATATTGGACTATACTTTTCCTAGTGAGTTCCTGAAAATATAGTAAAAGCTGGAAGCTAAAATTATAACATTGTCTAATGGGGTTTTCAGTATATGGAGATGTGATTCACAAGATTACTACACAGAAGAGATTGGGGAAAAGGATCTAGATGGCAGTAAGGGTTCTTCATTCTACTCATGGTAGTAAAATGATTTTAATTAGTTTGTGAGAAGTTAAATTTGTGTATTGTAGTTCCCAAATCAACAACTAAAAAATTATGCAAAGAGATGTGGCCAAAAATGCAATAAAAACTTAAAAAGGGGACACCTGGGTGGCTCAGTCAGTTAAGCATCCGACTTCAGCTCAGGTCACGATCTCACTATCAATGAGTTCGAGCCCCATGTCAGGCTCTGTGCTGACAGCTCAGAGCCTGGAGCCTGCTTCAGATTCTGTGTCTCCCTCTCTCTCTGACCCTCCCCTGCTCACACTCTGTCTCTCTCTCTCAAAATGAAATAAAGACATAAACAATTTTTTAAATGGAGCTCTAAAAATTGTTCAAATAACTCTAAAGAAGGCAGGAAGGCAGAAAAAGGAGAGCTAAAACAGAAGGAACAAACAGAAACAATACTCCACTCAACAATACATAATACACATTCTTTTCAAGTGGACAAGTTTGGAATATTTCCCAAGGTAGACCATATTCTGGATCATAAAATGAACAAATTGAAAATAATTGGAATGATACAAAGTATGTTGCCTGACCTTGATGAAATTAGATCAAAATTAGTACAAGAAAGATAACAGGAGAATCTTAAAACATTTGGAAATTAAATAACATACTTATAAATGGATCATGGATCAAAGAGAAGTCTCAAGGGAAATTAGAAAATGTTTTAAATTGAAGGAAAATAATACAACATCCAGAAATTTGTGGAACGTGCTAACATAGTGCATAGAGTATATTTATAGCATTAAATTCTCAGAAAAGAAGGGTCTGAAATCAGTAATCTAAGCTTCCACCTCAAGACTGAATGAAAACAATATATACTTATAGCATATGGCTTAATTATAGCACAAACATACTTCAAGCCAATGAAATAATAAGGGTAGAGAGAAATCAATGAAATTAGAAACAGAAAAATTAAGAGAGAATCAATGAAACCCCAAACTGATTCTTTGAAACAGTCAATAATATTGATAAATCTTTTGTAAGGCTAACAAAGAAACAAAGAAACTTACCAGCATCAGGAATGAAGAGAGGGAATATTCTCATAGACCCCACAGATATCCGAAAGGGATAAGCTATTGATCATGGGATAACAGGGTGATCCTCCGAGGCATTCTGCTGGGTGAACTAAGCTAGTCTCAAAAAAGTACATACTCGGTGATTCCGCATATATGACACTTTCCAAAAGATAAAGCTATAGTGATAGTAGGTAGATGAGTAATAGCCAAGGGTCAGGTGTGTGTGTGTGTGTTGGGGTTGGGGTGTGTTGCACATGGAATTTTTTTTTGAGTAATGAAACTTCTATGTTCTGATTGTGGTAGTAGTTACATAAATCTATAAGTGATTTTACACTGTATAGAACCATACGCATAAAAAGCCACACGTGTACACAGAACCCAGTCAGTGTTACTGTGTTAATTTTTAAAATAAATTTTGTTAAAGCATAAAAAGGTGACAACTCATGTGATCACTTACCTATTGTCCTTTGGGTCTTACGCATCTGAAATTTGCAGGGAAGGCACATCTATTTAGTGTTTGGTGGGGTGAACTTGCACTTCTCTGTGGGAATAGGTCGCATCTGCAGTAGTCACTGTGTGAAGTGTTAATTTGTGGTGAGTTATACTCAAAGCATTTATTGCCTCTGGTTTGGGCATCCAGGCACACAAGTGCCCTGCCCATAGCATGCCACAGACCTCAGTGAGGACTCATGCTCTCAACTTCACCTTGAAGAGCCTGAGAGACAAAAAAGATTTGACAGGGGAAGTTAATCTGGGTAGAAATTAGTGTCTAGACTCCCATTCTTCCTCAATTAAGAGAGACATTAGCCAAGCTGGAAAGGGGAAAGAATGTTCCAAAAGAATCTCAAGATTCAACCTTAGTGTGTTTGCACCTGCCTCGGGCTGAGTCCTAGAGGAGGGACGTAAATGAGTGGAACCCCACCACCACCACCACCATAATTTGGAGGATCACAGAGTAGTTGGGACCCTTCTCTTGCTCAGCCCACTTGGGACTCCTAGTGGTTATAAACTTGACTGACTTCCCTCAAGCCACAGTGGTTGGAGGGAGGAGGGACAGGGGGGTGGTAAGGGCAGAATGAGTCTCCTGCAAGCTTCCGAGAGTGGGGAACACCACCAGTACAAGATGGAGCAGGGGACCTGTATGCATCCAACAGCCAGAGGGCTCAGAACTCCTAGGGTGTCATGAGGACAAAGTCAGGGACCACAGCCCTTCAGGTATAGTTTTACCCAGCGGCAGGTACGATGTGAAAGGTCACACTCCCAGATCCTTCCTGAAGAGTCATCCACTCAAAGTCTGCCAGTCCAGGAAGTCGATGGGAGGTGAACCAGAAGCCAGCAAGCCCCGGGTTCCTACCATGATCAGTGACATAAGCCCCCTGGGATTAACCCCGGGTGGAGTGGTAGAGGAGAAGAACCCGGTGGGGGTGGGGGGGGTAAACTAGAAAGTGGCTGATTTATGTAAACCGGTATTGAGAAATGATGGGGTTAGCTCTCACCTAAAAGCAACTAAATTACATTTCCCAATACTTAGGAAAAATGGAGGCTCAAGGATAGAGATTAAGGGCAGAGAGTAAGAAATTGTTTTAATACTTTTGAATTTTTGAAGTCCATATTCGTTAACGTGGCTTAAAAAATGTTAGAACTGAGAGACAGGAAAGAATGATGGTATTAGTGGGTTTGTTGTTGTTGTTTTGCCCTGGCAACATGTTCTAGCCTCCAGATGAGGTCTCAGACCTATAACAACAGCCTTGTACATGAGATATCTCTTGTCATAGTTGGAAAACCAGAGCTCAGAGAGGCCAAGGTGGCCAAGGCTGCACAGCAGAGCCAGGATTCGAAGCGTCTGACCTTCAACCTGTGCTCTTCCCCCCTGCTCCCCACGGCCTCTGCCAGCAAGAAGATACACAAGGACAATTCAGTTCCCATGGTGCCCCTGTCCCATGGTGACCGGGGAGGTAGAGGGCCCTAGCAGGACACAATAAATGCTGGCATCAGAGTGGCCAGCCCTGGCCTCCTCCCCCAACCTTGGGACAGCCGTTAGGTCTCAGCTGACACTTGAGAATCAGACCCTGAACTCACTCTCACTCACTCTTACTCCTGAGTTTGCATTGTTATTTGAAATGACGTATATTAACATGTATTTTAATTTAAAAACAACATAATTTAAAGAGGGGAGTTTCCAAGAGAAAGGTGGATCACACACACACACACACACACACACACTCATCTCTGTGGATTAGATCTGGCATAACCAGTGAGGTGTACTGTGTTGGTGATGCCATTGACCTCTGCTTGTACTAGTTTAAATCGTTCTGCTAGAAGGAATGCATCCGAGATGGGCGTATGGGACACTCTGCCTTTACCAGCAAAGAAAACACGGAGGTCAGCCGAGGCAGCCGCAGAGTAAGTTCCCTGCTGGAGAGAGAGCTGTGACTGCTTGCTTTCGCATTCCCTTCTAGGAACGTTTACCTGGATTTTAGGATGGTTGAACATAGCGAGGGAAGAGGTAGCACGACCCAAATTAGCATCTGCAGCTGGCTGGAAACCTTTCTGCTGCTGCCAGTAAACTATTGTGAGGGTCCTGAAGGGGCAGATTCTGGGCTTCTGCCCAGATGCAGTTGGCGCTGGAGTTGAGGAAGAGTGGAAGCTGTGTGCCAGGAAAAAATCTGGAGCAAGTAAACTAGACTAGACAGGAGTGATGGGAAAGTTTGCAACTGTGGCCAGCAAAGGCC
The DNA here is from genome assembly GCF_003009895.1 of Hyaena hyaena. Classification (NCBI taxonomy): domain Eukaryota; kingdom Metazoa; phylum Chordata; class Mammalia; order Carnivora; family Hyaenidae; genus Hyaena; species Hyaena hyaena. Next base: position 1,164,739 of record NW_024080643.1, on the reverse strand, counting down.
GGTGGCTACAATTTCTGATGCAACGAAACAAAGGGGTTAGATACTATGTAATCAGAAGCTAAGGGGCTTAGAGCATAAGGCATAGTTACAGGATAGAAAATAACCTGCTATAGAATAGCAATTACTGATAGGCATCCTCACTAAGAGGGATTCCTGTTCTGTTTCCCCATCACTGTCGTTGGCTCACATTGTGGATGCGTATAATGTCCAGGCACCTGGATGCAGGCCCCCTGCCCCTAGTCCTGTTTAACCCTCCCTGCAACCCTGCGGTGGGCACCGTCGTGAGTTAGAGTGAGTTGCTTTGCCTGAAGTCACACAAGTAAATGAGAGCAGGGCTGAGATCGGAAGCAGAGTGAACGGTAACGCCTGGTTCATCACTGCGTTCTGCTGCCTCCTGGTGGCTTACATTTGGAATGATACTTAGTACAATAGAGTGAGGGAAATTGGGGATCAGAATACCTGACTCAGCTCTGCTCCTTAGCACCACTGTGACCTGAAGACTCACAGAACCGCCTCTGTTTCAGCTTCTTCATCTGTAAAAGGAGGCTCTTATGAGGATGACAATAGACGTTAAAGTGGCCTCAACACTGTGACGATGATTGTTTATTCAAACAATCATCGTCAAGCACCTGCTCTGGGTCTGAGCTGTGCTCGGTACTGGGAATGTAACAGCGCACAAAACAGACGTGGTCTGTGTCCTCATAGAGCTCAGGTTCTAGCAGAAGGATTGATCACAAAAGTAAATATAAAAAGCCGTATTGAAGGTTGTGGACTCGTCTGGGAAGTCAGGCATGTGAACTCTGAGACTGAAGAAGGTGGTCAGGGAATAATATTGCCAACACACCGGGGGTGGGGGGCAGGAGGGGAGTGTGGCTGCATGCAAAAAATCACGTGTGGGGGGGGGACGTGGCAGGTCCGTAGGATGGAAGGAAGCCAGGGAGGCCAGTAGAGCGCTCGGCTGGGAAGGGGGTGGACAGGCCTCACCATGCGGAGCCCAAGCAGTGATGGAGATCCTGGTCCTTGTCTAAGAGTCAGAGGAAGTCTCTGCAGAGAGTAATCTGAGAAGACTTGCGTTTCAAGAACAGATGGGCGGGGAGACCAAACAGGAGGCTCTGGAAGTGATCCAAATAGGAGTGCATGGTGGTGCCTGGGTCCAACATGGCGGGCATGGTGACAAGTCTGTGGATGGTTGGAGAGAGATTTAGGAGGAGGTTGAACAGGGAGTGGTGAAGTGTTGGAATAGGGGTAAAGAAAGGGTAGCTGCCCGGGATGAGGTCTGGATGTCTGGCTGGGGAGCGAGGTGACTGGGGGTACCACTTACTGAAGTAAAAATGAAGAGCTGAGTATACTCTGCAGAGGTTCACGAATTAGGCTGCCAGACATGGAGAGTTTGAGGTTCTTCTGAAACCTCAGGTGAAGATGTCAAGTAGGCTAAGTAGAACTGGCCCTCTTAGAACCACTGGCTAGGATGTTTTGTCTGACAAATCCACTTTGCGAGGAGGCAGCACAGCACCTGCTGTAGGCGTTCGTTGTCCGGACCCAAGCAGATTCTCCTTTCGTCTAAGGCACAGAGCCTTCCCCTCAGAGAGCCGGCCTCATCTGTGACCTTACAGGGACACGTGACAATGAGAAAATGTAAGTCAGTGTGTGATGAATTATCAAGTGTTGATGCTTGATTCTTCTGGAAGAAGTGAGGCTCACATGGGAGACACCGGACAGGTTGAAGGACAGGTCGCAGAGAAGAAAGTGATACAGCAATGTGAGCAAGAGAATCAGTACAGGGCTGAGGCAGGAAGCAGCGAGGTGACCAGCTGGCTGGAGTTTGCGGTGTGTACATCAGATGCTATTGGGTCTTGGAGTCCAGCCACTTAACTCAGAGATGTATTTGGTGAGACGTGCATTCTTTGCATCATCGGCTTTCTATTTCACTGGCTTCTGGTCTTGTGAAAGGACCGATCGCTCACCGCAGATGGCCAACACAAGTTCAAATGACATGAAAATTAAGTGTGTGTATATATTTATATGTTTTTTCCTTATGTACGGCTTAAGGCAGTTAGCAAAAATGATACTTTAAAACAGACATGAGGGCCTAAAGGAGACGATGTCTATTTTGGCACAACCCCTTGTATCGGGGGGCTGCTGGGGATGACTCTGTAATCTAACATGCAGGCTCTGCAGTGGGGGGAATGGACAGGTGTACAGAAACAAGGCCTTTTTCAAATTTTCATACACATGGAAAAATGTCTTCTGATTTAAACAAAGAATATGTCAGGAGAAAGAAGATTTCTCATTCTGGGGCTTTCAGCTTGGTACTCCTGCCACATGGCGCCTGCTGTCTTTTGTCCCCTCTTTCAGGGCCCAGAAGCTGTGTGTCCCCTGTGGTTATAGAGCCCATGAGAACGCGTGTATGTGGAGCAGAGCCGGGGGCGGAGCGGGAGGGGGCAGCCATGGTCATGGTCTTTGCTGAAAGATGGCTCCCATCCATAGGCTGCTTGCAAAGAGGAAGCGTTTGTCTTTAATTTCTAACTGTCCACTTTTTCTCAGTCACAGGGAAACTTCCTTGTGCGAAACATACAAAGTAGTTCAGGGACAGCCACTGTGGGGCCCATTTAAAATAAGTTGACCCATATTGTATATAATTAAACCTGGAGTACGGGTTCCATTTGGAAAATTGCTTTTCAGCTAATGAATACTTTTGTAGTGCACTACAGCAAAACTCCCAAAGAAGGAGAAGAAAAAAAGAAACCTGTGTGTATTTATAAAGCATCTCTGCACAAACATATTTTGTGAGACGTGGACAGCAAGGGAAAGTATTACAGTGAAATGAAGAATCATCTCTTCCACTGGAAGAGACTTTTTTTATATAACAAAATAGAGTCATGACAGTTTCCATTTCCTTATCCAAGCCCAGTAGAAATCCTGTGCTCATCAGACTCCTGGTATTATCTGAAATCTCTGAGGTAACCATGATTTATGTCCACGCTCAACAAAAGTACCAGCTTTTTGTAACCCAGGGTGTGGTTGGAATGCGGAACTTTGCACGTGCGTTCACACTCTGGGTACCATTTCGGCTCATAGAGAGGGAATCCAAACAGCCAATGGGAAGAGCTCAGTCGGAACTGTATTCTGAATTCCCATGTCCATTAATAGTCTGGGTCCCTTGAGAGCCACAGGATTAAACTAAAGGCCTCTGCTACTTGAGATTGCCAAGCATCATGTTGTATATGATTTTTCTCTTATCTCAGTCCTGACACGGCCCGGGTGTGTGACGCCTGTCCAGCCGCAGCTGCTGACATCACTCCAGGGACACATACCTCAGACAGCCAAGGCGTGCACAGACACAGCCGCATCTGCTCAGTCTGGAAATCATTCAAACATGGCAGCCCCCGCGGTGGACCCCAGCCAGCAACACTCCTAGTGCTGCTCTTGTGTCCAGCCTGTCTAAACTTAAGCCATTTAACCTTCGTTATCTCCAGCTGAAAACAGGTTCCAGCTCCCGCTGAAGTGATACTGGTGGCCCAGGGACATCGAGTTGTGGTTGTTAAAATACCAGCGGAGGTGGGGCACCTGGGTGGCTCAGTCAGTTAAGCCTCCGATTTCAGCTCAGGTCGTGATCTCGCAGTTCCGTGAGTTTGAGCCCCATATCCAGCTCGCTACTGTCAGCACAGAGCCTGCTTTTGATCTTCTGTCCCCTTCTCTCTGTCCCTGCCCCGCGTATGCTTGCTCGCTCTCAAAAAATCAAACATTAAAAGAAAAAATTACCACAGCAGGGACCATTGTATCAATTTGTGGCCCTAGTGTTAGGTCCAGATTTTAATCCCAATCCCAGTTACATTCATCGATTACTTACGTTTTTCTTCTGTGTTTGCGGTATCCCCGACGTGCTGTTAGGGCTGTTAGCATCCAGCAGGGAATAAGACCAACACTGGCTTCCAGGCTACCGTTTATCAGCACGAGATAACGTCCTGGGAGCATGAAAAGGCAGGCTGACAATGAGCCAGCATTTGTAAGAAATACAAGGTCCCTCTATCAAACTACTTTACCAACACATGTTCTTTTATGGTCCGACCAGAAGATCCTTTCTGGTTTCATTGCCCCTGTGGCCCCTCTTTCCACCTATCATGGTCCTCTGTGGAATGATGGTGGGGCGGCCCTGGGTGCTGGACACGCCACACTCACAGGTGACGGAGATGCCCTGACCTTGCTGCTCAAGTACCCAGGCAGGGAGTGGGCCAGAAGTAGAGATGTCAATGATAACCCAGAGGGTTTCAGTTGTTTCCTTCTACAGGCCTTCTCTTACCTCTCTTCCTCTACCCTTCAGACAAGGGGAGATTGAGAATTCCTTTAGCACCCTACCCCATCACGTCAACACATGGCACTGGTCCCTGGTGTCCCCCAACACTGAAATCTCTAGTGCAGATTGCCTATTACCTGCTGTTGCTGGAGTCCTTTTTGTTTAATGTTTATTCATTTTTGAGAGAGAGAGAGAGAGAGAGAATGAAACTAAAGCAGGCTCCAGGCTCCGAGCTGTCAGCACAGAGCCCAACGCAGGGCTTGAACCCACAAACTGTGAGATCATGACCTGAGCTGAAGTCGGACGCTTGCCCGACTGAGCCCCCCAGGCGCCCCCACTGGAATCCTCCCTTCCCCGGTTGGTCCTTTCATAGTTTAGAAGCAACTGAAGTGCAGGGCAGAGCTGCTGGTGCCAGATGAGCCAGTGGCAGAGTCGCCAACACTCACAACACCAGCCCATCCAGGCATGAACCAAAGAGACATTTTTGTTTCTTTGCCAAAGTAGAAGAGACTCCCACCACTTGAGAGACAGTCATGATTATTTTAGCTTTCTGATCAAACCTTTCCTAGCATCCTTTCCACACTGGGAAAGGGATACTGTGTCTCAAACAGGGTACCCCAGTTCAGTACATACAGCACATTTTAAAAAGAAGCCTCTTATTGCAGGAGACCCTGGCTAATGTGGGAAAGATCAAAGAATTGCCTGCTTAGAATGCTTTGAATAGTGAATGGGTAGAATGAAAAAGTGAGAAAACCTATCAAGGTGTAAGACCCTCAGTGGGCAGGTCTTTCCTTTTGCGAGAGAAGTACTTGTTCCGATACTTGTTAACACAGTAAGGAAGACTTCATTCAGGACTATTGTGATACGTGTCGTGACTGTCACAATAGGGGAAAGAGATTGGACTGAAATCCAAATACAATAAAAACAGCAGGGGATTTATACTCAACAAGCAGTGAGGTGGTCAGGAGATGGGAAAGCGCTAAGAGAAGACATGAAGGGCAAAGGGATTCTTGCTGAATGGACTTGACAGGATTCTTCCTGAAGGCAGGCCAGGGCGATCAGGTATCAAGGGTGTGATGAGAAATCTGATCATTTTGGAGGGCGATAAGATATCAGGGTAGGGGAGGTTCTTGGTAAAGTGATGAAGCAGGATTCTTTGTCGGCCAGAGGGTGCTAGGCAGGCTGAAGACAGGAACCAAGGATGCCTAGTCATAAACAGGGCTCAGGGGAGCCTGACTAATGTTCAGTCAAGGAGAGAGTCTTTGTCGTTTTATATTTGTCAGCAAATTTTAATGAGGAGTTATATTTTTCCACATTTTTAAAATTCAAGTAGAATTAACGTATGGTGTTATATTAGTTTCAGGCATGTGTACACATGTATATATCCTTGGCAATGGAGTCCAGCTGCCCAGTTACTCCCCTAAAAGAGAGTAACTCCAATAAGCCTGCATTTCTAAATAGAGACTTTAGAAATGGAAAAGGCATGGCAGCTTTTTCTGGCTTCCATGGCAGAGCTTAGAGCTTTATGGAAAGAGTCTCACTGTCCCTGATAGTATTATTCTCTCCATACACCAAGGGAAGGGGCCCTGGGACAGCTCCTTTCGTTAATCAGTCTTGCCATGTGTGTCCTGGTATATTTTCCATTCCAAGGGCTTAAAGATTTAAAGCCCTAGAATCTTGAATTTTTCCTTTCTCCGTTCCACAGATATTTATTGAGAGCCTACTATGTGCTAGGCAGGGTGGTTAGGCACAAGGGGCAGAGTCAGTGGGGAGGGGGTAACAGGTTAGATGTAAACCCATTGAATTCACAGACATGTGTAAGATCAGAACTGTAATGAGGGGGTGCGTGGAGTGGCACACGATACAGTGAGGGCATATAAAAGCAGAGCTGACCTCTCTCATAGGAGGTGAGGGAGGGAATTACTTCTAAGAAGCAGCGACTGAGCTAAGAACTAAAGGGTCCTTGTAGTAGATGAGGAGGAAAAAGTATGAGTATCCCAAGCAACAGGAGTGTCAAGGCAAAGTGCCTGTAATGAGGACAGGCTTGTAGGACCATAAGCATGAGGGATGGGTGGAGAAGAGGCCAGGAGGCTCTGGAGAGAGGAGCATGGCGGGGACATAACAGGTAGAGCAGCTTAACGTGTGATGTTCCATCCTAAGAACAGTAGAGAGCAGGTTAAGCTTTTGGGGGGATGTATAACAGTCAGCTTTGTGTACCCATGAATATTGCTCTTTCAGAGACTGAGTAGACCATGGAAGGGCCAGATGGAATTCAGGGAGATTAGTGTAGGGGGGAGGTGTGGGGGGTTGTTAGAGAGAGGATCCAAGAGCTGACAACCTCCTGGATAACAGTGGAGCGCAGAAGAATGGGTGGCATGAGGAGATAAGGGGCAGTAGCCGTCAGTAGGACTGGGTGTAGGGTTGGCTTAGGAGAGGTGTTGAAGGTGCTTGGCTTCAGATCGCTTAGTTGGGTGGTTGATAACGCCATTAACTGAGACTGGTATGGTACATTCCATGATCTGGGTAACTGAGGTCCTATCCATGGCAGTCAGCATTTTAAAATCCTGTTAGTGATGTTTGCAGCCATTAATATAAAAACCAGAAACTCTCTTAGTCTGTCACACCTAGAAATATAGCACACACATGTCATATTTGTATCTTGGCATCAGTACTTCACCCTGAGCATGTGTTTACTAGAGCACAGAACTTTGTCAGACTCTTCTGTGGAGTTACAGCCATGTGGCTCTGAGGACACAAAGCCCAAGATGGGCTGACCCCACATCCAGAAGCCTATGTGAAGTTAACCCACTGGTTGGGCATACAGCCAGGATGGAAAGGTTATAACTCATTCCAGGTCTGTCTTCAGCCCCAGTATATTTCCCGTAGTTGACTTGCAGTTAGCATTGTGACCGGCTACTGTGAAGTTGCTATTATAAGTGGAAAAATTAAGATCAGGAATGTTAGCTTTGTTCTCTTCTCATTATTTTTTTTTCATAGTTTGCTCAGTTAATCCTGTGGGTAAAATGAAGGGCCATTTGGTAAAATGCAGCATGTCTGCACATAGAAGTCCAGCAAAATGGCATCCAGTTCCCTTCCTTGGGATCTACCCAGGAAAAGAGATTACTGAAACTAATCTTTGTGCTCTAGGATCCAAAGTCTGGCCTCTGTCTACACAAGCAGACCTTGAATTGAATTCTTAATCTATTTTGGCTTCCTAGTTACCAAAATAGCTACAAAGCTGAAGTTGCTATTTATTTAAAGTATTTATTTAAATTCCAGTTACTTAACACACAGTGTAATAGTCATTTCAGATGTACAATTGAGTGATTCAAGGCTTCTATAGAGCATTGCTAGAACTGTTAAATGAATTCAGTAAAGTGAGAGGGTACAAAATCAACATATAGAAGTCTGTTACATTTCTATACACCAGTAGTGAAGCAGCAGAAAGAGAAATTAAGGAATAAATCCCATGGACAATTGTACCAAAAATAATAAGATTCCTGGTAACAAACTTAATCAAAGAAGTTAAAGACCTGTACTCTGAAAACTATAAAGCACTAATGAAAGAAATTGAAGAAGACACAAACAAATGGAAAAAATTGTATGCTCATGGATCAGAAGAAAAAGTACTGTTAAAATGTCTATACTACCCAAAGCAACCTACACATTTAATGCAATCCCTATCAAAATAACACCAGCATTTTTCATAGAGCTAGAAGAATATTTGCATGGAATTTCACAAAACTAAAATTTTTATGGAACCAGAAAAGACTCTGAATAGCCAAAGCAATCTTGAAAAAGAAAAGCAAAGCTGGAGGTGTCATGATTTAAGATTTCAAGTTATATTACAAAGCGGTTGTGATCACAACAGTATAGAACTGGCACAAAAATAGACACATAGATCAATGAGACAGAATAGAAAACCCAGAAATGAACCTATAACTATATAGTCAATTAATCTTCAATAATGCAGAAAAGAATATACAATAGGAAAAAGTCTCTTCAGTAAATGGTGTTGGAAAAACTGGATAGCAACATGCAAAAGAATAAAATGGACTGCTTTCTTACACCATACACAAAAATAAATTCAAAACAAATGAAAGACCCAGGTGCCTAGGTGGTTCAGTTGGGTAAGCGTCCGACCTTGGCTCAGGTCATGAGTTCCTGAGTTCAGGCCCCTCATCAGGCTGTGCACTGGCAGTGCAGAGCCTGCTTGGGATTCTCTCTCTATCTCGCCCTCCCCATCCCCCCACCCAACTCTCTCACTTTCAAAATAAATAAACTTCAAAAATATAATAAAAATTTTAAAATAGATGACAGACCTAAATGTGAGACAGGAAACCATTAAAATCCTAGAGAACACAGATAGTAACCCCTTTGACATTGGCCATAACAACTTCTTAACTAGATAAGTCTCCTGAGGCAAGGGAAACAAAACCTAAATAAACAATTAGGACTTCCTCAAAATAAAGATCTTCTGCATAGCAAAGGAAACAGTCAACAAAACTAAAAGGCAGCCTATGGAATGGAAGAAGATATTTGCAACTGGCATATCTGATAAAGGGTTATTATTCAAAACACAAAATAATTTATAAAACTCAACACCCAAAATATGAATAATCCAATTAGAAATGGGCAGAAGACACAAATAGGTATTTTCCCAAAGGTTGTCATTTATAATCATCGGAGTCAACTTTGGCTTTCGCATTGCAGATCATTTTATTTTAAAACTGAAAAAATAATTAAGCCACCTCTGCAGGCACTGCAAATAGGGGAAATGTTTTAGGACACATGGTTTATGAATGACTTACATGGGATTATCACCTCCAAGTAGAATTTGAGTGTGGCTCCATTGGTTTAGGATTTTTTGTGGGCACATTCTCAATTCTTGTATCCATTTGTTTGTTTTTTTTTTAATGTTTTATTTATTTCTGAGAGACACACACAGAGAGAGACAGTGTGAGCAGGAGAGGGTCAGAGAGAGAGGGAGATACAGAATCTGAAGCAGGCTCCAGGCTCTGAGCTGGCAGTCAGCACAGAGCCCAACGCAGGGCTCAAACCCACGAGCTGTGAGATCATGACCTGAGCCAAAGTCGGACGCTTAACCAACTGAGCCACCCAGGTGCCCCTCTTGTATCCATTTGAACTGAAAAATCCTTGTCAATATTTTAGGTCAAGTGTATAGCTTGCTCAAGGCTGTTGTTTTGTCCCCAGAAGTATATCCTAGTGGAACTGCCATTACAAAGGGCCACCTGGATCTATCCGCCCCCTCCTATTTCTTACAGCAGTGACAACCTGTAAATTAAGATCTCATAGACATGGTTACAAGCTCAGTACCTCTGTTCTCATTGAAATTGATTGGAGATTTAATCATGGCTTCCTTTTACTGACAGAAAGGAGAAAATGAAGGTTATTTTAATGATAATGCTTTTTTTTAAATAAAGGGAAACTATTAGAAGGAACCATGAAGCCCGAAGTGTGTAGGCTTAGGGGTTTATAAGAGGGTTGAGAGTAGCTGATGTATTGGACGAATGGGGGATCTGTGAGACACATTTGCCTTGAGCCTAAACAGATATTTTGGGGTCCCTATGGGGCTGAAATATGTTGGCTAGGAGCAGAGCCACTGAAGATGGTTTCACCACATTACTTTTGAGAAATTCCTAAAGGGATGTTCATATTTATAGTTGGTTTCAAGCTCAGTGGAACCCCATGGGCTTTGGTTATACCTGGAGCACATGTCGTAATACCAGGGCTCCCTACTCCCGAGCCCTCTGCTGGGGTGATGGTGTGACCGGAATGCTACTGTGGCATCACACAGTCATACAGTGTGAAGTGAGCAGGAGTGTTAGGTTAGATGGGTCTGATTCCTTCCTTCAGACAGCTTTGGGGGAAATATCCTAGAATGAGGGCACCCTTGAGAGCTTTAGGTACCTTCCTCATGTTCTCCATCAGTTTTCTTTCATCAGTTTTTTAAAGTTCATGTATTTATTTTGAGAGAGAGAGAGTGTGTGTGCATAAGCAGGGGAGGGGCAGAGAGAAGGAGAGACAGAATCCCAAGCAGTCTCCACACCATCAACATAGAGCCCGATGCAGGGCTCGAACTCATGAAAGGTGAGATCATGACCTGAGTCGAGATCAAGAGTTGGCTGCCTAACCGACCGAGCCACTCAGGGCCACCTCCCTCAGTTTTTTTTCAATTATTATTTTTTATTTTTCTTATTGTGGTGAAATATAAATATAGTAAATAATAAAATAAAATATAAATAAAATTTACCATTTGACCATTTTTAAGGATACAATTCAGTTGCATTGAGCACATTTGTATTGGTGTGCAGCCTTCACTACCATCCATCACTTTTCCCCACCAGAAACTCTATTCCCATTAAATACTGACTCCCCATTTCCCCTCCACGTATTCCCTGGCCCCCACCATTCTGCTCTCTGTCCCTGTGAATCTGACTCTTCCAGGTACCTCATAGGAGTCGAATCACCCAGTTTTTATCCTTTGGTGTCCAGCTCATTTCACTTAGCATAATGCCCTCCAGGTCCAACCCTGTGGTCACATGTGCACTTTTGGTCTCTGAGATCTGTGCAGAGTGCTGGGAAAACAGAGCTGAGTCCCAACACCATGGGGACACCCAGCTGAGGCCAAGAGTCCTCGACTGCCTTCACACCCTCTCTGGACCACCCTGGTTCTGAGGAAGTTAAACAATAACTTTCACTAAGTCAGGTAAATGTTGGAGAATCCTTTATGTACAGTAAAATTCACGGTTTTTGGCATACATTTTATATGAGTTTTGATGCAGTGATGTTTTTAATTATTTTAATGTTTATTTTTGAGACAGAGAGAGACAGAACATGAGCAGGGGAGGGGCAGAGAGAGAGGGAGACACAGAATCCGAAGCAGGCTCCAGACTCTGAGCTGTCAGCACAGAGCCCGACGCAGGGCTCAAACTCACGAGCTGTGAGATCAAGACCTGAGCTGAAGTCAGACGCTTAACTGACTGAGCCACCCAGGCGCCCCTTGATACAGTGCTGTTTTTAAATGTTCCTAGCTCAGCAGTTGATAAACCTGAAAGTGGATGTGTGAGGTTCATAGAGATAGAAAGTAGAATGTTGGCTGCCAGGGACTGGGGTGGGAGAAGGGGATAAGGAGTTAGTGTTTAGTGGGGACAGAGGTTCATTCAGAGAAGATGAAAAAGCTCTGGAGATGGATGCTGGTGGTTTTATGGCAATGTGAATGCACTTAAGGCTGCTGAATTGTAAACTTGACAATGGTTTTAAGTGTATCAGCTGTGCAGTGGTATCTGATACTTAGGAATTGTGAATGGCTTTAATAAAAAAAAAAGAAAAGAAAAGTCCATTCCTTTTCATGGACTCAACTAGAGAAATCCATACAGAAGACAGTCACAAGATTGCTCAAGGAAGCATGAATGAAGGTAACCTAACTGCACACCCCTTCCTTCCAGGGCCAGTGGCAAGCAAAGCCACGACGAAGCCAAGATAACAAGCTTGCAGTCAACTCAAACTTCCAGACTATCTTTATGATTGGTTTGATAGGTTGCAGCCTCCACTGATTCCCTAGGGCTGTCCAGAATAATGCCCAGCCTGGCAAACCTCAGTCTGGAAAATAGCACGGAGTCCAAAGGCTATTGACCTTTATTGTTCCTTTTCTGATGGTAACCCCTGATGTGACCTTGAGCAAATCTTATTTCTGTTTCCTGGATACCAAGTGGATCTATCACTGTTGAAAACTTTGGCCTTAGCCTCTCTCTCAAAACAGATACTCATGCAGCCCGTAACTTCCTGATTAATACTGGTGGGCATGGCACTCTCCCTGTAAGCTTATGTGTAGAATCTCAGTGAGATGTTGAGTTCTTTCCTCCCTTGTCATGTCGCCAACTGGTCACCAAGACTCAGGAGCTACCTGGGGTAAGGACCACAGTTCTTGGATGAGGCTGGCGATGGGACTCAGGCTGTGCCCCCGTTAGATTCTGTCCACACAGTCAGGACTATGATGAGTACATGTAAGTGGAGAATCCATCTTTCCTGAATTCATTTGCATTTAAAAAATAGATCTCTGGTAAGCACTGGGAGAGTTACAATCTTATTTTTAGAGTTACATTTGTAAAATATGTTGTGAATTATAGAACACTTCGTAATGATTCTTTTCATATCATTAATTTATTCAACAAGTATTACTGAATGCCTGCAATATACCAACACTATTCTTTTTTTAAATTTTTAAATATTTTTCTTTCATAGTTTATTGTCTAGTGGTTTCCATATAACACCCAGTGCTCATCCCCACAAGTGCCCTCCTCCATGCCCATCACCCCTCTTCCCTACTCCCCAACCCCATCAGCTCTCAGTTTGTTCTCAGCATTCAAGAGTCTCTCATGGTTTGCCTCCCTCTCTCTCCCCAACTATTTTTCCCCTTCTTCTCCCCCATGATCCTCCGTTATGTTTCTCCTAATCCTCCTATAAGTGGAAACTATAGTATCTGTCTTTTTCTGTCTGACTCATTTCACTCAGCATAACACCCTCAGGTTCCATCCATGTTGTTACAAATGGCCAGATTTCATTCTTTTTCATTGCCTTGTAGTATTCCATTGTATAGATAAACCACATCTTCCTGATCCATTCATCAGTTGATGGACACTTAGGCTCTTTCCATGATTTAGCTATTGTTGAAAGTGCTACCAGCACTATCCTAGGCTCTGGTGATCCAAGGTAGAGTTTCTGTCCTCATGACCTTGTAGTATAGTGGGAAAGACATGAACGCATGTACAAGATAACATCATTTCATATAATTATGAATGCTACAAAGAGAGTAAGGCCAGGGTAATGGCGTCAGGAGTGTCTGGGGGTGGAGTGGGTTATTTTGGGGTAATCAGGGAAGAGATGACTTAAATGCTGTGAAGGAGCCAGCCTTGTGAAAATTCAGAGGGAAGAATGTTCCAAACAGAGGAAGAGTGAACTGCACAGATCCTGAGACAGTCATGGGTTTGAGGTATTTGAGAAACTGCAAGAAAGTGTGGCTGGGATGCCAGGAGTAAGAGGGCAAATAGAAGGAAATAAAGGTCAAGCATGAAGCAGGACTCAGATCATCTGTCTGTGGCAAGTGCTGTTGGGAAATGTTAACCTGGATAGTGTAGGGCCTGCTTTACGTGTCTGAAGGACCCCGCATTCTGTGGAGAATGGATTGTGGGGAGACCGGAGTAGAGGCAAGGAGGTCAGGTTAGAGACGGTGAACAGAACCCAGGTACAAATAAGGTCTGGTGGCTTGGACCAGGATGACAGTGGAGGAGGTGGTGAGAGGTAAACTTGGATATATTTTGAAGATGGAGCAGACAGCATGGGTGGATTAGATTTTGGAGAGATGGTGAAGGGTAAGAGAGAAATCAGAGATGTCTCCTCAGTTCTTGGTCTGAATGCTGAGTGATTTGTGGTGCTGTTAACTGAGATCAGGAAACGGGGGTCGTGGGAGGCGGGGCAGGGACAGTTGAGAAGGTGGGATGTCCTCGCTCTAAAGGTACCTATAGGGGTTCCAGCTGAGTTTTTGCTTTATTAAGAAAATCCATGGCATGTCTGCACGGCAGTACCAGGATTATTAATCAGGATGCCTAAAACCCATCTTTATCACCAGTCCACTAGGCTCTGCCATACTGCAACTCAACAAACCCTTCAGGGATGCTACTTGTTTTGCTTAAGTGGATGCTTTAAGAAGACAGGAACATAAGTCTTTTTGTCAGAATTCATTAATATATTCATTACGTAGGGGAAACATTGTCATGTCATGCTTTCAAAATATGGTGTCTTTCAGATCTTTTTAAAATTGGTGCCCTGCAGAATTCACCAGCAGAAAGCTGAGAAGAGAAGAAAAAAGTCTCTGTCTCTCCGGCTGTCAGATTTGAAATGAAATAAATGACACCCAGCTACACTGCAATGGTTTTGGGGTCTTGTTTCTACAAACTCTGTAAAACTAATAACAATTGTTTGTGGACTCATGAACTTGTATTTTTATGTGTTCATACTCAGTTGTGGTTACGATGTCACTCAGTCACCCACAGGGGACAGAACACTGCCAGACATGATGAAAGACTTTTTAAAAGAATAATCACATGGTTTGCATTATCTAGAAGCATATAATCCGCAGAAGGAAACCAACTTCCCCAAACGCTCAAAAACACAAACACAGAGAACATACAATCAATATATAATAACTCCTGGTGTATATATTTCAGTTCTCTGGCATTTTTTTTATTTTAGAGAGAGAGAATGAGTGAGTGGGAGAGAAGGGCAGAGAGAGAAAGAGGAGAATCTTAACCAGGCCCCATGCTCAACTTTATGCCCAGTACACGGTTCTGTCAGACTCTATCCTATGACCCTGAGATCATGACCTGCGCTGAAATCAAGAGTCAGACGTTCAACCAACTGAACCACCCAGGCACCCCAATTCTCTGACATTTAAATCTGTGTAGGAAAACACTGTGTGGAAGAAAATCCCAGAGTCACATCAGCTTAGCCTAGAATAGTGCCCAAAGTATAGAAAGCATTCACCAATATTTGTTGAGTAAATTAATGACACGAAAAGAACCATTACAAGGTACCATACAATTTGTAACATACATTTACATTTTTTTAATGTTTTATTTATTTCTGAGAGGCAGAAACAGAGACAGAGACAGAGATAGTGTGAGCAGGGGAGAGTCAGAGAGAGAGGGAGATATAGAATATGAAATAGGCTCCAGGCCCTGAGCTGGCTGTGAGCACAGAGCCTGACGCAGAGCTCGAACCTACGAACCGTGAGATCATGACCTGAGCTGAAGCCAGACACTCAACCGACTGAGCCACCCAGGCGCCCCCATACATTTAAAAATGAAATGTTAGGAATTAAGGTTGTGACTATCACAGTGCTTGGTACAGATATACTTTTTAAATGAAATTAAATTCAGGAAGGATTCATTGCATTGCTGTACCATCAGCTTGGATTCCTATCATGAGAAATCCAAGTCCTCTGGGGGACCGGAAGGACCATAACAGCTCTGTTCAGAAATATTTTCTCCAAATATGTGCACTGCATGTCTAGGGTTCCCAAGACTAAACACTTCTGGGGAGATGATAAGCCAGTGCCTGAGAAATGGAATGAGGTTTTTATCCTTGTTCACTCACCGTGAGGCAGTCCTCACCCAGGCCCACGAGGGCGGCCTCTGTCCAGAGCCTACATCCGGCCAGGCTACTTGAGGCCCATCATGTGTGACCATGGTTTGTCTTCATCCCTCTAATCCTTGGTCATCAAATAAAACCCAGCCCTCCCCCCTTACCTGTGACTACCTCGTTCCTTCTGTGAGTTTGTGTTACTTTGAGTTCTCTACAAGCAGCCTGAGACAAGGATCTGGGAGCACATGAATTATTGGAGAATTGGGTGCCAAGAAAACCCCTAAGAGAGTAAGGGAAGCAAGATAGAAAATGGTGGAGCTGCTGGGATCATAGCTGAGACCAACTCCAGAACTCTTTGAATGTCACCTGATAAATGGGCCACAGCAGTATTCCCAGGTGAGGAATATGCTGCCTCCAAAATGCAGAGCAGCCTACGAAGGGTTATATTTCTTCCCTGGTGTTATGAAATACAAGGTATGATCATTTGCCCTTCACCTTGGAAGACGTGTTCTGCCTCCCACAAACCACTGGGCCCCTAGAAACATTATCGATGTTTTGGCCTCCTTTGTCTTTGAAGAGTTTGTCACTTTCTGGAGCATGTGTGTCTTCCCAAGATCTTCACTGTATTTGCCACTTTTTGCTCATCCAGTTGGATTAACAATATTTTGTCAATTTAGTGACCAATTCTGTGGATGTTCACATGGCCTAAGTCCTTTTAGACCTTTCTAGGACAAGGAGCAGAAAAATTAACATGGCCTTGGGGCAAGGTTCCACTGAGTAATGTTCATTCCATATGGGGTTAATTACTTCAGATCCTTCACTTTGATTGGCATGAAGACTGCCTTTACCAACTTAACAGCCACATGCCACACACCAGAGTCTGTGTTCATCCACTCTAGTAATATTACCACACCAGGCATATTCAACCTCCTGTTTGGTTAGTTTTGGGGTGGGACTGGGTCTTTCACCATGATCCATCTGGTTTTTTTTCCACCCCCAGGGGCCAGTCTGGGAAATTAAATGGGGAAATATAATACGGAATACTAGCCTTGCATTTGTTAAGTCTTTGAGAATGGCACTAACCTCTGCCATTCCTTGCAGGGTACAATGATGTTTGTAATTTACTATCTCACCAGGGGTAAGACAGTTTCATGGACCGTTACTTCAATAGTTCTTACTCTACATGCAAAGGAGCCAATGTGAGGGGTCTGCCAATTGCTGAGTACATCCATTCAGATCATATGTTTATGAATTAAGGAAAGAATCACTGAGGTCCATGGACTCAACGGACTCACATTTATTTGAATGTGGGTCACAATTCTATTAATTGCTTGACTCACATATGACCCTAATCTAACAGGGGGTACATGATAGTATCTACCACCTGGACAGTGGGTATCAGTGTCTACTATGGCCTGTGTCCAACATCCCTTAGGAAGTCTGGGTAATTCCCTTTTTACAAAATACAGTTATCCAAGTCAAAGCCACAGGTACTCACCCATTCCAGATTCCTTTTGGTTATACATATTAAGTAATACCTCTGTTGGATGCCTGTATGTCTTACCATTAGGGGAACCATGTTCTGTTCCATAGATCCCCACAGATCACCCATAATACTGTCATTCCAATCAGGCCCATGGTTAAGTGCTGCTACGTGGCCTTATGCATTCTGAGATCCTCTTATTCCCATCGACACTGGAAAATACTGTTTTATAACAGTGTCTCCTGCTACCAACCCTGGTTTACAGCAGCAAGCCTCTACTAAGTTTCTCAGTGACACTGATATAACCCTCATCACCTTAGTAAAAGGTGTGTCCTTAGGCCCTCCTGAAGAATATAGTCAGCTGAGTGGGTCTTCCGATCTATAAAAGGTCCATTCTAGCATGCGCACTTGTCTAACTTGTTCTCCCTTTCTCCATGGTCTGCTGTGGCAATTTTGACATCCCTATGTCATTTATTGTGGGCCACCACTTTTTCCAAGCTCCTGTGAGATGGTAGCCTATTATAGCCATCCATTTCCAGGCACATTCTCCCTTTCCTGCCATGAAAGGTTAGCCAGCACCTTCAGGTCCTTTGCCTCTTAACCTCTCTCCTCCAGCACTTTCTGATTGGGTCATGCCAAGTTTTGACCCTAGTGACTGGTCTGGTTGATAACGGGGGATATGGCGGATCCTGCAGAAGACAAGTGTGGTCCAGGAAGGCACCTGCTTCATTTGAGAGGGAGTAGAGGCTGTACTCTTCACCATCAAAGGGGTCATAATCACTTCTGCAGACCATAGGATTTAGGAAATGGGAGCATTTATATCTTCAAGCACTTCTACCCAGATATCTGCATCCTGAGTCTCAGGATCTGACTCCCTCCCATTCAGAGACATGGCTATGGTGTAGAAGGCTTGCCAGAGCTGAGAATCTTTCTTCTCTTAAAGGACATGCCTACTATGCTTAGACTAGGTCCTGAGGCTGGTCAATGGATTCTTTATGTTCTTTACGTTCTGCCAAGGAGACCTTCTGGCTTTCACACTTTGCTTTGGTTGATGTCTCATTGCTGTGATCTATCATTTTTGCTTGAAAGCTTCCGTGCTACTCAGAGGACAGAGACAGTGCACAAGCCTTTGTATTCCCTTCCACAAGTCCGCTATCCCAGGTCACCACACATGCTGTAACATTCCAGCGACCCCTGCTACTCTTCTCGTCCCCCATTGCCAGTGGCTAGCAGATGATTCAGCTCCTGATCCATCCTTGGAATCTGCTTCCCAGGACTACTTCTGGGCTACCTGGCTAATGTCAATTTCCCCAAAGCAGAGCTGAGATAGATACTCAGGCACACGTGATTTGTGGAGAGAGTGCTCTTCGGGAAGAACCCACTAGGGAAGCAGGGCAAGGAGAGGGAAGCAACTGAATGAGAGTGTGGTCTCAGTGAAGTCTAGTCATGGTCTCATTCCCAAAGAGCCTTTAGAATGTAAATCATCCCACAGAGTCATCCTGTGCAGAGGTAGAGAGCTTTCATGCTCCCACGTCAGTTAGGTTACTGGCTACTTCTGAGGGTAGGAGTATTAACCTCCCATGCTGCCCCTCCCAGCCAATGGCCTTTCTCCTCTAAACAAGGTCACAGGCAAGAGCTCTCCCAGCAGCTGGGGGTGGACAAGGCACCTGAGCATCTCCTGCAGACTCATCCCTTCACTGTTAACACTTGCCTGTTCCCCCTAATGACTTCATTCCATTTTAAACAAACTCTCCTACTTGTCCACCTTTTCCAAAGATGTTGCCTCCTTCCTTTCCTTAACTGACACAACTGTGTTCACACCAGCTCTTCATTGTTCTCCCACCCAACCCTCAAAGTTCATCCTGTTTTGAGATTACGTCTGCCCTCTTCTCCTCCTCGCCAGTGTTAGCTTCTCGAACGCTCTCACAACCATCCCATCCAGCCCCGTTAACTAAAGACCTGCAAGCAGTTTCCCCTTTTCTCCATCCCAGCTCCTCTTGTAATTGCTGGAGTTTTCTCTAGGCTGACAGCCCAACCAACAACTAACAACCAAACCTCTCATTCCTGGACCTTCTTAACTCCAGGCACCTTTACCCTTCAGCTGCCCGCTCCAGGAAGCATGTCCTAGATTCTGCCTTAAGCCAGGACTGCTCTACAACCTGAGCTCTAAGCCAGGATCACACTCTGACAAGCCCCCTCACCTTGCCCAGTGCTCATCTCTCACTCCTCCTATAGCTCCTCTTCAGCAGAGAGACCCACTCGGACCCACTTGGCTACTGAAAGAGTAGACCCTAAACTGGCAGCATTGGTAGTGCCTGGGAACCTTCAGGTCCTAACATGGACCCACTGAATCAGAACCTGCATTTTAACAAATACCAGGATTTATATATACATGAAATCTGAGAAGCACTGTCCTACCTGTGAGTTCCCTGGCTCTTTGTCCTGCCAGACTCACCACGTAGGACCCCAGGCACACAGGGACACTGCAACATGGATGCCCATGGTTGTGAGCCTCCAGCCACATGGAACTCATGGGGCCGTTGCTTATCAACCCTTTTATTTGTTCTCATCATCTCCTCCAGCTTCTCTCAAGGAGGCTTACCATTTCCTTCCAGCCTTGATTCAAACCCCTAATCCTACTCTCAAATTAAACTAGTTTTGGCTACCATGTATTACAGTGAAATCATTATATCCGCTCTTATTTTCAATCACTTTGAACATAATGTTGTATTTTGTTAATACGAATTGATACATCTTTCCAAGAAAGAGAATTGTGAAACAGTTTGGAATTAGAAAAGTGGAGCAAGTAAAACAAAAACCATTGATTTGATCTTGGCGTTATATGTCCGTGTACCTGTTGCATTACTTCCCATATGTCTCTGTGTGTTTGATTTTTTTGTATAACTTTAAAATGAAATTTAAAGATCATGCCGGTACAAAGAAAAATTTTAAAGTTTTCCCTGATCATTTGTGACCACTGGCCAGCCCACATGTTTCTCATTATATTATTTGCCTAATCTTAAAAACCATAAGCCAAGAATTTGAATTTGAAATGACCTGGGGTCTGAATAAAAGCAAAATCTCCCAAGAGGAACACATTCTCAAACCATGCCTCAAAGAATTCTCGCAGACAGAGTTCCAGAAACAGGAGCACACAATAGTTTTAAAAATCACAAAACGCATGCACACAAAGCCTCATGATAGTCAGCAGATCCTCAACCCGAAGACTCCAATATTAAAGTTATCATCAACAGGGGCCCCTGGGTGGCTCAGTCGGTTAAGTGTCCAACTTCAGCTCAGGTCATGATCTCACAGTTTGTGGTTTTGAGCCCCGCATGAGGCTCTGTGCTGGCAGCTCAGAGCCTGGAGCCTGTTTCAGAGTGTCTCCTTCTGTCTCTCTGCTCCTCCCCCCACTCATGCTCTGTCTCTCTCTGTCTCAAAAATAAATAAACTATAAAAATTTTTTTTAACTTATCATCAACAGTGTTCAAAAAATAAGTATGTGTCATGTGGTTTTAGAAGAGACAGAATCCAAAATATGATTCAGGGACTGTCAAAAACTATCAAAGAATCAAATAGAAATTCTCCAACTTGAAAACATAATAATTAAAACCTAAAACTTAATAGAGGAGTTCAACCATGGAATAGATAATTCATGAACTGCAGATTTGAAGAAATTACACGGGATGGAGCCCAGCAGGACAAAGAAATGGAAAATATCAAAGAGGTAAAGGGCCACGGAGAATAGAATGAAATAGGTCAACATATGTAATGAGAATTCCACAAAGAAGGAATAGAGAGAATTGGGAGAGGCATTATTGAAAATGATAGTGACCAAGAATTTTTCAGAATTAATAAGTGACACGAATCCTCAGACTGAGAAAAAAATGAATTCAAGTAAATAAAAAGAAATTCACTTTTTAAATGCTGTGTGGCATAATTGCTACACACAAAAAACAAACAAGATTTTTATAGCAATCATGAGAGAAATGGGGGTCTACTAAAAGAACAACACAGCCTGAGTTAACTTCTTAGAAGTGATGGAGAGCAGAGGACCATAGAATGGAAAGTGCTAGGGGAAATTACCCCTCAGCCTGCTAGAGTACTCCCAGTAACTTTCAAAAATGTGGGGAAAATAAGGACATTTTTAGACAAACACTGGAAGATTTACCCACCTACTGGCTCTCAATAAAGGAACTTCCAAAATAGACAAGCAATCTCAGAAAGAAGGCCTGGGGTGGAAGAAGGAACATTGTATCTGGAAATGGATGTGTATATAAGTAAGCAAGGAGCTCCAGTCAAACAGTGGGGGCAATAAAGAGAAATAGGGATGTGGCCTTTGCATTTGGAGGACATATGACTGTGGTTGAGACCTTAAGAAAATCTCTGGGCAGCACAGAATTATGAGGTGGTGAAGGCCCAGGGCTCTGGGAAAGAGCAGACCATGTGATGTTATTACTGTTTAATACACTGAGAAGACTTAATATCTAATCAGAGCAGATGATAATCTGTTCTGGAATCTCACCTTTTTTCTTTCATGGACTATGAATGGAGGGGCATAGGATGGCACTTTGTCAACAAGAGCCAAGAGGAAGGCTAAAAGGTCATGTGTTCACTAGACCCTCCTCCCAGGAAATAGCATGCTTAGTAATGTAGAGGTACATATGGTACATTGGCAGAACAGGCATGGGTATAAAATTTCAAATCTTATACTTTTTGCTGTTATTCAAAGGAGATAGGGCATGTCTACATATTCTCTTCTTTTTTTTTTTTTTTTTTGGAGAGACTGACAGAACATGAGTGGGGAAGGGGCAGATAGAGAGGGAGACGCAGAATTGGAAACAGGCTCCAGGCTCTTAACTGTCAGCACAGAGCCTTACGCGGGGCTCAAACCCATGAACCGCGAGATCATGACCTGAGCTGAAGTTTGGATGCTCAATCGACTGAGCCACCCAGGTGCCCCCCTCTCTGCTCCTCTTTTTCCCCTTTTACAGATATTAGCAGTCTACCTATCTTTTGTGTTGCAAATATTTTCTTCAATCTATGGATTCTTTTTACTTGGTTATGCTGTCTTTTAATATATATAAGGTTGTGCTTTTTATGTAGTCAAATCTAAGACTATTCCCTTTATGTCTTACGAGTCTGATTTTATACTTAGGAAGACCGTCCTTCCTCAAGTTATAATGATACTGCTCAATATTTGCCTCTGCTACCTTGATAGTTTTAATTTTAATGTTTAGATTTTAAATGCTTATGTAATTTATTTTGGTATATGATTTGAGATAGAGGCTTTAGCTTTTTTTATTTTTCCATATAAGTAGCCTATTGATCAACACCAATGATTACTCAATCATTTACATGGATTTGAATTGCCACTTGTATTATTGAGTTCTAAAACACACATGGCTCTATTTCTGGCTATCTTTTTATTCCATTGATTGACATCTACATCTAGGCCAGGACACCACACACACACACACACACACACACACACACACACCTGCTTATATGTATATATAGATATGTATATACATATATATCTAGAGAGAGATCTCAAGCATTTTCTCTTCATCATTATTATTTTTGAATTAATTTTCGTGGCTGTTCTCATACATGTTCTCTACCAGCGGAATTGTTAAAACAATCTATCAAGCTTAGGGTGAAGAAGCTCATTGGGATTCAAGTTTTAATTGCACCAGATTTATAGATTCATTTGCAAGAAATTGACATCTTTACAATATAGAGTCATTTACTCAAGAATAAAACATAGTCTGACCTCATTTATTCAGGACTTAAGGAATTGTGTTTGTGTGTGTGTTGTACGTGTAAATATCCAAACCTTTTTCACATTAGTTCTGCACATTTCTGAATATGAAATCCATGAATGGATTTGTTACTCCTTTCAACTTCTGCCCATAACTACCTATGTAAGTTACTTACCTAAGATATTGCTGTGCTTTTTGATGATATCACTATGCTTGGTACCCAAACCCCACCATAGTCCCAAGAAATTTGACCATCACCTGATAAAAGAACTATACCCAATGTTCTGTACTGGAGAACATCTGCTTGAACCAGTCAGAGCTTCCCTCTTAAGGACTTTGTTTTCGAGATGTAATAACCAAGTCAGCAGATGGTAGTAGAATCAGAAGCTGCAAAAGAGAAAGCCGTAAGCAAAAGCCAAGAAGCAGTACAATTCATGAGTAAGTATAAAGCATGAGAGAGAGAAACGAATATAGATACTAGTGGGCAGCAGTTGCAGAAAAACAAATAGAAAATGTAGGAAAATGCTGAATCGTGCATATGGCCCAGTTGCAAGAGTAGGAAGCAAGAAACACCTGTTACTGAGGGATGATAAGATCTCCAGGCAACCTCTTGAATAATTTATATTATTGAGCCATTCGGGGCTGTTTCGTCTTCTACATATTCCAGTCCTCTGTGACGTTGGTCTGTGATACTGTCTTTTCACTTCTCTGTATTCCCTTCCAGTAAATACTTCAAAACTTAAGCCCGAACTTTAGGAGGGAGGGAAGGGAAGTTAGATTCTCCACCTTCCCTCTTAGACGAAAGCCCCACCTCTCTTTCAGCAGAAAACATTGCCTTCTACTTCATGATGAAGAGTAAGACTATGAAGCATGATCTCCCCCAGTTTCTCACACCCCTTCTCCCCTATAAAATTATATACATCTCTGTGAACCCCTATTTGTTCCTCACTAGTCTTAGAGGATGGGCACCCTCCTTTGCTTCTCATTAAATTCCTCCCCACTGCTTGGCCCCACAGGCTTGCCTGTGCTCTTGGTCAGAGTCCACAACTACTGCTTGAGGAACCTGTTCCATTCATCACCCCCGCTCACTTATTTCTTTAGCTTCTCCTTCCTTCCCAACTGCTCTCATGCTCCAAACATGCTCACCTCCCTAAAATACAGCCCCACACTCCCCACCATCCACCCCACACCTGTCTTCCACCACTGTCAGCTTCTGTTCCCGCCTCCCTGCGGGCCCTGCTTTCACTGAGGGCATCCCCCGTGAGGGCCTGGGGGCCAGTGCTGGAGAACCTTTCTCAACCCCTGACTTGAATCACTTTGCTGACCATTGTAGTCACCCCTTCACTATGGGAACTATACTTCCTTAGCTTCTATACAAAACTCTTCTGATTGTCCTTGTTTTCTACCATTTCTTCTCTTCCTCTCCTTTTAAACTGACTCCCCCCTTCCATCACTGGATGATCCCATCTGGGTTACTGCACGCGTGTGCTTCCCAGCCCCCAGCCCTGAGCACCCGGTTCCTGATTCCACCTTCCTGCGCGTGGTTTCCACCTGCTGCCGGGAGCGTCGACCCAGCTGGTCGCAGATGGGGCTCCTCCATTTGCTGCCACCCCTTCTCCTAACCTTGTCTATTCTGTTTCATTCTGGTACCACAGTCACTGACACCGGGCAACTGCAGCCCTCGGGATGGCTCATGATATATGTCAACCTGACAAGGCCATGGGGTGCTCAGATATTTGCTCCAACGATATTCTGGTGTATGCATGAGGGCGTTTCCGGATGAGGTTAGCATTTGAAAGAGTCCACTATGTAAGCCAGAATGCCCTTTCCATGTAGGTGGGCCTTGTGCAATCAGTTGACTCAAAACAGCCTTTTGAGTTAGAGAGGATTCCTTCTGCCAAAGTGCCTTCAAGCTGGGACACTGGCTTTTTCCTGCCTGGGGACTCTGTGGAAACATTGGCCCTCCTGGTTCTCAGGCCTCCAGACTCCGATGGGACCCTAACCCTAACCCTAACCCTAACCATCAGCTCTCCCGGGTCTCCAGCTAGTGAAGAGCCTAAGTAACGTCATTTTGAGATTAAGTCCTCCATTAAGAGCAACCTTGGGCTTCACGTAGCCCCAGTTCCAGGAAAAGCCTCAGATTGTTCAAGGCTAAAGCCATCCTCGGACCGCCCTCAGATCAGCTAATCAGAAAACATTCCTGTGGTCTGAGTCAGGGCTGGGAACAGCAGACAGTTACTTTATACAGACTAGCCAATTTCTCACCGCTTGCCTGAACCCCACGTGGGCCCTTTGAACTCACCTTATAATTGGTCATTTTCAAAGGATTCTCAAAGGTCACAATTGGGTCCCACCAAAAGTAATGAACACCTCACAGATACTTGAATAGTCAAGCTGTTACCATGGGTGCTGTACAATTGTAATTGGTGCTTATGTGATGATGCTATACGTACAACGTGTGCACTGTAACACCCCCGCCCCTTACCCCATAAAAACCCTACTCGCTATTGTTCGGGGCTTCACCTGCTGCCACGACACCAGTAGGCAGATGAGCCCCTGCTCGAGCTTGTAATAAAGATCCTTTTGTACTTGCATCGGTGTCGGCTCCTTGGTGGTCTCTGGGGACTCACGATTCAAGCACAGCACTAGCAGACAGCTGATCATGGGACCTTTCAGCCTCCAGATTTGCATGAAGCAGCTCCTCATAATGAATCTCTTTATGTACATAAAACAGCATTTTTTTTTACTGTGTAACATCATACGTATGTATTATGCATTGTATATATAACTGTGTGCACGTACATACTGGTTCTTTTCCTCTGAGGAACCTGGACTAATGTGCCCTCCTTGCCGTATTCTTCTCCAATTTTTTTTTCATAAATATATATTCTTACATGTATATTTATCTTTCCAGGACACTCGACCTGTCCTCTGTCTAGTATATTCACTGTCTCAAGTCTTGATTGCTTCACAGAGGAAGCCACCTAA
This sequence comes from Hyaena hyaena, assembly GCF_003009895.1. Taxonomy (NCBI): domain Eukaryota; kingdom Metazoa; phylum Chordata; class Mammalia; order Carnivora; family Hyaenidae; genus Hyaena; species Hyaena hyaena. The sequence goes on along the minus strand of NW_024080643.1, from coordinate 1,139,046 downwards.
AACGCCAGCCTTGCATCCCTTTCCCTGTTCAAAAGGAATATCTTGTGGCTCTCTGGGAAAACAGGATCGACAAAATAAAGGGAAGTCTCCTTGATTTAAGACTCAAGCTTCAGGGGTGCCTGGGCGGCTCAGTCGGTTGCACCGCCAGGTCATGATCTGGCAGCTCCTGAGTTTGAGCCCCGCGTTGGGCTCTGTACTGACAGCTTGGAGCCTGGAGCCTGTTTGGGATTCTGCGTCTCCCTCTCTCTCTCTCTGCACCTCCCCTGCTTGCACTCTCTCTCTCTCTCTCTCTCTCAAAATAAATAAACGTTAAAAAAAATTTTTTTTTAAAGATTCAAGCTTCATTTCTCTTCTCAGAGATCCCATGTTAACATTGCCCTGAACAGCCACAGGAGGCCTTCATGGCTTATTTTTTGCCCAAACGGAGGCCACCTAACTGGGACATTGATTCAGTTCTGTGCTAATACCTGTGTCAGTCCCATGTTCTCTCAGCCTTCTGGAACTGCTTCTACAGGGTAAACTGAGATTATGAAGAAAAGGAAGAGATTGGGTAGTGGAAAGATGTGCTTCCTCCCCCTCCCCTTAGGACTTGCCTTCACCACAAAACAGAATAGGCAAGGCAGATAGCCCGGCAACCCCCCAAAAGCAGGTATGCTCAAATTGTATTTAAACTAAACTCCAGATTGCAGGTGAGTGGGGGGAGGGGGGAAGACGGCGGGGGGGGGGGGTGGTCACTGGAGAGAAGCTCAGTAATGACAGGTTCTTTTTGCTCGTTTTTCCTTTTTATTAAATTTTACATACAGTTCTTAAGCCTCAAGAAACTTTTCTTACTGTTCCCCATGATTTTATTGGTTGTGGAACTAAAGTGTTTCTGGGTTTCCTTTATAAACTGACTAGTAAACCTTCGATTACTGTCCATATTTCCAGGAAAAGAAAATAACCAAGCATAGATTTAATGAAAGGGTAAAATTGCCAGTGTTTCTGCCACTGGGGAGTAATTGAATGTTCTTGGGGAATTTGTGACTCATTAATTTCATTTGAATAATCAGCACTTTATAATCATGTTAAGTAGCTATGGCTTAAGCATTTTAATGTGCTTCTTAATTAAATAATTTCACCAGAACCTATATAAGATTTTTCAGCTTTAAATCATTTTGACAACCTGTTCTTGATGTATCTATTATCCAAATATGAGGGCTTTTAGGAAGTTTATGAGTATCACAATTTTTTAAATAAAAATTTCCAGTTGAATACTGTTTCTCGTTTGTCCTAACAGAAACCCAAATTACATAGCACAACCCACCCCAAAACATTAGTTTCTGAAGTTCTTTATTTTAATCCTGCAGGGCATAAGTGGCTCGTAAAAGCTTTCAGAGGTGCCTGACTCTTTGATTTCAGCTCAGGTCATGATCTCATGGTTTGTGAGATTGAGCCCTGTGTTGAGCTCCATCCTGACCATGTGGAACCTACCTGGGATTCTCTCTCTCTCTCTCTCTCTCTGCTTCTCCTCTGTTCTCCCTCTCTCTCTCTCCCAAAATAAATAAACTTTTTTTAAAAAAGCATATTTTTCAGAGAAGATTTGGCATATTTAGTTATAAGTTGGCAGAGTGATCACCCCTAGCAGGGGTAGATCTTGCTGCCCCTGGGTCCCACCCTGGAAAGCACTGTTCTGCATGTAAAATACCCCAGACATTCGGAAGGTACAAAGAATTTCATAATGACCACGACTTGCCAGTTATCTAAGTTTAATAAACATTAACATCTTGCCATATTTGCTTTTCAGATTTATTTTAAAAATAAAATATTTCAGGGGCGCCTGGGTGGTGCATCCAACTTTAGCTGAGGTCATGATCTCACGATCTGTGAGTTCAAGCCCCGTGTTGGGCTCTGTGCTGACAGCCCAGAGCCTGGAACCTGCCTCAGATTCTGTCTCCCTCTCTCTCTGCCCCTCCCTTGCTCATATTCTGTCTCTGTCTCTCACTCTCTCTCTCAAAAATAAATAAGCATTAAAATAAATAAAAAATATTTCAGCTAAAAGTAAAGACTTCTTTGTACCTCTCTCTATGACCTGATGACCTTCCCTCTTAAGAAGAAACCTACTCTGTGTTAGCTATGGTTGGATAACAAATTACCACAAAATGTAATGACTTAAAACAACAGACATTTATTACCTCAGACAGCTGCTGAGGGTCAGGTTTTCCAGGAGAGACTTAGCTGCTAGAGAGACTCAAGCTGTCTCACAAGGTGGCTGTCAAGCTGTTGTCTGAAACTTTTCACGGTCCGACCGGGACTAAGAATCCTCCTCCATGCTCACTCACTTGTCGGCAGACCTCAGCTCCTTGCTGGCTGGAGACTTCAGTCCTCACCACATGGGCCCTTCCCTAGGACTGCTCACAACATGGCAGCTTGCTTTTCCCCGCCAGCAGCAAGTCAGAGAGGAATTGAAAATGGGATGCTAACTATGGAAGCCACAGTTATTTACATCCTCATTGGGAGGTGACCTACCATCATTTCTGCCATATATGTTGATGACAGCCCAGCCCTAATCCATTATGGGACTGGACTCCACGATGCTGTGAGCACCAGAAGGGGGAACCATTAGGGGCCATCTTGATGGCTGGCTACTACAACTCTGAAAATGTTTTTATATTCTTATCACATAAATATTTATAATGAAAAATATGTAACACTGATTTTTTGCATGTGTTTGATCATATAAACATCTTACTGTGTATATCGTCCTACACACGCACTTATGTTTTTGAGGTGTTCCCATGTTGATTTGTGTTACCTTACTCATCCGTTTTCTCTGTTGTATGGAATTCCACTGTGACCATACCATGATTGAGATATCCAGTATTTAATGAAACGATTGTTTTCATTTTTCGCTATTAAGAATGAACCAAACATTCTTGAACATACCACCTTGTGTATATGTGCAAACATTTCTAAGGTATATATATTTGGAAGTGAAAATACTGAGTCACAGTGCGTATGTATCTTCAGTTCTCTTATTTAGCCGCATTGTTCTCCAAAGTGGTGTATTCTACAAGCTATGATGAGGGTGAGGGTTCCCTTTATTTTACACACTGACCAACAGAGATCTATCAGACCTGAGTTTTTGTCAGTCTGTTGGTGTGAATTATTGTCTCATGGTAGGTTTTATTTGCAATCACTGATTATTTGTGGACTGAGCCTATTCTTTATGTTTATTGAGCATTTGAGTTCCCTCTTCAGATTCTTTGTTCAGCAGTTTTCTATTGTGTTATTTGTCTATTTTTACTAATTAGAAGTTTTCTGTGCTCTGGATACCAATCGTTCCTGGTTTATATGTATTACAATAATTTTCTTCCAGCTTCTGACTTGGTTATCACTTTGTTTTTAGTTCTTTTTGATGAATCAAATTTCTAGAGGTTTTTTTTAGTTTTTTTCTAATGTTTTATTTTTTGAGAGATGAAGAGAGACAGAGTACAGGTAGGGGTGAGGCAGAGAGAGAGGGAGACACAGGATCTGAAGCTAGTGCTAGGCTCTGAGCTGTCAGCACGAAGCCCGATGCAGGGCTCGAACTCATGAATGTCAGATCGTGACCTGAGCTGAAGTTGGACGCTTAACTGACTGAGCCACCCAGGTGCCTCTCAAATTTCTAGTTTTAATGGGAGTCAAATTTATCATGTTTCTGTATTACTTGTGCCTTTTTGTGTCTTGATGAAAAACAAAAACCAAAACAAACAAACAAAAAAACCCTATCAACCCCCTTTAAAGTCCATCCTTTTCTCACTTGTTTGCAATGAAATCAATGTCATTCATCAAGTATCTACATATGTGTGTCTATATACTTATATATATTTAAAGACATGAGTTTGTTCTGAGACCTTCGATTCCAGCCCAACACCCTAGAGTTTATTCTAGCCTGCCCCCGACAGTGACAAACTTGGCTTTCATTATCTACAATATATTTACTCTTTTTGCTCTTTCCTAGGATAAATACAAAGTAGTTTCAGTTGTGCACCCGCTTCTGTACAGTGCTGTCTTTAGCCTTATCCTATATAGTCAAGATACTGTTTAGTAAAGTTACTGTATTTTCCTCTTCTCCCTTTGCTTTAGTGTGGGTATGTTATTCATTTGAAAAGGAAAGGAAAGGAGAGGAGGGGAGGGGAGGGGAGAGGAGAGGAAAGGAAAGGAAAGGAAAACCAAGCTCATTGTATTCCATTTTGAATTGCCCATGCATCCCAGTTGATTTTAATTATTTCTTTGCTTTAATGAGTGTGTGATATATTAGCATGGCTTGAACACACAAGAACACGTGAGAAAGTACATGTATAGAGAGAGATCACTCTCCCTTCGACCTTCTATCCCATTCCTTTTCCTCATTGCTTCTGCTTCATTCCCATCAGTGCCTTGGGAGGGGTGAGATTAGTTTCTGATCCATTTCTTCTTGTTACAAAAGAACAGGTACAGGTTCATTTCTTTTTGTTCTTTCTTACCTGGAAGATAGCATACTACCAGTATAGATATTCTTCTGCTCCTTGTTTTCTTTTTTCCCTGCTTCATTTAGCAGTGTATTCTAGAACTCATTCCAAATAAATTTATATAAATCTTCATTCCTTTTATTTAAAAAACTGCATGAAACTCCAATGTGTGAATGTACCATAATTTATGAAATGACTCACCTATGTATGAGCATTTAGCTTGTTTTTTAATATTTTTCAACTACAAACAATGCTATGATGAATGGTGTGTGTTGTTAGAAATGTATCTTCAAAGTAAAATCCCAAATGCACAGTTTCTAGGTCAAAAAGTAAGAACATATGCAGTTTTGTTAGGTTTTACCAAGTCCTCCTATAAAATATTTGTACTATGGGGCACGTGGGTGGCTCAGTTGGTTAAACCTCTGACTTCAGCTCAGGTCATGATCTCACAGCTCGTGGGTTCCAGCCTCATATCAGACTCAGTGCTGACATCTCAGAGCCTAAAGCCTGCTTTGGATTTGTGTCTCCCTCTATCTGCCCCTCCCTGCTCATGCGTGCTCTCTCTCTGTAAAAACTAAATAAATATTTTTAAATGTCTTAATAAATAAAAAAATAAAATATTTGCACATTTGCATTTCCACTAGCACCATAGGAGAGTACTTCCCAAAGCTTTGCCAGTCACATATGCCATGATATTTTTCATTTGAACCAACCCAGTAGGTGAGAAATAGTATCTCAATATTGTGTTAGTTTACGTTTATCTAATTATGAGAAACTTGAAACAATTTGCGTATGTTTAGGACTATTTTTTACTCTTTATAAATCATTGAATTCCTGTTTTCCTTTTGGGTTTTTAGCCTTTGGTTTTGCATTTTCAAAGAGGTCTTTATATACTCGGAATATTAGCCCTTTATCTGTGAAACATGCACAAATGTTTTCTTCTGGTTTATTACTTGTTTTTTTACTTGTCTATGGTAGTTTTTACCATTCAAACTTATAAAAAATTCATGCAAACTTATTATTTTATTGCCTCAGTACCTTTAGTCATGGTTAGAAAGTCCCTCCCACACTACTGTTATACAGAAATCCACTCATTTTTTTTTCCAGAACTTGTATGGTCAGTTTTCTTTTAAATTTAGACTCCTGATATATTTGAAGTTTATTCTTGAGTATGACATGAGGTATAGATCTAACTGTGTCTTTTTCAAAATGGTTACCCAGCCTTCTTTATTAAAGGTCTATCTTTGTCCCAATGATTTGAGATGCCATCTTTATCATACATTAAATTTCTGTACATCCTTAGATCTAATTCTAGGATATCTATTCTGTTCCACTAGTCTATGATTTATGGTCTGTTTAGGGCAATGCCACACTGTTTAAATATAGTTTTGTAGTATGTTTTAATGTCTGATACTTCTATTCCCCAGAGCAGATTTCCTTTTTTTAGTATTTTTCTGGGTATTCTTACATGTTTGTTTTACCAAATAATCTTTATACCAATGTGTCTAACTCCATAAAACAAAGGCTTGTTGGTATTTTTAATGGGATTGCGTCAATTAACTAAGTGAGAGCTGACATCCTTATGATGCTGAAACACCCTTTCAGTCACATGAGATTCTCTCCTTTTGTCTGTTTTTATGTCTTCCCAGAGTAATTTTAAGTTTTCCCTCATATAAATTCTACATATTATTTGATAACATTATTCCTGTGTAATCTTCTTTGTTGCTAATGTAGATTGGGGTTTCTCTTTCATGTGTTCTCTAGATAGTGCTTGTGTATAGGAAAGCTATATTGACTGGTCTGTTAATTTTATATCATCCTACCTTACTGAATTCTTATACTGTGTGAGTCCGTTTCATCACTGACCATTGATTCTCTTGAGTTTTCCAGTTATACTGTTGTATTGTGTAAAGATAGAGACAATTTACTTCTACGTCTTTACCAAATCTTTTGCCTCTGATTATTTTATCTTCTCTAATTGCATTGGCTAATACCATTACTACAGTGTTGAATAGTAGTGGAGGTATATATTTTTGCCTTGTTCCTGATTTGTATGGAAATTCTTCTAACATTTCCACATTTAAGAAGAATGGTGGCTTTAGGACTAATATTCTTTTTTATCAGATTAAGGTGTTTTAATACATTAAGAAAGTGTCCTTCAATTACTATTTTCTTGAGTGCTGCTACTAGGAATGGGTATTGAATTTTTGTCCAAGGCTTTTTGAGCATCTATGGACATAATCATATTTTCCCCCTTAGATCTATCAATATTGATTTACTAATATTGAAACAACATTAAATTACTAGAATAAATCCCAATTAGTCATGGTATGTTATTTTCTTTATAGGGTATTAGATTCTGTTTGCTAATATTTTAGCTAATCTTTCTGCATCAATATTCATGGGTGACAATGGTCTGCAGCTGTCTTTTTCTTCTACTTTTTTGGGAGAGTCTTCATCAGGCTTAGGTATCAAAATTGGGTTATTTATTTGTTAAATAAATTTATACTCAATTTATTAAAAGAATAAGGACGTTTTCCTTTATTTTTATATTAGTATTTTGTACTGGTTTTCTATTTACAGCTGTAATCATCATAAACTTAGTGGCTTAAAAAAAGAACAGTACAAATTTATTATGCAACAGTTCTGGAGGTTGAAAGTCCAAATTGAGTCTCACTGACCTAAAACTGAGATATTGGCAGGCTGCATTCATTTCTGGAGGCTCAGGGAAAATCCATTTTGTTGCTTTACCTGCTTCTCGAGGCCACTCATGTTCCTTGGTTCATGGCTTTCTTCCATTTCCAAAGCCAACAGGGATCTAGTTTTTCTTTTATCACATCTCCCTGTTGCTGACTGTCCTGTCTCCCTTTTCCACAGTTAAGGTCTCTTATAATTACATTGACCCTAGTAGATAATCCAGGATAATCTCCCTACTTCAAGGCCAGTTGATTAGCAACTTTATTCTACTTACAACCGTAATTCCTCTTTCCCATGCATATGACATAGTCATAGGTACTAGGGATTTAGTTACAGACATCTTTTGAAGGAAGAGAGGCAATATTCTGCCTGCCATAATCTTCATGCTCTGGAGCAATTTACAGAGCACTAGAACTATCTGATTATTGAGGGTTTGGTAGAAGCTCATGGGCCTAATGCTTGTTTTCTGTGGTATTTTAATAGTTGTCTCTGTAGGGGCACCTGAATGGCTCAAGTCCCTTAAGCATCCAACTCATGATTTGGGCTCAGGTCATGATCTCATGGTTCGTGAGTTCGAGTCTCATGTCAGGTTCCTCACCTACACTGTGGAGCCTTTGGGATTCTGTCTCCCTCTCTCTGTCCCTCCCCCACTCGCTCTCTCTCAAAAATAAATAAACATTTGAAAAAATAATAATTGTCTCTGTATCCTCTGTGGAAATTTGGTCTATTTAAATCTTTTCTCTCGCTGATAGGCTCAATTTTGGAAATCTGTGTTTCTTTAGAAAATTATCGATTTAATGTAAGATTTCAAATTTATTTGTATAGAGACCTGCAAACAAAGCCTCTTATGACTTTTAATTCTTCTTTCCATTCACTTTTTGTCATTCCTTATTTTATTAATGCATTCCCTCTTTTTTAATTGTTAAGTTAGCTAGTGGTTTGCTATTTTGTTAACTTTTTTCAATTAAGTAATTTTATTAATTATTATTCTGTATTCTGTATTTCATTAATTTCATTAATTCCTGTATTTCATTAATTTCTGCTCTTGTCTTTATTATTTTCTTCTTAGTGCTTTCTTTTGATCTACTTGTTTTTGTTTGCTAGTTTTAGTTTTCAGCTAAGTATTTGAGTCACTTATTTACATCCTTTTATTTATTACTTATGAAGGCATTTCCTGCTATAACTTTTTCTCCAAAAACTGCTTTAAATGTATCCCATGTGTTAGTGTTTTTGTATTTTGGCTTTAGTGATTAAAAAAAACCTTTTAATTTCACTTTATGTTTTTATTGTTATCCAAGAGTTGTCACATAGGAGGCTTTTTAAATTTTTCAGGTGGATGACCTGAAAAATTTTTAGTTTGGTTAAGGATTTCTATTTTTATTTCATTGGTTAATAATTCCTACTTTTACTGCACTGTGATCAGAGAGTTTTGTTCACAATATTGTTAACTTGACAAACCTACTGACATTTTCTTTGTGACCACTTTTTATGAATGGTTCAAAAGCCATTGATACAAAAGGTATGTTCACTTACATTGTCAAAATATAAAGCTCAGTATATCTGCATAAGACCTACCTAATTGATTATGTTTTGTTTTGTGTGTCCACTTAATCTCTCTTGAATTAAGAGTGGTAAATCTCGGACATAAAGTTTATTGTTCTGCTATTTGGAGCATAGATATTCATTAAGTATTATATCTTCATTGTAAATTTGGCTTTCAGCAATAAAAGGTGCCCTTCTTTGTTGTGTTTAACACTTTGAGGCTTGAATTCTTATTTGTTAAATATCAAGTTTGCTACTGCCGCTTTCTTATTGTTTCCACTTTCCTGAAATACCTTTATCCATCCATTTGTCTTTTGTTTTTCTGAATCATTTTTTAAATATATTTGATAGAGATAGCATATAACTGGGCCTTACATTGTGAGCAAACTGGAGGATCTTTTAGCTTTTAATTGGTAAATTTAGTTCATTACACTTATTGATATAGTTGATATGTTAGATCTCATTTCTATCATAATGCATAATGCTTTATAATTGCATCTGTGTTTCTTTTTCCAAAAATGTGTATTCTTCGCCCTTTAATTTATGGCCTCCACAATAAGTTTAGTTGCCATCTATAATCATACAAACTTATTATAATATTATTGACTATATTCCACATGCTATTCATTACATCCCATGACTTACTTATTTTATAAGTGGAAGTTTGTACCTCTTAATCCCCTTCACCTGTTTTGCCCACACCCAACCCTCCACCCTCTGGTACCCACCAGTTTGTTTCCTGTTTCTCTGAGTCTGTTTCTATTTTGTTTTATGCTATAGATTCCACATATAAGTGAAATCATACAATTTTTGTCTTTTTCTGTCTGACTTATTTCACTTAGCCTCATACCCTCAAAGTCCATTCATGTTGCCAGTTCTTTAATTTTAAAGAATTTAGGAACATTTTATTTTTGTTCAAGCTGTTACCTTTGAACTTACACCTTCTGAAGGTCCATAGTCCCTTATTTTCTTAGTTAACCTTTGACCATCTGGTTTTCCAATTAAAAAATTTTTTTAACGTTTATTCATTTTTGAGAGACAGAGAGGGACAGACCACTAGTCGGGGAGAGGCAGAAAGAGAGGAAGACACAGAATCCAAAGCAAGCTCAAGGGTCTGAGCTGTCAGCACAGAGCCCCATGGAGCTCAAACTCACGAACTGTGAGATCATGACCTGAGCCAAAACCAGCTGCTTAACCTACCGAGCTACTCAGGTGCCCCTAGTTTGCCAATTTAAAATTAGATCCTTAACTTTCACCTATTTTCTACCTGACAACCAATGAGCTCATTTTACTTTCTTTATTCTCTCTTCCACCCCCTACCAGGTTTTAATTGCATTATTTCTATTTGTTGTGACATATAGCATTTGTATATCAGTCTTCTACCCTTATTCTCACATTTGTTTTTGGCTTAAATCTGTAATCCTCTTTATGCTCACATCAGTCCTTCTACTGAAAGTTTCCCACTCACCTCTTAGTCCAGTGAACCTCATACTCTAGGCTGTTCCTAAAGAAAGATCATCTCCTGTGTGTTTCCAACGTTCCCTATAGACTTGATTTCAACTTTGTTGAAAATCTTTGTTTCCTACACTTTTTATTAAGACATTTTGTTAATTTATTTTTAAATGCTATTCCATTGTTGCCTTGCTTTGAATATTTATTTATACTTCTGCCCTTATAATTGGGTCGTCTTTTTACCCAGAGATCTTGATTTTTTTTAAATCTCTAAACAACAGGTTTAATAGGATACATCTTGGAATTGCTAAATCTGGGTTAGTTTTCCCAGGACCCAGTGGTCCCTTTCAATATGAAGATTCAATTCTCTGGGAAGTTTTCTTACACTATAATGTTTTAAGTATTAGACCTGTTCCATTGTTTTGTTTTTCCTCTCCAAGGAGTCTCATATTATGAGTTGTAATTCTTCATTATCTGTTTTTCATTTCAATATTTTCTCCATGGCCCACTTTACTTCTTTTCTTTTCTCATTTTTCTTTTCTTAGTTTTTCTACTTTTTGAAATATTTCTTATTAAATTTTCAGTTTAATTTATCTTATCTTGAGCACCTTATAATTTAATCTTCATTTCTGAGATATTTATCTTCCATTTTAAAATTCACTGCCTTTTTATTATTTCCTGTCCTTTGTCCATTGATGTTCTTAGTGCATATATTTCTCATTCAAAATCTTTTGTTTCATATCTCCAAATACTATGTTTTTGTATATTTAATGCAGCTTTTAGTGTTCTTTTATGGTTTTCGTCTGCTTTTTGGTTGTTTTTTGGAGGCCATTTTTTTATATATAATTTATTGTCAAATTGGCTGACATACAGTGTGTAAAGTGTGCTCTTGGTTTTTGGGGTAGATTCCTGTGATTCATTGCTTATATACAACACCCAGTGCTCATTCAAACAAGTGCCCTCCTCAGTGCCCATCACCCACTTTCCCCTCTCCCTCAATCCCATCCATCATCAGTTTGTTCTCTGTATCTGAGAATCTCTTATGGTTTGCCTCCCTCCCTCTCTGTTTGTAAGTATTGTTTCCTCTTCCCTTCCCCCATGGTCTTCTGTTAAGTTTCTCAATATCCACAAATGAGTGAAAACATACGACATTTGTCTTTCTCTGACTGACATATTTCACTCAGCATAATACCTTCCAGTTCCATCCAGTGAAGGTGTAGCAAGGGTCTTATTACAATTATTTATAAAAACTCTGTATTTTCTTATTCATTGCTTTCTGTTCATTTTTGTCGTATTGGGCTGCTTTTCAGGATGACTGGTCTAGTGCCTGCTTCCGTCAGTGTAGCAAAGTCTGGATTCTTTCATGGTTTGGGGGGAGGGAGTGGAGCCAGGAATTTGTGTCCTCTGATTTCTGAATACTCTTTATCTTGCAGGACCCTAGATTTCCCCTGAAATTTCTTTTCCCCTTCAACGCCTAGTTTCCATAGTGTACTTCTCTCCTTTGTGCCTTTCTGCTTTCCCATAAGTGCTTCACTGCAAAGATTCCCATTTCAAATCACACACACCTTCAAATGTCTTCTTGTTAGACGACACTTGGATCTAGGCATTCTGTATGCATAAGTTATGCTGAGAATGCAGTTTTGATGTGTTCTATATTTTCCTTCTTGTTATGCTTTGTCAATTTTGAAAAAACATTTGGAGATATGGACATAGGTAGATTCTGTTGTCTTCTGTCTCCTTTTTATATATCTCTATCCTCATTTTACTTATTTATTTAATATACCCCCTTGTTTTTCCTAAAGATATTTATTTGTACTTTTTTCCCTTTCTCTCCTTGACATGAGTCAGCTTTTGGCCTTGAATCCTTTATGCATTAACCCAATAACTCTTTACTCAGTAGTCCTCTGTACTAGGCACTGCTCAAAGTGGCGAAGGCAACAGTGACAGAATTTCAAAATCCCAACCTGACTGGGAGTTCGCTCTAGTAGAAGGAGATGAGCAAACAAATAAGCATGATGTGCTGAGCGCCTTGGAGAGGGAAAAAAATCAGGAAAAAGAGTGTAGGAAGTACTGGGGTAGGTGAGGGTGTGTCGTGAATGTACACAGGCAGCTAAGAAAGAGCTTGCCAACAAGATGACAGTGGTTAGGGAACAAGGTATGGCTCTCTGAGGAGAGGGTTTTCCAGGCATAAGGACCAATGGGAACAGAATGCCCAGCATGGGAAGGTACTCGGTACGTTGGAGGTACAGCAGGTGGGCCAGCACGGATGGAGCATGGTAACCGATAGGCGAGACGTAAGAGAAGGGCCACGAAGGGCCGTTGAAAAGACTTTGGTTTTCATTGAGTACGAAGAGAAGCCACTGGAGGACAGAGGACAGGGAGGAGACCTACTCTGACTTTTATTCTTAATATTTCTTTTAGTCTAATTTGTTGAGAACAGACTGGAAGTAGAGGCAACAATAGATACAGGAACACCAATTGGGAGGCTGTTGCCATGATCCAAGTGAAATACGTTGGCAGCTTAGACCAGGATACTTAGAAGTGCAGGAGGTGGTCACATGACTGATCTCTTTTTAAGGTATAGCAAACAAGATTTGCTGCCAGTTATATGTGAGATTATGGTTCATTACACTATCTGCAAAGAACTGGGGCCACCTTCCCTGTAAGTGTAGGCTCTTTGTAAACATCAGACATAATCATTAGCTGTGGGACACCTACCGTTTCCTTCCCTGAAGTGGCAGCGTATTTGGGAATCTGGGTATGTGGTGCAGAATAAAGGTTATATGGAATCATTGATTTGAGGCCAGGGGGCAAGAGCGAGCATTGCTAACAGTGTTATTTAGTGATAGACCCACACAGGTAAATGGCCAAAGTCTTATCAATGGGAAAAAGAAGATAAATGGTAAAGTGGCCATGACAGCTTTCTTCCACTCTTATATTGTGAAGGTAATAACAGAAAGCGGCACCCTGAAAATCTTGTACTTCCTCAGAGCGCCAAAGCAAAAGAAAAGTTCAAGTGTATGTCAGAGCAGTTTCGCCATCTTAGCTTGACAGTGTCTGTGCAGTTGGGCTCGAGGATGGCTGTTTCTCAGCGGTTTTAAACACCCTCCAAATGTTAGAGCAACAGCTGTGTTGTTGCATATTAGCAGTGTCTCCATATCCTGAAGTTCTTCAAGTTAACGAGGGTAAATCCATTCAATCTTGTATTTATTCAACAATTAGTGGTAGTTACTGTGTGTCTGGCACTGTGCTAAGTGATAAAGATACAGTCGTATCTTTACAGGCAGATGTGGTCATTGTTCTCATAACCTGATGACCTACTAGGAAGATGGACATTTAACAGATCTCCTAACTATTGAATTTCCATGGTGAGAAATTCTACAAAGGAGAAATAGAGGTTTCTCTGAGAAGCTTAACCTGGTGGAGGGGAAGGGGACCAGTCTTACCAAAGGTAAGAAGCTGTATGCTGAGATCAGTGACACATCACTCCCTTTTATGCAATGATCCCAGTCTGTTCTTGGGAGGAAAGTAAGGAGGATTAGGGGATTAGGGCGCTGGAATGGATACTAGATCCGTCATAGACACCACTCCAGTGTCCAGATTCTTTCATCCATTTTTTTTGTTTGTTTATAATGGCTGTTACATTGTTGGTTCAGCTCAATGTCCGCCGTGATCAGCCTTCTCATCTAATATATGTCAAACAAACAGGTGCACTTTGGAACTTTGCCAACTACTTCCCATCTCTGTATCTGATTCTACCCACCAGTTATCTAATCATGTCCAACCTATTCATCCAGCTAGTAGAGATCATTTTGTATTTCACTGCTCTTAAGAGAGTTGTTACTTCTGAATATAACACAGAAACTTAAGGAGGATGCCTCAATTGTAGTCATCCCACTCACTGATTTAACGGAAAAAAAATAATAAAGTTAATGTCAAAGACTAACAGACTAGAAGAAAAAAAGATTGTCTAAGTAAGTAGCGACCTTCCTACTTGGGTATTACAGAAAAATGCCGTTTTTATGGTCCTCTTTCTTTAAGCCTCTAAGAACAGGATAGTACATATGTCATTTGTTTCTTTTTTGTCGTTAATCCTTTAATATTCTAAGTCCTGGATATTACATTAAAGGTGTTTCAGAGCATCGACTGGTCTGTATGCAGATCATTGTAACCATCTATCACTTCCAGTTAAAGATTTCTGTTTTGCACTTTCCCTTTCCAGCCCACTGTCACTGCATTAAAATCTCTAGAAGGATTGCGTTCGGTAAAAGCTACACATATTTTCCTGGCCAGCCCCTTTGCTATAATCCAGTGCAAAGGTTCCAGCTCATATTTTCAATGCATGGGGAAAGGAGGGGCAGACACGGTGAAACCAAAATAAACAGATGGTTGCCTTGACAATCTGTAAGGGGCTCTTTCATGAGCATTTTTCATGGTTTTCTTTTGAAATAAACAGTAAGGCAGCGATACAGTTTTTATGTCATCTACCTCCTGCAAATGGCCTCATGGGTTTCAGACTCCACAAAATACCTAGATGCCTCTGCCTGGAAGCCACCTTTCCTGAGCTTGACTCCTTCGAGGTCCCATCCCGCATCATTTAGGAAATGCCTCTGGGACCTGCTCTCCAGGCAGCTTGCTCGTGTTGTGGGTGTGAATGCAACTGAGGCATGGCAAGGGCGCCATGATATTTGGGGGAAGACAGACAGGAACAATTATTTTTACGTGAAGCAGAATGTCATTAGCAAGAGCAAGGATACAGAATGACATGACACCACAGAGAGGGAGAAAGTTCCCTCTCAATGGTGGGATCAGGCAGAGGAAGGAATGTGGCACTGACCAGGACAAGGGAGTCACATTTGAGCAGGAGACTTGGGTCGGACAGGGGTGACTGTGAGTGGGAGATGGGTCAGGAAGTCCAACTTTGATGAAGACGAAGATAAATAATAAAATTGAACCTTTTTAACATTGACTTAAGCACATGGTCACATGGTCTACTATGTCAGTTTAAATTTACGTTTAAAAAAATTTTTTTAATGTTTATTTATATTTGAGAGAGAGAGACAGAGCATGAGCAGGGGAAGGGGAGAGAGAGAGGGAGGGAGACAGAGAATCCCAAGCATGTTCCAGGCTCTGAGCTGTCAGCACAGAGTCTGATGCAGGGCTTGAACTCCCAGACCATGAGATCATGACCTAAGCTGAAATCGGGCACTTAACTGACTGAGCCACCCCAGTGCCCCTCTACTATATCAGTTTAAAGTTGTTTGCATGTTGGTTTGTAAAGGTATGTTGGAAGGAAGGAAGGAAGGAAGGAGGGAGGGAGGGAGGGAGGGAGGGAGGGAGGGAAGGACGGAAGGAAGGAAGGAAGGAAGGAGGGAAGGAAGGAAGGAAGGAAGGAAGGAAGGAAGGAAGAAAAAGACCCATCTATCTCTTATCCAGCCACAAACTACTAGGGCCTCCATTAGAACCTTCGTAGCTTTTAGGGGTGTTTGGGTGGCTCAGTCGGTTAAGCGTCTGACTCTTGGTCTCGGCTCAGGTCAGAATTTTATTTATGAGAGCTGATAAATGCTGCTTGTAGGCATGTTGGAAGGAAGGAAGGGAGGGAGGGAGGGAGGAAGGGAGGGAGAGAGGGAGGAAGGAAGGAAGGAAGGAAGGAAGGAAGGAAGGAAGGAAGGAAGGAAGGAAGGAAGGAAGGAAG